>NC_084542.1:13603623-13933623 GCF_024500275.1 Phycodurus eques
AGAGACCAGAACTTTAGAATAATATAATGGCAAGAACTGAATCTTCTGACCTGTTGGGTCACATTTTGGCGCCAGTCAGACCTGAGGTGGACCGAACAAAGAAGAATGTGACCACGTGAGACGAGCTAAACATCCTGGGAGAAGCGGGATAGGCAGGAATGTGCACAGACTGTTCTTCCCAACAACATCATCATCATCATCATCATCACAAGCAGCAGCAGAGCATGACTGATTATTAGCTTACATGAATATTCCTTGGGAGTGTTATCATTTCCCCTTTCAACTTTTTTTCCGTCCCGCCCATTTCCAACTCTCTGCTCTCATTTTCTCCCAGCCATGCTCCGATCTCCCTCCCGCCTGTTTTATCTTCCTCTCTCTCTCGCTCTCTCTCTCTCTCTCTTTTACGGAATTTGGTAACGAGCAGATCCTATTTCAAACCAAGCGTGTCCCAAAAAGTAAGGGGACAAATATGGAATCTGTACATTTTAATGGCTTGTACAGTAACCCTGCACCATAATTCCCAAATTCAATTAGAATCTCTGCGTTTTTTTCTTTGTAACTTCTTCCCAACAAATTGTGGTTTTGTGCTGTTTCTGAAACGGCCTAAGATGCCACAAGACGGTGCGAAAACCCTCTCGAAATAGGGGAGTAGTACAGTAATTGGTCTCAAGGAAGTATGTAGAAGTGATGCGCTACATTATGGCTGAGTTTTTGAGACTCATAGAGTAGGCAAAGTTTAGCCAGGGTTGTTAGCGGAAGTCTTTGCTGCACGTGGATGTGCATGGCCACTTGTGGCGAGTTTTTCTCAACTCATATCTTTAAGCTATTAATTTTTATGGGTAATGTAAGATGAGTTTGAAATGATGTTCAAGTGATTTACAATTTAAATTATGAAATAAATAGGGGGGGCAATTATTGATTTTGTTTTTCAATACATCTTTAATGAGACACACTTTACTTGAGAAGACATTGAGAGCAGCTGCATACTAACTAAATTAACTTCTCACTAATTGTCTTAGACCGGCATGGTGGAGGACTGGTGAACACATCTGGCTCACAGTTCTGGGGAATGGGGTCCAAATCCAGGCCCCGCCTGTGTGGAGTTTGCATGTTCTCCCCGTGCCAGGGTGGGTTTTCTCCGGGCACTCCAGTTTCCTCCCACATCCCAAAAACATGCGTGGCAGGTTGATTGAAGACTCTAAATTGCCCGTAGGTGTGAATGTTCCCTGCGATTGGCTGGCGACCAGTTCAGGGTGTACCCCGCCTCCCGCTCGAAGATAGCTGGGATAGGCTCCAGCAGCCCGCAGCCCTCACGAGGAGAAGCGGTAAAGAAAATGGATGGATGGATAATTGTCTTAACCATGCTGGCTTCACTTTGTGGTAGATTCCCAAATAATATTTCAGGAAACTGGGAAAAACACGGTGCTTTAAATGCATCAGTCGCAACGCGATGCATGAACAAAAGAACGGCGAGAGACAAGACTGAGGGCAGCTGGAAACAAATCTTTCCTCGCCCCACTGTCGATGAGCAGCTCAGCACTAGTTGCAGGAAAACGGAGCGCTGCGCCAAATTGGAGACTGTGGAGCAGAATGCTCCAGCCTCCAGAGCTAAGCTAACATAAACCTGCGTTTATTTTTGTCCTTCCTAGCCATGTAGCATCGAATGTTACGACACGACAGTAGTTCACGTCACCCGTATGATACTGGCTCGGCTCACTTGGAACCACAACCTGATAGCATCTACATTTGTGAGGGGAAATGCATTAATATCAAGTCGGTAGCGTTCCCTCAAACAAATGCCTGCTGTGTCGTGTTCTAGGGTTCTAGATGGCAAAGGGTGCCTACGACACGCAATGCCCTGGTCCGCGCAGCGTAAAAATCTGACGGATTTCGGCCAGCTTTGAGCGTTCCATTCCCCAGGACCCCTTAACACACTCTCACGCAAACGCGCGCAAACACACTCACCCGGGGCATTGCCGCCACAATCAGATGCTTCAGATGAAATTTCAATTGTTGGCGAAAAGGCCAACAGCACTCTGGCAGGCAGGCACAGGCACAGGCACACACACACACACACACACACACAGAGAGAGAGAGAGAGAGAGATTTATTGATTTTGATTTATGACACAACGTGGTACAAAAGTCCCAAGATACCATAAACAATGTCGACTAAAAGTGTAACCATTGTGTACCGTGTGACCTCCACTTACACTTGATCATTAGAAGGAATCTTCTACTCTTAAATCTCAATGGAAGCATAATTGGTGTTGCTAACACTTGTAACCGTCTTCCTTTCCCTATTGTAACCCACAACATTTTGTTTTTTTTCCCTCATTCTGTAGCACGAAGCATGACGTCGGGAAAACAAAGAAAAAGAACAAAACGGCTTCAAACCAACTCCTGAGACCCATTTTGAAAAAGAAACAAATCGTGTAATGAAATATACCACAAATGAAATACTGCATCTGCCTCACAGTTTAGAGGAGCAAGGTTCAAATCCCAGCCCCGCCTCTCTGGAGTTTGCATGTTCTCCCCGTGCCTGCGTGGGTTTTCTCCGGGCACACCGGTTTCCTCCCACATCCCAAAAACATGCGTGGTAGGTTGATTGAACACTCAAATTTGACCGTAGGTGTGAATGTGTGCGCGAATGGTTGTTTATTTATATGGGCCTTGCGATTGGCTGGCGACCAGTTCAGGGTGTACCCCGCCTCTCGCCCGAAGATAGCTGGGATAGGCTCCAGCACACCTGCGACCCTTGTGAGGATAAAACGGTACCGAAAATGGATGGATGGATGAAATACTCAGCAAGGTAAACTTGAACAAACACAGTCTCACGTTGTTTCTAAAAAAGTTCAAGTGTATTTTAATTATTTTAAGTGTGTTTCAAGCATGTGCAAGGAGTTTTTATATGTTGTCTTTGGCACATTTTCACCTATTGCAGCTTGGTCTGGAACCTATCACCCGATAAATACTCTGTCGACCAAAACTACCGATATCATTTTCCTTCAAATAAACACCGGGTAATTGCAACGCAGTTGGGGGGGTGGGGGGGGGGAACAGTGCACAATTTAAGAAAAAACTGTACAATAATTTGAATACTGTCCCATGAGGAACTACATACATACGGTTCAAAACCTGACAAGCTAAACCGATGCAACGAGTCTACAATTGGCATTTTTAGCACATTTAATTGATTTAATTAAAAAAGTTACTCGGACAGAAGATTATCTCAATTTAATCTATTTGAAAACACACACGTACACACACACACACACAGACAGATCATGTTCAGGCTGAGGAACGAGAAGGGCAGCAAACAAGATCTGTTCAAATCAAAAGCAAAGACGTGGACCCAAAAAAAAAAAAAAAAAAAAAAAAAAAAAAAAAAAGGTGTGTGTGTTACATTAATATAGAGTGTGTAAGCGGGGGTGGGGGACGCTCAAGGAGCAAGGACCACAGAAAAGCAAACTGTGATGGAAGAGTGTTTCCAGATTACATTGGAAAGTTAGTCTGACCCCGTCACATCGCATGCGCACGCACGCACAGACGCACACACACACGCACACACACACACACACACACACACACTGCTTTGTCAGCTTCAAAGTAAAAATTACACGCCAAAACTGATGTTCTCACAACATGGCGATGGACAGTTTGTTTGAGTAAATATCCACCGATTTTTGACCGAGGCCCAGTTTGAGCGGTCTCGATACTGCAGCAGCTAGTACGGTAACGGAAGTCTAGTACAGCATAGTTTAGTGCGGTATACCTTAGCTTCTATATAACTTCAACATTATTTACAGCTTTAAAAAAAAAAGTTAACAGTTAGCTGTAAAATAAATATATTTAAGATAAGTAACTACTGTCGATGATCAAACGTGTAGAAAACTTTCCATATAATGAGTAGCACTTTTTGGCACTAGTTCTATTGTTATTCTAACCACTTTCTTGCAAAAGGACATAAAAGCAAATAAGAAAAATAAACAAAACAAAAAAAAGAAAATGATGCTTAACCATTTTATCTATTTTCGTTTGGGACTTTTCTAACCCCATAATGACCCGAGACATTATCGTCACCATAGAAACAGACTACTGATGTTGCACTTAGATAAAAAGAAGAAAAATATTTATCTTGCACTTTCCTACAAAAGAGACCAAACTTTTGATGTTGCACTTCCTAAAAAATAAATACAAAAAATATTTATGTTGCACTTTCCTATAAAGAAGACAATCTGTCGATGTTGTACATTCTCAATAGTAAACGATTCAAGCTGTTTTATGCTCTATTATAGTTCAATTTTAGTGAACACCTGTTGAACGGAGCAACGACTGCGCAAACAGGGCTCCTTCTGACGAGCCTCCAATTAATGTTTCATGAAGAAAGCCGCCCCATTGGCGCTAAATGGGGCCGCATATTGGCGGCGAAGGTGCCATCCTGCAGAGAACGGCGGTGTGAAACACCTTCTGCGGGTGTAAATTGACCGCTCGCTGTCGCCGGTGACGCCCCCGGAGAGTTTTTTTGGGTGATGAGCTCGTTTTTCATCCTAGCTCCATGCACTCCGCACTTTTCCTAAATGGCCTGCGCGCACTGCAGGGCGCACACTGTCATTGAAAGGGATCCCGCCAAGAGCTGAAAGTAAAAGGTCGACTGGGTTGAAGCTTCGAGACGATGATGCCCCCCGCCCCCACATATTCAGGTAAAGAGCCGTCATGTTGCCCCTTAATGAAGCCGCTCTCTGCAGCAGCAGCAGCAGCAGCAGCTCCTGGGACCATTTCTAGCATTCTCCTATAATTAACACCTTAGCGGATCAAGCGCCGCTACCGCCGCGCAACTGCTAATTTGGCCCTAATTCAGTCGCATGGCTAACCCCATTTTTACGCCGTTCCCATCAAAGCGATACTTGTGCTTTTGGTAATTGAAACAAATTATACATGGAAAAGCTTTTCCCCTACCTCACGCGGGCCAAATTGTTGTTGTTTTTAATGATCTCATTTGTTTGTTTGCCTTAGGGCAAATTGAGAATCTGAGAACATCGGGAGTGAGTGGGTAACAGGGCTTGGATACATTTGAAGACATATGCAATTATGTTGATTGCCAAAAAGGACTGAATTAAAGCATTTCTAACCCACGTGACTGCAGCCATGGAGTTTATTTTGTGCTTGTCGTCAGACTCAGTGGCGGGAGGTGCATTTGACGCGTGGGCCTTCGGCGTCGTCGCCACCTCGTAACACAGCTACTGTCACGTTGCAAGTATAGAAACCATCTAAACTAAACAAAAACACAGCATAACAGAACGAAATTCAGCAAAAAAAAAAAAATATAACATCCGTAGTGCACGCCACACGATGATTTGTGCGACTTATCGTTCATTGATTTCGCTGACATTCACTCCGCCGCTAATTATCGCCGTCACACTTGACATTTCCGCAAGGTGCCGCATCGTATTGATTAGAAGCGTTTGCAGGGAGGAGGCTTGACTGCAACAATCTCTTTTCGACGAATTGCAAATGTGATGAACGTCAAGGCGTAGCCACGGCTCCGTTATGATTCACGGCATTTGATTTTGGGATGACATCATGGAATCTGGGACCGTAGGAAGTACAGT
Organism: Phycodurus eques; assembly: GCF_024500275.1. Classification (NCBI taxonomy): domain Eukaryota; kingdom Metazoa; phylum Chordata; class Actinopteri; order Syngnathiformes; family Syngnathidae; genus Phycodurus; species Phycodurus eques. Next base: position 13,609,235 of record NC_084542.1, read on the forward strand.
GAACAGTTTGCAGTTCACCTCTGACAAATTCACCAATTCACGTTTTCGCTGAATAACTCGCCGTTTCACAGCTAGATGCGATTTTTTTGTGCTCTTTCTGTAACGCCGGCGCTTCTTTCCCTCCCAGGCTTTCCAGTTTGCCTTGTGCTCCCGCTAATGGAGGCTAACAGTGCGAGAGCGTGTGCTGTAGAGAATCGTGCTGTATCGAGGCAACCTCCCACCACCTATAAAAATATAAAACGATACATTTATATAGACTGGCGTGTTTTTGTCTTCAAGGATCGCTGCATTTCACACAGATATTTGCATTCACACACGCACAATCTTGACCTTGGTGTGTTTCATTACAAATCGGGCCTCGGTGGTAGCAGGCCTCTTGACCTGCATCTCACGACCTTCACGCTGGCGAATGCTGAGACCCCGCGAGGTGCGGGATTAGATAGAAAGTATGTTTTGGGAAGGGAATTGCTTCCCTGCTTGTTGTTTCGGTACATGATTTTTTTTTTTTCCCCCTCGGGGTTCCTTACACATGTCACAGAGGCGTATGGAACATATGAGGTATGGGAAGACTAAATTCCTTGCATCCTTGATATAATAGATGACTTTTTTGGAGGATAGGTCCCGCCCAAAAAAAAAAAACAAAAAAAAAAAAAAAATCAGTCAATAGGAACACTTTAAATTAATTAATGTATTGTTATCAATTTACATATTATTATCTTTGTATCAGTCTAGCAAAAAAAAAGACAAAAGAAAAAGAAGAGCCCGTGAATGCTTTGACAGACGTTGGCCTGCACAACTGTGGTTCAGCGTTTTGGTTTTTCACATTAGTCGTGGGAACGGTCGCCCCGCTCTCAATATCCATGCAATCATTCAGTTCTCTACCGCGGAACCGCATGATAAATATGAAACGCCTTCACGCCCAGGTGTCGACACGGAGCCCCTTGACCCATCGCTCGTACCGGCTCTTGTAGCAGCGGCCGTCGTATCCCTTGACAGGAAGCTTGACGAAATACGGCGGCCGGACGCAGAAAGCTGAGTGACACGCATAAGTCATCTCTGCCATGCTGACAGCGGCGACAGGTTTAGAACGTGCTCTATCATTTATGTGAATGAGAAGTTGAAATCTAAAACCTTAGACAAGGTGGACGAGAACAACTATGCACTTGCCCGCAACATCAGAATTGAATAGAATAACATTAGCTTCATATGTTTCATTTTCTCTGTAGGAAATACAGTGGTGCCTTGAGATACAATGGCCTGACTGACCAGCTTTTTTGACATACGAGCTGTCGCTGGGCCGTTTTTTTGCTCTGACTTGTGAGCCAACTTAGCTTTCTGTCAAACTAAACATAAAACAAAGAGAATTACACATAGTGCATTCAAAATAACCACAAAGATTAGCCTTTAATTTTGTTAGCTGAATGCTAACACATAATGGGAAATGCCATAAACGGGTAACGAATAGCAACAATGTGGACGGCGTTTTTAACCCCTTAAGCGACGTGCATTTGAACACAAACGGTGGAGCAACACATGTAAACAGATAATACAGCAGTACTGACAGGCATATATTCTTTATCCTCCACAAAGAATGACGAACATTGGTGTAGGTTACTGAGGACTGACCCGTCTTATTGTATATCCGTATGCCCGTATTATACTGCCCACGGTACAAGCACTACCTATAGAAAATGGATGAATCTATAGGATCTCATTAGTAATGAGGGGTCTCAGATGCATAATGTATATACTAAAATAGCGTAGGAATTAGTCACCTCGGAAAGCTTTACGCTAAAGATGAGGTTTGGGGTGGGTAGGTGGGGCGGGACTCTGCGGCATTCCAGACCCAACCGTTCTTCCCACACATCATCCAGGCAACGACAAGGCACACGAGGGAAACGTGCGCCACCTCTTAATGACCCATAAGAGCATTAAATACGTCACGTCATAGCTGCTACCTGGCAGACACTGAAGGGAAGTGATTTCTCCCCCCCCCCCCCGACTTGGAACAGTAAATAATAATAATTCCTCCCAGCTGGATGGTAGATTAAACCGATATGTCAGCGGAAAAGCCCTAAAAGTGACATGATGACTGCAGGCATTGGATGGATCACACAGCGTCCTTTATCATGATGTCTCATTTTGTGTCACACTCCACATCAATTATTCACCGATACGCTTGCTCATGTTAGTGGGATACATTTGGCACATTCACGTTCTTCTCATTTGAGATGATAAACTGCTGTCAAAACGGATGAATTCCATATAAAAACTTTTGCATTCCACCGTCACAGACAGCATTTGATTCATTAAGACAGGAAGTAACCTTAATTCTCACCATAATCCTAACTGAGCCGCATACTAACACTAACCTAACCCTATCATCCTCACATTAACCCTACCTCGGTCCTAAACTTTTTTTTAAACCCTAACCCTAAATCCAAACACTTTTAGCCTAAGCCTAAATCTAACCGCAACGTTATTCCCCTCACGTTTCTCCTGACACTAAGCTTAATTAGAGGCCAGCAGCCATTTTTACGGACCTTTGAAATGCAGAGTGGACATGAATTATGTCATGGGCGATATGACATGACTCCTTCTTGTGACTCTTTCAGAGGCTCCTAAATTGCATCAGTGAATAGACGATATGTGGCAATAATTTGTATTCCTGGCATTTCCAAACTGTTAACGCAAGCGGAAAAACCGCCACCTCCCATTTTGCTACGCTGGTATCGCTTTGCGCGCGCCGCCTTTCAGACGGAGTATTTAAAGACGCAAAATCAGCCGTCGCAATTCGTCTCAGCCTTGATAAATCATTATGAAGCATGCTAGATTAATATACTTGCATATACTCCACCCAGAACGCGTCACATGAAAAGCAATTTTGCAAGTTTAGCAGACGCAATCCCGGGTGCGCCCGGTTCGCAGATCGGCTTCTAGGCGTTTATCTGCTTGCGATCAATTGCAATCGACTCACCGTGAAGGAGACGATACTTACTATTGTATATAATGTACATTATTATTGCTGCTGGACATAAACTACAGAAATATGAAACAATTTTGGTTTAATTTATGACTTTTAGCAAGAAATGTCCTGGAATCCGTCCAAGCTTCAGCGCAGCGCCGGGAATCGGCATCATTATTCACCCTGCAAACCCTCCTCCTATACCCCATTTCTTCTTTCACAGGTCTTGAAATCCTGGTTTCGAGCCGATGGAGGGAGGGGAAAAAAAACACTTTATCCACTGGCTCAAGCTGTCAGAAGCAATTGTTGCCTCAGCTTTCTTATCAGGCTGGAGATCCACAAGCTGATTGAAAGTGCACTCTCACGACGGGCTGGCTGGCGTGTCGCATTGACCTCGCTTGAATCGTCCAAAATTGTGCACCCGGGGCTTCTTTGTATGAAACCTGCAAGCCTCTACATTTGGACACGTTCGTGCTGGTTTTTCTTTTTTTTGTTTTTTAATGTAAACTAACGCCTGTGGGTCTCCATTTTGTAATTCAAATAGCCGATTGGGCGTGGCCTGACTGTCATTATGAAGCCCCAGGAAGTCTGCCTAGCAACAAATGACAAACCACACGATGAGGGGGGAAAATTCAGCAATTCTGTTATTTATTTATTTGGGGAGGCGGGGATTTTGTTTCACGTGTGACATTTTATAATGAAACGCACATTACTTTTTGTTGTGTGTCCCAGTTAAATATTTTACAAGCCATTTGAAAAAGATAGCAAACTATTCTATAAATGAAAGGAAATTATAGTTAAAAAAAAATATTCAACCTTATACTATTTGCTGGTTAATTAAATTAAATGCCATTTCATTAATATTGCAACATTACTGTCAGAGCTTGATTTAAAAAAAAATAAAAATAAATAAATCAATAAATCCCACTTGGGTGAAACATTAACACACTTTGTCACCCTAACCCCAGTTAGTCAGTCGGTAGGCAGGCATGAGTTTATTCGGATCTTATCTGTGTGCGCAGTTCATAAAAGGTTTTCACTGTGTATAACTGGTAAACATTTTGACAGTCCATTCAAAATAAATCAGCGAACTTTTGACATTTTCTCCCCCACATCTCGGGGGGCATTTTGGCTTTGTCTTGCGTTTTTAGTAGTCATGCGATCTCCTGGCCTCTGCTAGCTCAGTGACAACCTGTAGCCGGCAACTTGAGAGAACAGGAGTGCCTAACACTTTTTAAGTAAAGGTTTTAGGTTTTCTGTGCAATATACTCTCAGTGCAAAAACTTTTCCAGGTGCACAGCGGCATGTAGGAGGACAGCCGGAAGCACTTTGGGGAAGCGGTGGCCAAAAAGCCTCCAGGCTTAGACGAACAGAACAGAACCCACCATGTTGTGCGGTCAGGTCAGCTTGACGATATTGACCTCCCACAGGTACTCCGCTGCACCACTTCCTATTTGTCTGCCCTGTGGACATAAAAAATAATCATCATCATCATCCTAATAATAAAAATAATGCATTTTTCATTTCCATGCCGCGCTGCTTGTCGGCCTTTGTTTGTATGAAATGCGGTGCACTTTTAAGATGCATAAAAGTGAAAATTATGCACACGCTGTTGCTGTTTAAAGAGTCATGCAAATCATTTCATTGTTGATGCATGCAGCTTGTTATGCCTGCTGGATGTTTAATTCATAAAGGAGCTATTGAATTATCGCGTGTATTCTTACCCCTGAGCATTTCTTTATACGAAAGCGGCTGTGGGCCAGTCGTAAAGACTAATAAAAGTGTGAGTGAAAATACCACACGCATGCATTAAGGAATGTGTGTGTAGGTGTGTGTGTGTGTGTGTGTGTGTGTGTGCAACCTTGCCTCTTCATACGGTGTTAATTGATGTTTTGTCTCCACCAGTCACGTTTCTGTTTCATCTTCTTCCTCTGGTATTATTGTTTTGACCTCGCGTTGCCTCATGTGCCTTCCAGTCTTCACACACACACACACACACACACACACACACACACACACACGCGCGCGCACACCTACACATACAGTTCACTAGTGTATTCTCGAAAAAGAAACAGAAAGTTTCGTCTGCACAATATTTATCTGGATCCTTGCTTCCTTGCATAGCAATTTGGAATCCAATAAAGAAATCGATAATTGATCCAGAAATCTTGTCACGTTTATATGATTAAACATGATGCATCCCCCGTCGGCCGGACGCCATTATTCTCTGCTGAGACTATTACACTCCATTTTCTTCTTTGACTGTGTCAGCCGACTATTTCCTGTCTTTCCCAAAAGACGACTCCCCATAGCCTTGTAAAAGAAACGTGTTTTATTTGTTGCTGTGGTTACCTTTTTGCACCCGTTCTCTCCACATAATTTTTTTAAAAGGGAAGTGTCCTGGATGGCAAGAATAGCGGATACATGACTGCGTGTGATTGTGAGCTTCCCAACGCTTCCCCTCCATGATGATTCCATCTCCCTGAAGAAATGACCGCGAGGAGATGAAGGCCAAGGAAAGAAGAGAGGATGGCGGGGAATAAAGGGAGATAAGACAGAAGATTGTGTGCGTCTAAAGGAAGAAAAGGGGGTCACCTTATCAGCCCCCCCGACACTCCGGTTTCCGTAGGGGTTGGAGGGTTGGAGGCGGCTCCCTCGGCGCCTCCTTCATCCTTCGCGCTCAAACAGCTGAAGCTAATCACACCCAGGATCGTGTTAAAGTCCGGCGGCGGGGTTTTTTGCGATATGAAATTGACCAGGTGGGCTCGGGGTGCAGTTTGCAATCGTCCTGTAAAATGATCAAAGGGAGCAGCTGATTCAGTTTGGTGCCAAAATGGGCTGCGGGAGGAAAGAAAGTCAAAGGGGAGACAGTTTTGTGCAGGACCAGGATTTGGGATTGAAGAAAAGACACAACACAGTGGAGCGAGGTTCCCCAGGATGACAAAACTAGCCAGCCTGTCAATACTGCTGCAAACCCAGCAACAGATGCTTATTGCACACAGTTAATATTCTTTTTATATTTTTATCATTACCATCTGGGCTTCATGCTGCACCGCTGGACCGAGAAAATGTCCTTGTTGTGAATGTGCCTTATGCTGAATCGATTCTGGTTCTGAACAGAAAGACGAGTGTAGGTAAGGTGGCAGGTAGGTAGAGTGGGTAGTAGGATGATACGTAGGTAGGTGGGTTGCTTAGTAGGTAGGGTGGCAGGTAGGTAGGACGATAGGTACAGTATGTAGATAGGAAGGGAAGTAGGTTGTGTGGTAGCGAAGGTGGTAGGGAGGGAGGTAGATAGGCAGGTAGGGTGGTAGGTAAACAGAGTGGTAGGAAGGGTGCTAAGTAGCTACGGTGGGAGTTAAGGTGGAAAGCTAGGTAGGAAGGCAGGCCGCCAGGTATGTTGGGTGGTGGGTCGGTAGGATGGTAGGCAGGCCAGTAGGTAACTAGGTAGAGCACTAGGTAAGGTGGTAGATAAGTAAGGCAATAGGTGCAGTAGGTGAGCTGTAGGTTGCATGGTAGGTAGGTAAGTAGGTTGGATGATATCTCACTACTGTGGTCGGTACAGTGTTGGGTAGAGTGACTGATAAGTAGCTTGGTGGGTGGCAGGTAGGTTGGTAAGTAAGCAGGTAAAGGGGTAGATAGGTTGGATGTAAGGTAGGGCTGTCGCTAGTTACAGTTACCTGTGCATGCAAGTCATTACACACCGATGAAGAGAGCCTTGATATGGGTAAAGCGGTAGCAAATCATCTAAGAGTGTGAAATCCCAGCGCAAGATCCAGAGAAAGTGTACGACTTCATTTCCCGGCGGGCCTTAACAAGACAGCTCTCATCGGAGCTCAACAGATCTGCACAAACATTTAATTACGGCGACACGGGTCATAAATTAGCGGTTATCAAGGCCGCGGTTAATGAGTGGCGGCGCTGCAGAAACGGGCTGAAGATGAGCAGACAATGGGCGACCTTTGACGCTCCTCCGAGAAGACAAACGAGCTGAGCGACGGCCAACGCCGGCTCACGCAATGCAGTCGCCCAAACCCTTCGGCTCTCATTTTCTCCTCCCCCGTCCCTTTTTGCGTGTGCAGCAGGTGCGGCAAAAGAACGTGACCTTTAGATGACTCTGGGGGGGGGGGGAAAAAAAAAAAAAAAAAAAAAAAAAAAGCACGCTGCCGAGTATTCCGTCCCGTCGGACACGCACACACACAAAAAAAAAAAAAAAAGTGTCCACGGCAGCGGCGTCCGCATGTTCAAACACAGCAAGAATAACAAGTGGAATTGACTTGAATCTTCTCACGGGGGAATCGGTTGTGTGCTTTATTGAAGCCGACCACCACTTCCCAAACTCCACCGCTTCCCAAACTGCCAAATCCAAGAAAAGTAAATAGAATGGCGCCTTGAGATATGACTTTCATTCATTCCGTGTGTGTTTTTAAATAAGGAAAATAGCACTCTATAATATTTACTTTATAAGACACATCGTAATCACAGAATTGAATAGAATGTAAATAATTCAACAGTCTGTGCATCATGATTAATTAATTGTGACTCCTTCTGGTGTGTGGGACTTGGCCATCGGGGTTTGTATAATAAAGTCATGAAAACAAACGAAGAAGACTTGTACGACTACTGTGACTCAGTAAACTTAAGTTATATGAATTTTGCTTTTTCCCACAGAGGGGAAAGAAAATATGCCTGTGGGTATTGTTACATTTCCTGTCTACGTGTGTTGATGAACCGTTTTGTGTTCAAATATCTGTTCCTTAAAGTGTTATAACACCGGGATTATCCATCCGGTAACTAATTATTTAAAAATAATTTTATTAAAAACAGTCATAATTTATCTTTATGATATAATACACTGTTTAAAAATAATAGTATAAGAGGAAAAAAAAGATATTCCTCTGTTGGTCCCACGGTGGGGAATTTGACATAGCGATTGAATATAAAAAAATAAATGAGATAAAAGTATTTTTTGAACAGTGTTATTATATAACGCTGTGGTAAATTAAAGTAGACAATTGGCGAAGGAAAACATGAAATGAAAAAGACAAATAATTAAAAAAATTAAAATAATAAATGATTTATTTTTGTTTAAAAAATAAATCTATTTGAAAGGATAAATAAAAAGTCATAATTTGTAAGAAGGGTCACATGTTCACTGAGCGTCACATGGACGTCGACGACCACTCCACAGCTTCTTTAAGTGAGTGCGGATAAAGCTTGATTGATTTTAGCACTAAAGCACTTTGTGTGTGTGTGTGTGTGTGTGTGTGTGTGTGCGTGCGCGCGCAAGTTTGAGTCGGCAGAGTGATGGGATTAATGTGTGTCATAATTGGGGTGCTGGTGGGTCAGTGTAGGATTCTTAATGGGGTTCTTTGGTTGGAGAGTGCGAGGGCGGACAAGGTGCCATCACATGGAGAAGAAAAAAAAAAATAAATAAATAAAAAAAAAATTAAAAAAAATGCAGTGATGTCATTCACCACTTTTTCACTACTTCTATCATCAAACAATGTTATCGCAAAACATTTCATGATGATGATCATTATTATGCGCTCGTGTGCCTTCTGGCTTTGACAAAAAAAATACTTCACATTGTGGAAACCGATAAAATTGTGGAAACCAATAACATTTGTATAAAATGTTAAAGGAACGGGTTATTCTTATCTATGAGTCAATCCCAATTCAACATCTATTAATAATAGTGACACGATGAATAATATGACTGATAAGTAATAATAATAACATCGACAGCTTGTTGCTTCTCTCACATCTGTCCTTACAAAATCATTTTTCTTCTCTTGGCACGGTTGAGACTGGTTAGCACATCTGCCTCACAGTTCTGGGGACCGGGGTTCAAATCCAGGCCCCGCCTGTGTGGAGTTTGCATGTTCTCCCCCGTGCCTGGCTGGGTTTTCTCCGGGCACTTCCTCCCACATCCCAAAAACATGCGTGGTTGATTGAAGACTCTAAAATTGCCCGTAGGTGTGAATGTGAGTGCGAATGGTTGTTGGTTTGTATGTGCCCTGCGATTGGCTGGCAACCGGTTCAGGGTGTACCCCGCCTCCCGCCCGATGATAGCTGGGATAGGCTCCAGCACGCCCGCGACCCTTGTGAGGAGAAGCGGTAAAGAAAATGGATGGATGGATTGATTGTCCCAAACTGACAAATTGAATAAAATTGCATTAAAACTAAATCATATGTTAAATATAAGTATAAAATTCTGCCACATAAGTTGTTTAGCTCAGTTGAAGTGGTATTTTTATTGTTTTGTCATTTTATGTGTATCTATTGTATAAATATATACTAAACATGAACTATATTCAGTTTGATGATGTTTTATCAACAGTATTATTATTATTGGATATAACTTCATGTGTTAATACAGAATTTTGTGTTATTTAAAATGTCTTGTTTTTATCAACATTCAGTGTGAGGCAACAATGATAACGAGACAGCTGTTATGACAACTCACATTAATGATTGCATGTAACGTGATATTTATCCTCGTAAACAAGGCAGGGCAAAACAAGCCTGAGGCGTTGTTTTCAGGAACAACTGGGAGGGGACAAAAGAGATGTGTAGTGCGTGTATCGATGTTACATCCAGTATACAATATAGCGGAGCAGAGCTTCTGGCCTGTGTTGCTTCTATACATTAAGATCCCTGAGCCTCGCCCGCAGTGTCAAAATGGAAATGACAGACAGGCAATCTATATGGAAATGGTAGACAGTTCTAACAATGCACTCTATCATGTAGGCTTTATGGATAGTCATGCTCTTAATTTCTTGCGTGTATGTGTGCACATGCATATGCGTGTGTGTATATTGTTGCGCTTTGATACTTCCATCAGCTTTAAGAGTTCATTCGCTCAGCAACACCATGACTGTGTCTGCCTCGGCTAGCTGTAGAAAGGAGCTTTTTTTTTTAAAAAAAAAAAACAATCCCTATCTTTATAATCATTAGCAGTAGAGAGGGGCTACACTGTTAGGTGCACCTGCTTTCTTCCAATACGAGAGCTGCATCACATGAGGGAGGTCAACATCATCGAAGCAGGGTTCACGTATGAATCTGAAGGCCAGTGTACAATTACGGGCTGAAATGCATTTATGTGCTGTGTTGTTCCCATGGCAACAGGTCGTTCCGTCAGAAAGTAAGGTCTACAAGGTTTATCCGAAAGGTCCCAGGACCGGCGTCACAAAAGATGTATTTCAGACCCAAATCACAAACCACGGGTTTTCTGCTTCAACGTGGGCCAGACGATCAACCAGCTCATTTACAACGAGATCCTGCGGCGTTCGTATGTGAGAAAAGGCGAGACTTGCGACAGGACAAGTCGCTTCCCCATTACAATGTGTCTGCTCACGATGCCCTGTGGCATTGCCCTGTGATCCCAGAGAATGCTCGGAAAGTGCGTTGGACTCCCAGGCGATTTCTTCAGAGGACAAAAAGGAAATAATATATTATATATATATATAATATTTGAAATATATCTTTTGTGACACCAGTACTATAATTTTTCTAACGCATCTTGTTTAAAAAACACGTTGCTCACACGGACGAAATTCTTCTAGCAGGAGCCCACTGGTCAAAGGGAGCCCAAGAGCGGAAGGGATCCCATGAGTCGAAGGCAGCAGACTGGTCAAAGGGGACAGTTTTATTTTGCTTTAAAAAAAAAAAATCAACACCAAAGGTCAAAGTGGTTGGGTATTATGAAGGTGCAAAACAAAGGAGAAGAAAAAGGTTTTCTTGATAGAGGTGCTGTTGGAGCTTTAAGTAGGTCGCGCCGCTTGACTGGCGGCTTGAACAAAACCCTCGCATCAATAGACATCTTGCAGCTCAGGCCGGGTCTTCGCATCAAAGCGCGTTTCCTGCCCAAAGCCTGACAAGCGACTTTCACAACAAATTAATGATGCTCGACTTGGCTTACTGTTCACTTGAGGATGATCTTTTTACCTTCTTTGTGTTTGTGAAAAATAACAGCAGCGGAATTCATTGCCGGGTAAATCCAAGAAATGCAATGCTCACATTCTCTTTGGAAAAATGTCATGTTAAGGGGAGAGAAAGGAAGGAAATACCACAAACGTCAGCTTTGATTTTTGATTGCAGCGTTTTCTGTTTGAAACAAATGTTCAAGCAGAGAGGAGGAGCAGGGGAAAACACAGTTTGCGGTGTTTGATAAAGGCTGGCTATAATGAGGCAGTGTGAAATACAGCCTCCCGCCCCTCAACAGTTTGTGTCAAAGGAAACCCTTAAACACAAACACAAAGAAAGCGAAGCGAAGAGAGCGACGCCAGCCTCCGTGCTGGATGCCACCGACGAGACCTGAGCGACTTAAGAAGCTTTCCACATTGGTTTTGATCAAACGCTGTCACCAATCGCACCTAAAATGCTGCATTTATTTCTATTTAATACAGAGTAGACATTCCGTTTTTTTTCCCACTCCAGTCCAGCAGGTGGCGGTAATGGACCATATAAAGTGGGTACCAACCTCACCATGCTGATTTTTTATTTATTTATTTATTTTTTTCGCACCACAGCTCCAACGAAGCCCAGCAATGAAAGTGAACTGTGACGGCAAAACATCCAAATAAATTCCTTGATCTGGACTGAAATGTAATGCACACTTTCTTGACCTGGGTTTTTGCGGAAATCAGTTTTGTGGATTTTGTGTAATCCTACTAACAAAACAACCAAGCAAACTAGGATGAAAACATAACCTCCGCAGCTTCTGTTGTGGACACAGCTCCACAGCAACCTCTTAAGATGCATTAGAAGCTGAGGCGACAGAGGATGTGGCATCTGGAGGTGGCGGAGCTTTTGCAGCAACAGCACAAACATCCCTCCGGGGAAAACAAATATTTGCCTCACAAATGAAGAATTCACTGCAAAGTGCTGCAGCCAAAAACTCTCCAAAGCAATTACCACACATCGTCTAACATAAAACTCCTTGGAGGCCAGAGAAGGAAAGGACGACGACGAGGGGATGATAGTCTATTCTTAGAAACCTAAAAGGTCCCTTTGGACAGGTACTTTGTGGGAACACAAAGACGGATCCCCTTCTTTCTACGGTGATCCAAAGCTTGCTTCTCTTGAGCTGCTTTGTCAGATTATCATCTCAATTTTGAGGATCGTTCTTATCCCTGGCGCAGGCTTTTGATTCCAACGTAAACAAATAGGCGGTTCTTACAGTATGTGATTTCAGCCTTGCAGCGTCCAAACAAAGACTGCCTGATAGGTAAATACCAGCAGTGTCTTTACAAAGAGAGAAATGGGTAGCATCAAGAGATAATCATCACGAAGGAAGTTATCGTCAATACACTTCAAACACTCTTACAGAACAAAAAAAAACTGGCAAGAACGTGTTCCAGTCTATAATATGGATCATAGTTCAGATTTTTACAGCGACACCAAACCCCACTCGAGTGGTCAGTATGTCAACTTAAGAAACACGATAGTTGCTAGGTAGGTAGCTCCAAATTAGCGGTGTAACGGTACGCCAAAAAGCACGGCTTAGAGGTCACCGCTCACTTTACATTGAGGGGGAAAAAATGTAAATATAAAAGTACTTTTCTTTTGTGTAAACAGATTTAATGACGAAGAAAAGAAAATATATAACAGCTGAAATCTCTGCTTTTTAGGAAAATGCAATCCAAATAATTTGTCTTCTTTTTCGGAAACATAAGTGCAACAGTAACAATTTGAACAGTGTGAATTATTATGCGTAAAATGAATTTGGCATACAGAATTTTAATACCTCCCACTTGCAAATGAATACCTTGGAATTGGAAAGTACAGCTAAATCGGTGTGCTGCATTTTTAATAGCGATGAGTAAGATCTGCTCTTAATGGTCAGCGCTGTAGTAGAGAAAAAAATAAATGAAGGCTCCAAGGTCTTGATGTGAAAGTGGGAGCCTACACACTCCATTACTCATCCAGACACGAAACAAATATTTTTGAGGTGAGGTGCACTCGTGGGGAGCCATTTTTCATCTGCACTCCACCCAACCTACTTAGTGTAGTCTACACTATTAATACACGTCGGTAGCGTTAGTCATGAGTAAGAATGTGTAATGCTGACTCTATGTAGTCAAGAATGTTCATCCACACAGTCAGTCAGTACAGTCTTCGTTTTCTTTCAGCTTGTCCCGTTAGGGGGTCACCACTTGTTGTCATCCTTTTCCATCTAATACGTTCTTCTGCATCCTTCTCTCTAGCACCAATCTCCCCTCATGTCTTCTCTCACTACATCTATCAACCTTCTCTTAGGTCTTCCTCTATCCTCCGTCGCCAATGCAAACGGGAAGGGGCTCAGGGTTGATCCCTGCTGCACTCTGAGCTCCACCTTAAATTCCTCTGTCACACCTACAGCACACCACACCACTGTTCTGCTGCCCTCATGCAGTACCACACTTTCTCACTGGGTACCAATTCACAAATCACAATGCAGCTCCTTCTGACCCTCTCTGCCCATCTCCATAAACACCCTTGAGGCAAATTATGCAACTGTGGTATTCTTCCCTCGCATGAAACCATACTGCGGCTCACATATACTCACTTCGATCCTGCGTTGAGACTCCAATACTCTTTCCCAAAACTTCATTGTGTGCCTCATCAACTTTATCCCCCTACCCACAACTCTGCTCGTCTCCCTTGTCCTTGAAATGGGCGCCAGCTTCTGGTCTTCATCTTCCTCCCCACCCGCATCATTCTACACACCACCATCCTAGGCTGTCTGGCTACACTCGCCCCCACCACTTCTTCGCAGTCACTGATTTCCTTCAGATTACATCGTATATCTGTGTGCATCTACCTCCAATTTTGTAGGTCACCCTATGCTCCTGCATCTTTTGGAACAAAGTGTTCACTACAACCATCCGTCCTTCTAGGTACCCGTCCTCGATATAAAGCATGCCTACTTCTTCCCTGTTGCTGTCGCCAACATGGCTATTACTTCATTACTACAATCAATTCACTCTCACTCTCGCTCTGAACTACTTTGGCTAGCTCCTTCCAGAATGTCTCTTCTAGTTCACATCCTACTCGTGGGGCGTAGCCATCGAAAACATTTAGCATAACGCCCTCGATTTCAAGCTTCAGCCTCATCACTCGGTCTGACACTCTTTTTTAGCTCCAGGGTATTCTTAAACTCTTCCTTTATCATAACCGGCGAGTAACAATGTCCAACATTGACTAATTTATACAGACCACAGTGTTCATTGACAATGTCAGGCGTGCTCGTTGTGACTAACAATGTATAATCTTGACGACTGTGTAGTCTAACATGTTCATTGACATGGGTGATAGTTAGTCTTGAGTTACACCGTGCAACGTTGATTGCTTTATGTTGATTACAGTGTAAACTAAACACCAGCACGTACAGGTACATGAGCAAAACTGTAAAAATGTCATGGCCATTGACAGTAATTGCTGGCTTCGCCATGCATGAGAAGAAGAAGAAGAAGAAGAAAGGGATGACAATAGGAGGTGAACCACGCAACTCCGATCCATCACTCCCTCAATTAACATTTGATCAGGATGGATGGTAGACTGAATTGACATTTCATTAGTGGCCAGGTCAGTGTAGCAGCATGTCAATCATGTTAATGGCCAGAGCAGGCTGGAGACTCTAATGAGGATGTCGCCATGCCTCTCCTTTTTATTTTATCACACGAGAAAGACAAACCATGATGACACATTTTGACTGTGTGTTTATTTTAAAACTTAAGCTCCTAGTAAGGACAAACTAGAGCTTAGCCTACTTTTCGCCTCACTGAATACATCATAACTTGTCCAGGATTCAAAGGCGCTGGTACTATAATTTACTTGCACTTTCATGCTGTTATAATCCACTTAAATTGGAAAGCAGCAGATCAAGCTCCACCTACAAAACTGGAGTTGAGCAGTACAGTGTTGCATGTCATGATACTGCGAATAAACAAGGACATTTTTAGCAATGTTCAACCTACAGAACCCCAGACATGGGATAACAATACAAATTAAATTGTGGCCACACTATATCTATAGCGCGTGTACACACTGCTAATTTATGGCCACAAAATGCTCAATTGTGGCTACTAAATACTAATTTCTCTCCACGAAATAGGAATAACTTGCAGAAAATACTGATTTGTGGGGGTGCGATGATACACCACGATATACTGTACCAGGGAATCACTATATCTACAGTATATTGTGACCATAATTGTAATGTTTTTTTTCCCCCCCCATGTTATGTCTGGGGCGCCTCATCTGTGCTAGTTTTCTGTGATCTGCCATTAGATGCAGCAGGTAGGTGGACGTGCTTAGAGGACGGGGAAAGGAGAGCTCTTTATAAATCTATCATCTTCTGGTCCCTCGACATGAGCGCCATCTTGCAAACAGTTGGCCATTTACCGCTCGGCCTGAAAGCGATTGAGTGTGAAAAGAGCCCTAATTGGTCAATCAGGGAGCAACGTAAGTGTGGAGATGATGTGGCTCGGCTCAATCGATGCCTCGCTGAATGGCATCGGGATCGTCATTCTGCCGGAGTGTGAGCGGGGTCTCCTAGAACTCTCAGGTGGGTTTGGTGGAGGGGGCCGGGGTTCTGACGTGGGAGGGCCTATGACCTTTAAACTACAGAGAAGGGACGTCACCCATGGCCCTCCCCTGGTACAATCGATCGATGTAGGTGCAAGGCTGAGTCGAATCGATAGTGGGCTTAATGTAGTCCGTAGCAACCACCGGCTTTTTAAAGGCAAACCATTGGCACTTTTTCCACATTACTTCTTTCCGTTAAGTGCCAATCCATTCCCGACCGACTCTGGAGGCTCTCCAGCCCGAGGGGTGCAGATATTTACGCAACACGTGTGCAGCGTTCTGATTCACACCATTCCACTGACTCTATGGTTCAACTCGCCAAACGTTCTCAGCCACTGATACAAAGCCTCAAAAAATATAAGTCAAAACAAAGTCTGTTTACAGCCAATAAAGACTAGAAGACAATCAAATCAAAAGGTGCACGCGGCGACGATCGGGCTCTTGCGCCCCCCTTTTTCATGGCGAATCCTCTGTCCATTAAACTATGCCACCATGTTCTGCCCACAGTAGACGGTGCAGCCAAAAAGCCATAAGCAATTTAGTGTTGGCCATCTGTCTAGGATAGACAGACTAACTTTCTAGGGGATGTTACTCAGTGAATTTTGAGGAGTTGTGTTCGCGACCCCGAAAAGCCACACATTTTCACCATGTGTTGATGAGTTTTCCAGCATTTTCAGGCCGAGAAAAGGTTATTCATTCGTCGGCGGAATAATTAAAGCCGTATGCAGCCAAATGGACCATCGCACCCGCTTTTTCATGGCGAATCCTCCATCTATCAAACTTTGACACCAAGCGCTGCCCACGTTATACAATATAATTGCCCAAGTCATTTTTGAACCTTTTCAGAAAACAAGAAAACAAAAAAAGATTTAACAAACAACACCAGCATCGCCTTCAAAACCACAAATGATTAAGGATTGCGGACTCTTTTTTTTTTTTGGACGATTTGTCAACGCGACTTTTCGCTCTGATCAGTTACCAGGAAGAAATGGCAACATTTGTCCAGATGGTTGCGGCTTATTCATGCTGAAATGTCACATTTACATTCTTTTGGAGGGGCCCCTCTCCAGTGAGATGTGTTCACTTTACCTTCAAGGAGATCCTGATTACTTTAACTGATAAGACGAGCAGAAACCATACATATTCACTAGACTATGACGCTACAATCATTTATTCATCAATCATTAGTCAAAAGGACAGAAAATCTGAGTAATATTTGTTTAATTAGAATTCAATATAACTGACAACAATTTCTATTTTGACCTTTAAAAGAAGGCCTGTTTACCTTTAAATAGCAGCCTTTTGTTCAACAGTGACTTAAAGTATATACAAGATGATATTATAAGCAAGTTAGTTTAGGAACTTTGGTTTCACAGGGGAAATGAATGGATGAGTTAAATTTAAAGGCTGCAGTGCCCTCCAGTGCTGAATTAGGAAGTCATTCATGTCTCGAACAACGTGCTCCATGTTTCCATGCATTGTGTTGTGAAATCTCTACCAGGTCCACCACCTCATTCTGATTGTCAAGTCCTGGAGAGGCTCTCCAGGATACTCCCCTCCCCTCCCCTCCTGGTACCTTTGGAGCCCTCCTCCTGACAGCGTGACCGGGGGTGGAAGGTGGGTGGTGGTGGGATCGGGGGAGTCCGGGGCCTGGATGGCTCTGCCCTCCTCGGCCTGGTGGGAGAGGGAAAAGGAAGCCATTAACAACTTCCTGTGTGATGGACACATTCAAACGGCATATACATCGCACAATGGGAACACACTGTGAGGCTGTAATAACTCAGAAAGTGGTCACGGCTATTTCCATATCCCGAATGTCACCTTTGCCATTACGAGGCAAACGAGGGTGGGGGGGGGAACAAAACAAAACAAAAAACACTTTCACATTTGATCTTGTTGTTTCTCTCTAAAAGCCATTTTCAGTCTGTGACCACTAGAGGGAAGCATAGTATTAGATTGCACTTGCCATGCAAAAAGTGGTCCTCAGTGTCCGCCTCTGAATGTCTGTTGTACGAATACACACGAGTGCGCCTATGTACATTTGGGGATCTCAAACATGGAACGTATTCTAAAAGTGTACCTTGGGCTAAAATCCTGAAATTTGTCCGCCAAAAAACAAAAACACGCACAGTAGCATGTAGCTCCAGATTTAGTGAGTTTTACATTATTAACCAAAACACAGAGGAATGTATTTTTTAGTGGTTTTTGTTTTGTTGTTTTTTTTAATTTTTATTTTACACAATATATATATTAACATAACAAAACTGGAGATGCATGTTTTACGTTGTTTTTTTTTTTTTGAGCTAATTCAACTTTTTTTGGGAACACACTTACCGTGTTTATTATCGTACATTTGTTTTGCTGTCATAGTCATCAAACTGCAATCTTCCAACAACAACCAACCATAAAGTACATATCGGACATCGCAATCTTACATTGTTCCTCTTAAAAAAAAGAAAGGAAAAAAAGCAATGAGAGCGAGCGACACACTGCACGGAGACTGAATGTCTTTTATATTATGTATACATACAGTAAGAAAAACAAAGGAGGAGTGTGGGGGGGGGGGGGGGACTGACAGAGGCTTAAGGGAGTTGGGGGTCGTTTAAGGAGCCTTTGATGCTAAAATGCTGGCTAAGGGTGCCTTTAGGAACATAATAAATGGAAAAATAATGCTTTTATAAATACATATTTGGATTTGAAGTACTGTACTTGAGATGCTTGTAAGGGCTTTTATTTCTTTCCAAAAACAGGCACAGACAGATTGAAAAGGGCTTCACAGGGTTCGGTGAGGGATATAATAGCGCGCTTATCTTTATAGGCCCGGCGTCCGTGCATGCATGCGAGTGTGCGCACGCGTGCATTGTGTGTATATGTCGAGAAAAGAAGAAGAAGAAAAAAAAGGTTGGGGGGTTGTCACTGATTAAAAAGGGGTGTGCGTGTGAATTGTGGGGTGGGGGTGATCTGAAGGTTCCCAAGGCAACCTGCTGCCGCTACTTGGTCCTAGCCAGGTGGCGCCCCTCCTTGTCTCATCTGGAGCACCTGCACGCTGTTTGCACAGGCCACGCTGATTATTTTCATGATCTCTCAGCACACGGCAGGGTCTGATGCGTCCGACATCCCCTGCGCAAGTCATCCGTTTGTACAGCTGGAATTGAAGTTGAAGAAGAAGTCGGACGTGCCGAAGAAACACAAAGCATCCGAAGAGCAACAATCAGAGAGGCACGAAATCTACGCCCGGTGGCCTTCGGGTTGTCGATCCCTAGCGACGAGTTGAATTTGGAGAGGCTCGTCAAAGCAAGGGGGATCTCAGCGGGGGAAGGTTGGAGTGAAGGACATGACCAGAATCACAGGGAACCCCCATCTATTCACAGTTCACGACTCACAAATTTGCAGTGCTGTGAAAAAATATTCGAATCCTTCTCAATGGGAAGGTTCACTACTGTTCCGTGGAAAATGGCTCTCATCGTGGATCGATGGAGTCGATAGAGCTTTACAAATGGCTGTTTACCCTTTTCCGGACTGATTGATGTCGATGACTTTATTTCCCATCTCTTCTTGAACTTCTTTGGCTCGTGGCATTTTGTCAGAGGTCGGACCAAGCAGTCAGTCTCAAGTCGGCGCCCTCAATTCCCAGGTCAGGTCCCAAGTGGAGACAGGCAAGTCCCGAGTCAAGTCGCAAGCCCTGTTTCAAAGTCTAGGACTTGCGTCTTTGACCCGGGACTCGCCTGTCTCCACTTGGGACTTGAGGGCAAAGACTTGAGACTTGCAAAGCAATGACTCGGTCACCCCGAAGACGCCTCCCGAAGACCTCCGCATTTCCTGTTAGTTGAAATAACGTAGGAACACGCCGCTCTCTCTTTCCTGATTCTCAGGCTGGCGAGGAAGGAACCGCCGTCTGGTCGCACGGTGCTTGCCACTTCCCCTCCACTCAGGCCCACCCTCAGTCCCAACCTGTCTCCTTTCTTCACTTTTTCCTCTTTTCGGTTTTTCCAGTCTTTGCTTTTTTGTTGTCGTTTTCACTCATCGCTCTCCCACACACAAAGTGGGTTGGCCTCTTACAGGAGAACAACAAGGTTTTCTCACCACAGGCAGGATGTTCTCCACGACGCAGGATATTCTGTGACAGTGTGACAGCAAGAACACTGGCTTCTATATTTACGGACTCTGTTTATGACCTGGGATAAAATAAGGCGGAGGAAGTTGTACGGTGGAACCTGCAATGCCCCTGAGGGCGTACAGTTTGGGAAAGAAGTGGCAGAAAATCTCATTCCAATGTCCGACTAGAGTCGGGTTGGACAAACTACGGCCCGCGGGCCACATCCGGCCCGTTGATCATGTCAATCCGGCCCGCCAAAGATTGGTACAGAATCGCCCAAATCATATCAAAATCATGACGACATTCATTTGGCCTTGTACTGTAATGCCGAGTGGTTCCACCGGGTTGTGCTGTAATGCCAATGGTTCCACCAGGAAGAGCAGTAGGTACAGTGTTACATTGACTTGGCTTTGGCTGTTCTGTTTTTACGCTGCTACTGCTCTGAACCCTTCTTCAACCATGAGTGGGCCAAAGAAAAGAAAAGTCGACAGTTTAATATAGAACGGACGGTCCGGTCAAAGGCTGTACTGTATATCTAGTTTGTTATGAAACCATTGCGGTTTTAGAGGAATATAAGGTCAGCCGTCAGTTTTCTACCAAGCATGCTGATTATGCTAACAGCCAATCAACGCAGGAACTCAGCGGTTAAAATCAAGCTTGCAGGCACAGCAAAACACCATCTGACAAGCTGCCATCCAAGATTCAGTCTCACAAGACCCTGAAACAGCGCCACGGGAGCTGCAGATGGAATTGATTGATCTCCAATGTGACACTGTCTTAAAAGAGATTCAACTCTCAAACTGGATGAGTTTGATGCTTCAGTAAGCGCCGACAAATTTCCAAAAATCCGGAAGATGGCATAGAGGATGCTGGTGGTGTTTGGCTCTACATGTGTGTGGACAGACTTTTAGTGTGATGAACACCAACAAAACTTCCTACAGATCCCAGCTGAGTGATGAACACCGCAGACGTGTTCTGAGAAATGCCACAACAAAACTAACACCAGACTTTGATGCGCTGGCAAAAAAAAAAAAAAAAAAAAAAAAAGGCGATCAACAAAACAACACTGTTCCCATTAAAAGTCAATCTAAGTATTAACACTACAATGCCTTTTTTTTTTGTTTGTTTATTTTTGATATGTAAGCATCTAGTCTGGCTTGGCTCGCCTGTCAAAATTGAAAAGTCAATGTGGCCCCTGAGCCAAAAAGTTTGCCCACCCCTGAACGAGACAGATGTCAAGCGTACCTCAAAAGACCTTCATTCAGCGAGCGTCGAAGGATTCATTCCGCGTGATTTTTCTTTGGCTTTTTTGGGTAGCACTTCTTCCAAAAGAGTTAGCAGCCTTAAAACAAAGTGAAGAATGCAAGAAGCAAAGGCATGCCATATGAATACTGGTCCGACAGCGAGCTACTGGCCTGTTATTTTGTGTAATATGCTTGGATTGTCTCATTTTTGTATATATTTTTTTAATGTTGTGTTTTTCTATTATGTTTTTGGATTAAAATTCTTCATCTAAAATGTTTGTACGTTTCATTTTGTACCTTTCTGTAACATTTTATCCAATATTTTCATATTTAATTTTTAGTATTATTTTCTACCAATTTTGTTATATATATTTTTTCCTTTTACTTCAATAGTTTTGTACGTTTTTTCAATACATTTCTCACATCTGTGTATTTTCAGTCTAATGTTTATATTGAGTCCATATTTTTGTCTGTTGGATATTCTTTGTTCAATTTGTGGTTCATTTTCCACAATGTTTATTGTCCTATCTTTATATTGTGTAATAGTTTTTTTTTAATTTATTGTCTATAGTTTTGTATTTTTGTAGATTATTTTTGTATTTATGTGATTAATTATATTATTAGATTTTTTTTTATTCGATTTTTTTCAGATAATCTTCTCTTTTTTTTGTCCGCTAACCTTCTGTTCTTTCCTAATCGTAAATAGTTGTTGTTGTTTTCACAACGGTCCCAGCTCTGGTATAAATCATTCATCTACGCCATAGGGAGCATCACTCCAGGAACTAGCTGACGCGGCGTTACGACGCAATAGCTGCGTTATGCGTCCCTGCAGACGCGTGTGCTCTAGCATCATTGACTGGCGCGGGCCATTAGCGACCCGCTACAACTCACCGCTGCCACCGGCCAAAGCGCTGCTGCATTATTAACCAGCCGCACTTGTTTACGCTCGCAGTATGATATGGACGGACATGTTGTTTACTGTCCGACCTTCCAATACCGCCCTCTCTCATCCATCCATCCATCCATCCATCCATCCATTTTTCTCCTCACTAGGGTCGCGGGTGTGCTGGAGCCCATCCCAGCTACCGTCGGGCAGGAGGCGGGGTACACCCTGAACTGGTTGCCAGCCAATCGCAGGGCACATACAACCAAACAACCATTCGCACTCACATGCACACCTACGGGCAATTTAGAGTCTCCAATTCATGCATGTTTTTGGGAAGAAACCGGAGTGCCCGGAGAAAACCCACGCAGGCACGGGGAGAACATGCAAACTCCACACAGGCAGGGCCGGGGATTGAACCCAGGTCCTCAGAACTGTGAGGCTGACGCTCTAACCAGTCATCCACCGTGCCGCCCTCTCTCATCCAATTGGGGGTAAAAAAAATAATAAAAAAAAAAAAAATATATATATATATATATATATATATATATATATATATATATATATATATCTCCTCTAGTTACGGGCAACAATGGTGGCATTTAATATGAGTAATGGTTGCTAGGCAACCGCCTCAGAATGGACTTGTGTTGGATTACTGATTGTTTCATAATTAATTCGGGATTATGAATAATTGATTGAGAAACGTTGGGTAATTTACAGTCGTGTGTAAATGGGAACCACTCCGCTGCCCTGACCTGAGTGCGTGCGTGTTTTCTTTTGGACAGAGTGTTCAAACCCAGGAGCACTTTTACATACAGTTCATTTCCTGTAATTTTCTTCTAATATTTTTGTATTTCAATCTTATATTTGTGCATTTTTCACTATTATTATTTTTTTGAATACAATTTTGCCCGTTGTTGTTTTGGTTCCCAATGGATTGTGCAGGTGCACGTAATGGTTTAACTTGTGCCACTCCCACTAGCAAATCCCTGCCTTATGAGTCAATAAAACTAGGTCGAGTAGACTCCAAACATGGCGTTTTATCAGACTCATCATACAGAATAGTGTCAAATATTCACCTATAGTCGCTCTCTCACTTCGCTTTTCCTTCTTTAATGTGCGAAGTTGTAAAAGGACTGTTGCTCTGGATGTTGGCATGGAAACGTTAATGACTAGTGGTGAGGGGTGAGAAGAGAAGTGTGTGCGTGTGCTTGTGTGTGTGTTCACGCATTTGGAAAGAGAAGCAAAAGAAGAGAGGAGGGTGTAGGTGAGAGGTAGAAGAGCGGCGTGTGGGAGTTTGAGTGGGCCGAAGAGCGAGCGGGGGAGGCGGGGGAGAGAGGATGGCAGAGAGGAAGAAGAGAAGGGCCGAGGAATGGATGGAAGGATGGAAGGATGGGTGGAGCTGAAAAGAACCCGCTAGGAAAAAAGGGTCCTCGCCAACAACATTTTTTACAGAAGCGCAACTTGAGGTACATGAATAAAAAGGGTGCGTTAAAATAAAATCAAATGAATCACAAATAATAGCGGTCGGCCAGAAACCTTTTATGTCCATACCTGGCCAATTTCATATTTTTCCACAAATCTAGACTATTGGTCTCACACATTATTAACTAATTTAAAGTGTTGAAAATAACTTGAGGGCCAATCTATTAACTCTCTTGAACAGTGCTGTGAAACTCTCTCTCTTTCCTCACTCTGCGGGAGCCGTGTGGCATTATGTCGCCTCAAGATTGAAAGTCTCGATGCTTTTGTAGACAATAACAAGTAATAGGAGTTAGGTTAGATACATTTGAGTAAGTTTCATTGAAAATGGATCACTGTAATGCTTCGGTGAAGAAGGAACTGCTCAGCCACGACGGTAACTGCATGCAGATTCGTTTCCGCCTATTAAACGGTTTCGTCAGCTCATCATTTTTTTTTATTGCATCACTCATGCTTGTGTTATCATTTTTTTAAAATATATTTTTGTACAATGGATATTTTGTCTAATTGTTATCTTTTTGCAATTATATTTTTGTAGTTGATTTGTAATATTTTATTTTTTTCTAATATTTGTGTATTGCCTCATATTTATGTTTATCTATTTATGAATGTGTATGTTACTGCTATTTTGTTAATGTTATTATTAATATAACTATCATACAGTAATATAATTAATATTTTTTTTAACTATCATATTTAATTATATTTCTGGAGCATCTCCCCAGTAGAAGGTTGACTTTCGAGTTAAAAATGACTGCAAATTTATCATGTCGGACAGGTGACAGATAAAACCAACAAACAAAAACAAATAAAATTGGAAAAACAAAAGAATTGAGTGACCAGATTTTAACATGTTATTTTGTCAAGTGGCAAGTATCTTAAAACATTTACGGTAGTATTTTATTCTATGGCGGAATTTCAGGATTCGCACAATATGATTCAGAATGTAACTTTAGTATCTATTGTTATAGAATATAATATGGTACATACATTGAGTTTAGTATCAAAGGCGCTGCATCTATTGTGATGCTTTTTTCAAACGATCAAAGATGGAGAAGAAGTCACGGAAAGAAATGGACACCGGGCAGTTTGAGCGGGAGATGCATAAAAGGCGGCGAGGGAAGCAAACAAAAAGCGAGCGTCGGCCGTCAATAGAAAACGGAGGAGGCGGTTGAAAGCCGAGGCAGATTAGCGCGGTGTGGTTTTCCTCCTTCAAGGCCCGCCATTGCGGCAGCCATCCGCCACTGCCACCCCGCATGGCCTCCTGCACGCACACGGACACATGCAAAGGGTACGACTCATTGAGTTGGGTTTATGGTCACTGCTTAGATCTCTCTCTCACACTCACACACACACACACACACACTACACACTACACACCCCTCTCATAAGCAGCATCGTAGGCGTCGAGTTTCACCACTCCCGTTAGTGTTTCTGCTCTAAAGTCTATTTTGGTCTAATATTTTGGCATTTTCTGTATTTTCGGGATTTTTTTTGTCTAGTATTTGTGTATTTTCAATCTAATATTTAGTACTTTTTTCAGTTTTGTATTTCATGTCTAATATGTGTGTGTGGGTGTGTGGGGGGCGGGGGGCAGGGGGGGGGGTCCTTGCTTGTTTTTGTCACGATTTTGTAATTTCATCTAACACTGTGGCATTTTCTGTCAATATTTTTGTCTTTGGATTTAGGTCATTTCTTTCTTCACTATTTCCCCAAATTTAGCATTTTTTTTTTTGTCTAACTTGTGCATTTTTCAATTAAAAAAAAAATACTTCTTAGCATTCATATTTAAGGTGAAAAGTATAATTGAAATATAATTGATTATCTCAGCTACAAGAAGAGTGATTAATGTGACAAAGAATTCAGTAGGCAGGAAAACAATTTGTTTCCCTGGCGGAGGTAGCAGTTAAGGTGAGTAATACCTTAACTTCTGATAGCGTCGCAGATCATTTGTAGTCACTTTTAACTTGAAACTGGCAGTGACGTCTTGATTCCCCCCCGAATTTCAAAAGGTTTTGGGGGTTTGGGGTCTCGTATTGGGGTCCCCGGTTGGCGAAAGAAAGCGAATGGTTCCGCCCGTTTACTGACAAGCTTGACAAGGACGTAAAACGGCAGACAGTTTAACGGCGGGCCTGCAGTTCGTTGAGTCTATGTTTGTGTCTCGTGTCGACAAGGTTGGAACTTGGCTCGGTGCTGCCTGATGATCTCGCCAGGGGTCTCGCACTTGTCCGAGGGTTAACATTTTGACCGCGTGACAACCATCAGGCAGGTTTACAGGCAGAGTCAGGAAGGATGTACCTGAATAAACATTTACTATGAAAAAAAAAAAAAGTAGTCGTTCTCTTTTTTTTAATGTTTGGGATTGTTCTTTAGCATGCATGTTGGTGATTTAAGAGAGGGAGCACGGAGGCTCATGTAAATGGGTGAGGGGGTCAAGACCCCGGAGAACCATCAGGCTGAACTCGCTGTTCCCGGGGACGTGGCCTGGGAAGAGACATCATGTCACGGTGATAAAAACAACATACACACCCTGTCAAGCGGCGGGCGGGTGGGGAGGATGAGAGATGGAGAAACAGTACAGTACCTTACACATGCATCATTGGACATAAAACCCAGCAGGCTTGCAAAACTGCAAACATAACATGCACGTGTGCATTTATCAACAAAACAAACCCCCTACATATGCCCAAATATTGTTATTGTACTCTGAATTTTTTTGTCTATAAAATTTGTAATTTTTGCAAAAGTTTTAATTTTTGCAAATATTTTATTATTTTACTCTCCAATATTTATTTTTTCCCAATGTTTTTGTATTTTGTGGTGATATTTTGCCTTTTAAAAAATATGTTTTATTTTTTCTTACCGTTTTTGTATTTCTAGGTAACATTGTTTGATATTTTCAACTATTTCTGTGGTAATATTCATGTAGTATTTTTGTTCCCCATTTCTTCTGATGTTAGTGTAATTTATTGAGTTTTTTTTAAATGATTTTTTTACATTTGTGTATTTTTATATTTGTTTCCTACTAGGTTTGTTTTTTTCTTTTTCTTCCCTTTTTTTAATGTTTTCAAAATGTTTTCCTACTTTTTATTTCTTGTTTAGTATTTTCTAATATTGTTGGGACATATTTTGTCTGATGTTTTTAGCTATTTTTCTATTTGTTCTCAATGTTTGGTACTATTTCAGCTAATATTTTTGTATTTTGTCTAATATTCATCAATTTGAAAGATGAAAATAGTTTTTCAATCGTCAGTATCGGTCCACCCCGTTTTAGGCAACGACGAATGTCTGAGCTTCACCACCGA
Organism: Phycodurus eques; assembly: GCF_024500275.1. Classification (NCBI taxonomy): domain Eukaryota; kingdom Metazoa; phylum Chordata; class Actinopteri; order Syngnathiformes; family Syngnathidae; genus Phycodurus; species Phycodurus eques. The sequence continues at coordinate 13,635,783 of NC_084542.1, forward strand.
GTTCCGTAGAGCCTCTTTAGCTAGCTTTAAAAATACATATTGTATTTTGTATTCCAGTCGTCCCTGTCGACCTTCTTACTTCTGCTCAGCCATCCCCGAGTCCATGAAGGAAAACACATCCCTGGACTCTGTCCCACGTCTGTCCCCACCGAGCTCTGGGACGACGATCAAAGCCTCTTCCTTCTTCTTGCGGGATCAAACGAGGTTGGAATATTTACTGCTTTGTTTGGTGCCGGGGCAGAGGGTCCCCGTTTCCAAGATCAGACAGGAAGGATGCCTCACTGTCGGCGATAAACAACGACTAATGGCCGCAAAAAGAGGCTCCGTCACAACATCCTGAGGTTCAACGTGCATCGCTGAAACATATCTCTGTCATTTGACGCCTCAGGCTTTATCGCCATCTATAAAGCGCTATTAAGAAGTGGTACAATAAACAAGCAAATATTTCATACTGAAAGAGCATACGGCAACTGTTTAATGGATGGCTTCAGTTTATAACTGTGATAAAAAGCCTACTAAAGTCCATTATGAAGGGAATGAAACAGATGTTTTATGGCCTAAGTGGACAGATAAAGCAGACCAGTGGGTTTTCCACAGAGCAGTCAAAGCCCCGAATGATAAATAAAGTTGGTATTCTTTTCTATTCGTTTCTATTATTTTTGTGATTTACAAAAAATATGAGGGAACAAGGAGGTTTAACGACATAATCATATTTCAAACATGAGAGGCAACAGTTGCGGAGTCCTACAGGGATGCTACTCGAGTCTACTTTTACTTTCTTGCAATAGTACTACAAACCATGGTGTTAAAAATACAAACTCATTTTGAAACTTAAAGGAGACATATCATGCATTTTATGCAATCGCTCAGGGCACATAGAGACACAGACAACCATTTGCACTTACATTTACACTGTCACTGAGTAGGAACTGAACCCACACTGCCTGCACCAGTCAGGCGAGTGTACCACTACGCCATCAGCGACTGTTGGAAAACATTTTATGAAAAAGTCAATTGCACTGCATTGCATTGCATGGAGGCATGTCAAGCCAGGTGACAACACGACGTCAGCGCAAGTTACTGCAGACTTCGTTTTCGACGGCTTTGCCATGTAAGTTAGCTGGTTTCTGATGTCACAGGCTGGCAAAAGTCAGAAGGACTCACTCACAGACCCATTTTCCCTTGATTGTATAATATCATACTTGATAGGTGGGCACCCACTCCAAAGCCCCAACTATTTGTATAGAAGCAACTGAAATGTCAATTTTCCATAATAGGTCTCCTTTAACTACCATAAAATATGAATAAATATTACACTGTACGATTTTTGCACAATGTCCAGCTTGACCAAATCACTTTTTGCAACAAGTGGGGAGTTTTGGCTAGCGTTGCCATCTCGACAAAAAAGCATCCCCTCAAATGAGGAATTGAAAGAGCACCTCAACTCCAGGCTCTCTGTCCACAGCTGCTATCTCAGCCTCGCAGTCCGAGTGTGAATATCCATTCTTATAACGAGAAGCGTTAGGCTCGCCAGTATTTGTATAGCGGGGCCGCGGGGGCCCCATTAAAGAAAGCACTCTGGGTTCCATTTATTGCCAGAAAATATGAAACGTGTTTGTCAATGTGTCCCTAATGAGAGCTACGTCATAGCGTCGTGCACATTGCTTCAATTCATGAAGTTTGCGCAAGGATATTGGCTCACACTCAGCAGGAATGTTATCAGAACCGACCTCCACATTAAGATCCACACCCACCCCTCGCTGACCCCTAATAATTAGCTTTCTTCAGCCCGGAAGCTTTGGATGGCACAGAGATGCTGAGCAGCCTCGACATCCTGGTCTAGGGAACAGTTGGAGGCACGCTTCCTGCCTACGCCCCTTTCACAGCTCCAACACCAACAAATCACTAGTTTTAAGCCTTGAAGGACCCCGCCGAGCTCCTTCCCCAGTGGTATATTTAGCAAAGAGCTTGAATTACTGGGTGTGTTTTGCCCAATCCTGTTAGTCAAAATGGGACCCCTCACTGGGCAGGAGGAGGTTGGGCGCAAGGCGTAAGAAGGGATGGTCAAATGCCCTCAGTTTGCTTCCACTTGCAGATTTAAGTGATTGAAATCAAGACAGCCGTCTTACTCAGTCTGAGTAGAGCTCACACCTCCAGCAAGGCCAAACAACATCACCGGCTCACTCACATTCTCCATTGAAGTGGCAATCCCCCACTCACGCACAGATCGCTGCGATTACCCACCGTGCTCTTCCGCACAGAGATGTCTCCGTCGAGACGGTCAGGTGCGACAAATGTCAAGGTGATGAGAGGAGCGGCTTTGATTGGCGGCGAACGAAACAGCTGTAAACACTCCCACATGGGCGCAGCCCGCCCACTATCAGATCCGCCGGGCTGCCATCGACTTCGAAATGACCAACACAGCTCACCCCTAGACACTCACACGCACACTCTGCAACGACACAACCAACATGACCTGGCCCCGCCTCTAAAAGGCACATATCTAACACACAGACACTACAATAAGGACAGTAAAAAAAATAATAATAATTTTTTTACAGTCTCTATATGTTTGCGGACTTTCACCTATTTCATTTGGGTGTAGAACATATCCCCCACTGTGTTGTGTTGTGTTGTGTTGCTATGTCGGCTGCATGTCCAAAGCCAAGGCACAATTTCACACCATTGTGTCCCACTCGGGCCGGTACCGCTGTTCATTCTTGAGGGCAACATGGGAATGCATTTTCCACTATGAATGAGCGACGGCTGATGATTTAAACATACTTCCTTCATGCTGGCGATTTATGGGGGGCCAGGCACAGGAAGCGGGTGTTTTTTTGTTTATCATTTTCCATTCACTGCACCAAAGATGTAAGGTAAGCCTTTGTGTGCCCCCCAAACTTAAACATAGGCCTCACTGCTTAGATTTATGCGCCATGACTACCATATTTAGTCGTTGTTAGATTAACGATACAATAACTAGTTTCTTTTGTGTGACTGTTTACGCCGCAGCCTTGTTACATTTTACTTTAACTCAACCCACATTAGGTACGACTGAGATCCAATACATAAGTAAAAAAAAAATTCCTTTTATAAAAGATATTAAGACCTTCTTTCCTTTCGGCTTGTCCCTTTAGGGGTCGCCACAGCGCGTCATCCTTTTCCATGTCATAAAAGATTTTAAGATGACTGTTTATTTTTGTGGTGGGAGTTTGCATTCGTGTAAAATTGCCCTGCATCATACCAATAGCTGTTTCTAATATTTTAGTAAGCAGTTTTAATTGTTTTTTACATGTTTTATTTTTATATAATGTACAGCACTTTTTGTGCAGCTGTGGTTGTTTTAAAGTGCTGTATAAATAAAGTTAAGTTGAGATAAATCTCTAGAAGTAAGAAGTGTCGGCATTCTCACCTTCAAAAAAATAATTTCAACCATTTTTTAAAATTGATTAACTCCATCCATCCATCCATTTTCGGAGCCGCTTCTCCTCACTCGGGTCGCGGGCGTGCTGGAGCCTATCCCAGCTGTCATCGGGCGGGAGGCGGGGTACACCCTGAACTGGTTGCCAGCCAATCGCAGAGCACATACAAACAAACACTCACTCACATTCACACCTACGGGCAATTTAGAGTTGTCAATTGACCTACCATGCATGTTTTTGAGATGTGGGAGGACACCGGAGTGCCCGGAGAAAACCCACGCAGGCACAGGGAGAACATGCAAACATCACACAGGCAGGGCCGGGAATTGAACCCCGGTCCTCAGAAGTGTGAGGCAGACGCTCCAACCAGTCGCCCACTGTGCCGATTGATTAACTCATTTATATATTTTAGTTTTAAAACTATGTTTGAATTTATTTCCTTGATGGAAGATTTGAATTCTACTAAAATAGATTTTTTTTTCATTATTTAATTCAAGTCTATTTTATGGAAAGTAAAAAAAAAAATAAAAATAAAAGCTCTGGTCCACTTTTCCACACCGCACAAAGCCACGGTTGGCTTCAATCGGCTGACGCTACGCAGCTGGCCAAATGGCGCGGGATACCCGATGCCGCCGCTGATGGATGTACAAGTGTAACGTAACAGCTCCCTCCTTTCATTCGACATCCGCCCGATTTCATCTGGACACACGCGGTTACACACGCGCGCTCATACTAGCTGCAAACACGCATCCTTCATGCATACTTTTTTTATGAGCGTCTTTGTAAGGAGAGCCATTCTGGGAGGGATGCCGATCACTTTTGTACTCGGCATCAAGTATTCATCATGACTAAACCTGGGGTCAAGCTCCATTAGGGAGAATACTTGCTTATTTTCTGTGGTGAGAAGTGACAAAGTACAAATACTTTGTACTTAATTTATTTAAGAGCATTTTTTCGTGTTATCAAATGATAAAAGCAAGACTGAAAGAGGGATTGTGATGGCAAAATAGTCATTTATTTAGAGATATACAACTAACAGTGACAATGACTTACCACAACGCTAGAGTGTGGCTTTTTTTTACGTGGCATTCGCCATTCACGCTATGACCTGCGTCTTCTTTTCACAGGATCGCGAAACCCATTTTCTACTACCTACCGTGACACATACTCTGTTTATACCATCCGTATATATACTGTATTCTGTTCGAGTGTCAGGGGCCTAAACTTGTACAACTCCCAACATGTTGGCATTTCTCTGCCTCACAATCAACGTGACAAGCAGAGACTTCGCCTAATAGCTGTGCTGACCTCAAACCCGCCATTTAGAAGGATCTGTTAGTCATTACAGTGGTTTAAAAACCTGAATTTCACAGACATGCGGGGCGAGAAAAACGCACATGACGAATATATACAGGAAACAGTTGGATTCCCATTTGACGAATATAAACGTCAACGGCAGTGAATGAGTTAATTCAATGCAATTCAGCGTTCGTACTTGAACCAGTAATTCCACTTTTACCAGATTGTTTAAGTACAGAGTGTACTGAGTACTTTTGCCAACTCTGCTTATTTTCATCTCAACAAGAAGAAAACAATCCCTTGCTGCACATCCTAGAGGCGGAGTGTACTTAATGCTGGGACCAACCATTGGACCGTACGTAGCTCTTGGCAGAAGGGCGGGCGGTTGGGAGGTTTGGGGGGCGCCCACCACCTGCTCGACTTCACACATTGTGTCACACCTTAGGGGCCGCCGCGTCTCATGCCATCCCGCAACGCAATAATTACTCCGCCACACGTTTGGATGCCATCAAACTAGGCGCAGCAGGGGGGTGCTTGGTTTCGGGGGAGCCCGGCTGTTGCCATGGCCACCATCACTCAGTAGACTTGGGAAGAGAGACGGAGTTGAGCTCTGTGATTGGCTACGGGAAGATTTTGTCCAACGGGTACTGTTGTTATGCAAGCACGGCATCCGAATAGGCACATTCGTCAATACTGGCTCATGCAACTTGGTGAGTGAGAAATAAATCTGTATTTCTTCCCTCATTTGCAATCATCCATCCATCCATCCATCCATTTTTTGAGCCGCTTCTCCTCACTAGGGTCGCGGGGGTGCTGGAGCCTATCCCAGCTGTCATCGGGCAGGAGGCGGGGTCCACCCTGAACTGGTTGCCAGCCAATCGCAGCATTTGCAATCAATTCAAGCATAAATTGACATTGTGTGTTGCCTCAAACTTGGGGTTTGGATTTCATCTGTAAAGTCATTCAATCGATAAATTGAAAGAATATTTCCTAAGATGACAATACAAAGACAGGGAGCAAATTTGTAATGTTAAGTTGCAAAGGGCGATGAATGTGTTTATGATATTGCTGTGCCCTAGGTCTGGATGCCACCGTGGTACTCTGCTGCCCTCGAAGAAGTAAATATAGGAGACCACCATTCTGTCTTGTTTTTTGTTTTGTTTGTTTTCTTCAGATCCAGCATATGTGAAAAAGGCTGGCCGTATGTGGTAGTTGACGCTCATTTGGAAATGGGCATAACCGCCACCTACAGGACTGGAGTGGAACAGTATTGTCTGTCCCACTATTTGTTTTATTGATTCGGACGCACTTCTTTCTGATTGCATGACTATCTTTGAGGGGGGTGGCTACGTGTGCCCATAAACAACCCAATTTTGCGAGAGAATGTACCCTGGTGAAAATCTGTGTATTTCTGGGGTCCCAAACACCAACCTCGAAACTGTGCCGTAGTACGCCCTGGAAAAAAAAAAAAAAAAAAACAAGAAAATAGCGCCCACACCAGTTTCATCGAATGACACAAAATTGGGTGGACATTTCTATCATAACAAGACTCAGAAAAAAGTCTTGTTCCCAACTGATGTAATGTAGTTTTTTTTGTTTTTTTTACTAATTGCAGTGTATTACTGTTAAACAAAACCACCTAAATCCTTTCAATCAAGTTGAGAGGAACCTAAATCCTCATTTTCCTACCTCCCTCCCATTCCTTGACTCAGTTAACTGGTTAAGCCCCCCTCCCCCAGCAAAAAATGGCCACTGCAAAAAGTACATCAGAGGAACTTTCAGGCCATCAAAGTAGGAGGAAAACATTTCAATCATCAAGCACAAACATGCCGTTCAGGTCAGATACCACAACCAAACTAATGTGAAACGGAACCCACCAGGCGCTTTTATCCACAGGACTTGTAGATACTGTACTGGAGGGGGGTTGCGGAGGGGTGGGGGGCGGGGGTCACTAATGGGGACCAGAGGTCTGCCTCGTACATGATGCTGGCCAGAGGGACCAGACTGCTGATGACTGATCTGGAGGGGCAGTGCGGGACGGTTGGAGGGGGGGTTCATTAATGAGCTGCTCTAATCATACAATAACACGTCCACTTTTACCTACCCTCGAGATAAAAGCCAAATTGGCGCAAGTTCTCAGATGTGTCTCGACACGGCAACATCTGCAAGCCATTCACTTGGAAGCAGTTTGGGAATAAAAGATGCTTGCTTGTCCAAAGGATGATTAAAGGGATTTCTTATGGCAAGGCCTTGTTTGCTGCGAGCTTTACGTTAAGTGCAGTAACGATTATGGTGTGCCAAAAATCGGTACGTACCGTAGTTCTAATGTCAAAGTTTGGTTAATTTTCAGTACAGTAAGTGCAGTAACTATAATAGCTTATATCTTTTCTTTTTACGTAAGTGCAACATCAACAGTTTGTCTTCTTTTTTGGACATGAACAATGCAGACAAGTGCAATAGTTACAGTCTGAACTGCCTAAATTAATAATATTATTGTTATTACTCATTTCAAATCTGTAAAAAAATGTTGAGGTACTGCCAAAAGCAGCATATCACGAGCCGTGACGTCCTTTAGCCAGAATCTAAACTTCAGTGTGTTTGTTTACAACATAGTAGATGTGTGGCTAGACTGCGAGCCAGTTTACACTTGCTGTCCCTTACAATTTTCCATGTGGGAACTATCAATAAATCAAACAAAATCAATAAAGAATATACTACAGTGTAATTGCATGCATTACATTTGTGTATGGGGAAAAAATCCACTTAATCCCCATGAGTTGTCGAAGTGAATATTTCTAAAATCCATCGATTCATTTATCTTCCTTTCCGCTTACCCTCACTAGGGTCACGGGCGTGCTGGAGCTTATCACAGCTATCTGTGGGCGAAAGGCGGGGTACACCCCGAACTGGTCGCCAGCCATTCTATTTCCAAAATTCCTGTGCTAAACGTTGCATGGAAAGCCTCTTGAAATGTTCTACCCCTTTGCCACACTAATGCTGATAAAACTGTCAGCTTAGACTTGAACAAAAGAATAATTGCCAAGAAAATGTCCAAATGGAACAAATTCTGCAGCATTTTTGATACAACTTTCGGACTGGATGTGATTCCACGGTACCTTATGAAGTGTCCAGCAAGTGAACATTACCACATTTACGAACAGCGCCTGAACTTTCGCCCTAGTAGTTAAAAGTGGCCGTGTGAATTAGCCAGTTGGGCTAATCGGCTTGGACGCGAACAGAGCCGGGTGATGTGTGGCAGATGTATAGTGATTAACGCTGCCTGGGCCGGCCAGCGAGGAGGACATTAGCAAAGCAAACATCGTTGAGGGCAGTGAGCGACAAGAGACCGGCTTATCGGGGTTTTCGTTGCTCAATTAGCATGTGCCGACATAGTCACCTCCGTGTTTATTGGTGCAAAGGGAGGTCACCTCAATCTCGAAGTGCCTTGACGTGGCGACCTGTGATTGACAGCTAGTTATGAGGTGCAGCCATTGTGGTGACCCAGATGTTCTACGTAATATATAATCACATCAATAACAATCATCTCAAATAATCACGTAAATCGTAGGTCCGACATCAGTGACTTGTTGTGTCTCTTGAAAACGTCAAATACAATAGCTAAGCTAATTGGCTTTTTAGCATTTGTTCATGATTAAATGTTTTAAATATCATTTTGAAAATGTTTGCTACCACCGACTGTACCAGTCAACTTGGTCGCCAGCTAATAAACCTTCCGATTAGCAAATCATCATTCACAAACTCACATACTTGCAATTTTTTTTCTGCAGAACCGAACTAAAACAAGCTCAGAAAAATGTACAGATGGTGCTAGCGGATGCAAATGATGCAAGGAACGGTCCAGATTTTTATGGGCACTGGTGATTAGCTAGTAATGACTAGATGTTCAACGCAAGGTGCATCTAAGTGCCGAACTAAAGATCATGAGTCGTTTGCGTTATACTGTACTAAAGAGGCTAAGCTAATCAGCGGTTGCCGGCCTACTCGGAGACCCGATGCTAACCCTGTGAACTTGCACTTGACATCGACGTTGGCACACAGTCGCCATTCTCATGTCCATTGTGGCCTGGTCTGTCATTAAGACTGCACAAACAATGGGCCGAATGAGCGCTGCCACTCTAAACAAGTGCCCCCGTTACAATAGGCAGTCACATCCCAGGCTGGAGCGAAAGGGAGCGCAATTCGAGCTGTAAATCATACAGCAACCAGTGAAGTAATGTTCATTTTCACACGCAGACGGCTCTAAATCACGCCGTGGTGGGTGAATGGTGGCGAGTGAAAAAGTTACCCAGTGTTCTTGAGGACCCTCGCCATGAACCCGCTGTGGAGGTCCTACTATGGGACACATTGTACTTTTACTTTGGCGCCTCAGATTATTTTAAGAATCAAATGGAAGGATTTAATACATACAGGTATGTCAATAAATTAGAATACTGTCAAAATCTTAATTTAGGTAGTTCAAGTAAAAAAGTAAAACTCATTTTATAGAGATGCACGACACATTTTTTAATGTGTGTATCATTTTTATGATTATAGCTTACCGCAAACGAAAACCCAGGAGTCACCATTTCTAAACTACAATGATACCTTAACTTTCAAGTGCCCTGACAAGTTTGTCTGAGTCACCTCGCTTGATTGAAAACATTAAAAACATTTGGGACTCCTTGGGGGGCTGCAAGCGATTAACGACATTTTATTTAATTTCTATGGGGAAAATTTATTTTATATATGACTACATTGAGTTACAAGGTTGGTGCCAAAACAAATTAAACTTGTAAGGTGCAACTGTATTTCAAGTGATATGTTATATGATTACATTGGATAAATGTAACTAATAAAATGACCAGTACCTGCAAGTCTCTGTTTAATTGATGCTACAGCCAGCCGCTAGTTCATGGAGCTCAGCACTAGGCTAGCTTTTCGGAATTGTTGTACACTGCCGAAAACTGTGGCCATGATCATACACATAGCAGTTACAGTAAATGACAATCTATAAAAAGGTGAGCATTATTAATGCTTTTATCGCTTTTTGACTCAGTGGCCAGTTAGCCAAGCTTAGCACAAAGCTCGATTTGTCTAAATGGCCTTGTAGCTTCTGTGATTCACATTTTTTCAAACAAATCTGTGAAGAAATCTATTTGGGGTCTAGTTGAAAGCGGAACATTTTGAAAGTGGTATTTAAGACATTTCATAAATAAAAGTTGCTAAAGCCGATTAGCTTAGCAGTGATTTTGTGAAGAACACGAGTGATGTGTGCCAGGTGGACCTAAAAACTTTGAGATAAAGAGCCCCACACATTGTAGAGTAATTACCATTAATGTTGTAAAACTGTTTTTGTAGAAACGATAAATGTATCAGACGTAAGCACGGGCCGCTATTTGGGAAAAACGATATGGTCCTCTGTCAACAGCCCACAAAGAGTGAAGAGGAAAAAAAAGGATTACGGTATTTAACGTCTCAACAAGCTTGTACAAATGTGTAGGCGGCACGCCCATCCCGGGAGGTAACAACAACACAAACGCAGCAATTTATTACTATTATTATGAGTCAGTGTTTTGCAAACGCTTTGCGAGAGCAGGTGCATCCGTTAGTGTAAAAGCACAATTAACACCAAGCACGGCCAAAAACAAAACAAAACAAAAAAAACAATACATAATAAAGAAGTGAATTTAGTAGACTGCGTAATGGCCAAAATGACTGACACAAGCAAGTTGGGGAAGCATGTTAGCGTAGCTTAGCCCGTAGACTAGCACACTACAGAGGGCCAAACTAGAATACTAGCAGTATATGATACATACAGTAATTTTTGTATACCGTTATTGATGTCCAACACAAACAAATATGCAACTACATATAGCACTTATCTAATTTAGACCAAATGTCTTTAAAAAAAACAAACACTCTATCCAGCATCATGAAGTGCTTCAATGCGGAGTCTTTCGTTTTCAGTGAAAAATGTAATAATTTTGACAACAGTGAAGCTACAAATACGATTTGGCCTGTGTTGAGACCTGAAGTTCTGTTTCAAATGCTCCAAATTTTTACTTGAGCTAAATAAAACTGTGACCTGTGTCCTGCACACACACGCACGCACGCACACACACACACACACAGACACACAAACCTGTGCATCCAAGATAGCCCCGTGGAATACAATTTGAGATAAAGTGAATTAAGTATAGTTATTGTTAATGTATGATGTTATTATGCGTCTGAGTGAGTCATGTTAGTTTGCCATTTATATAAATGAAATTTAATAACTTGAGTTCAACATGTCATGCCGTGTCACTGTTATACTATTGATATTTTTTTTATTTATTTTAGTAAGCAAAGGCAAAGACTTCGTCCTAATGTTCCAATTCCAAAGGAGACGGCATTAAATTACCTTGATGTAGCAACAAAGAGCACCTTGGCTGCCGAGCCAACGCTTAAGTAGAACAATGTGTTTCTCTTAAGAAACAAGCTCGCAAAACAAGCACACTCAAAAATGCTGCTGTGACAAAAAGTGACACATATAAAACACACAAACAAAATACAATTCACACACACACACACACACACACACACACTAACACAGTGCATCTCGGCCATGGGAGGAAACGGCATCAACAACGTGGTAGACGCACATCACCGGAGAGTCATTCTAATGAAATGTTAAATAACGCCGTGTGCAAATTAAATTCTCTTAAATGTACCTGCGGTCTTTTCAGGGAAAACATACTTGAGAGCCATAAGAGATAGAATTGCAATACTGTCTTTAAAAACGCTTGTGTGCTTAATATGTCACAGCAAAGTAGACAAAAAAGACAAGAGCAAATCAGAAGTCAACTAGTGTCCCCAAAACATCTTTTCTACTCTGTGGGGCAGTGCATCAAGTTGCCAAGGAGACTAATAATGAGGCTTTCAGATTCGAAAAGTATTGAGCTCAAAAACATTTTGAGCCCAAAAAAAAAAACTTAGATATTTGTTCAACTTAGTCCTAAAACCCTGTCGTTTTGGTTGCTTTTTCTTATTTCTCAATACTGAACCAGTTTTATGTTTGAGAAATTTGAGGTAGAACTGGATGCATCACAGCTTAGAACAAATGTATGCACATAAAATTTTTGGATAACACTATAATAACCCCAGTGAGCGCTTTATAAAATGCTTGTCACTAAAGTTTTGATCAACTGCTACTGAACAGCAACCACCTACTTGCCAAATAGTGAGCTGCGTTGAGCGCTACAGCACGGTGATAAAAAGCAGTGTTTCTTTTTCATGCCGCCAATTGACACATTGGACTGCGGGCCGTGGGAACGAACGAGATGCCGCGTTTTTCAGACCACGCCGACGATTGCGAAGCGAGCTGTTGTTTTAAGATAAAAGTCTGACATGGGGCTTTTTCATTTCTCCCAGCTTGGCGTGCCACTTGAGCTCGCCACGCTGCGGAGTCACTTGACGAGCGTCACATTTCACCTCCTCAGTTGGGTCAGACACAGGTACCCTTTTCTAAACTTCGTGGCGGCTGGCAAAAAAAAGAGGCAAGTTGGGTTTAAAAGTTTCTCAGGGGGAAGGAGACATTTCGTACAATTTCCTACTAAGACGAATATTGACCCTCAAAGACGCATAATTCCTCAAGTCGACAAGATCAAACGACATTTAAAAGGCACCTGAACTTCGCACAAAGAGTTCCATGTGTGACTCGGCGCTGTTTTTTTTAACAATGCCACGTGCTTCAAGGGGGCTGGGAAAGCTTCATGGGAGTCTACTCCGTCATTATTGGTTGCATGTGCGGCCGCACCATTGTGCCCACCAGCTACCACCCCACCCTCACCCCCCACTAATGGCTTCAACAGAAGGAGAGCCACTTGAAATAAAAGAATAGTTTTTCCGGCCTCGAAAAGAGGCGTCGGTGAGCTCACTAAATTCACCTTTGAGAAGTGTGTAAAAAATTACAGTTGCAAGAGACCACGATGTGTTCTTTTTTTTAATGGCGAATCAACTAATCCATCAACCATAGAGGCTTTGCTCGCACTTCATGGTGTAGGCAAAAAGCGTCTTCTCTCTAGCATACCTGCTTCCTATTGGGGCTTATTTGAGCAAATTCCCCAGTCGGATCCCATCAAAGCCCTGGAATTTGAACTAAATCCTTGAGACTTTTTTGTGAATCCTTTTAGTATAACCAAAACAACCTAATTTCATTTTGCTGAGTGAAACAGGTGTCAGGGCCATGGGCTGATGTTTTCCAACTTTTCAGGGGGCACACTGAGGAATTTTTATGGGGGTGAGGCTGGGAATCCCTAAAATACATAGATTTTCATTGTCATAGGGTGTAGAAGAGGGGGCTGAGGACACACCCCTGAGGTGTCCCTGTGTGCGGGAAGCGGGTGGAGAAGGTGTTGTTTCCCATCCAGACAGTCTGGGGTCTATTGCTGAGGAAATCCAGTATCCAGGTGCACACTGCGCTGCCGATGTAGAGGTTTCTCAGCTTTGTAACCAGATTGAGGTGTACTGTATCATATGCTTAACTTCTAAGAAAAGAAAACTTTGCATCTCTTTTGTGTCCCAGTCCTGGAACTTTTCTGTCACCCATTGTGTAATAAAAATTGCGATTCCAAGAGGGTCCCGAACACAACCTCCCCAAAATTCACTTCGTCGCAGCCTCTAGAACGTTTGAAAAAAATAAATAAATAAAACGAAATTTTAAAAAGTCTGCCCTTAATACTAATTCCATCGATCGAAATGAAATTCTTCACACCTGTCAATCATAATAGCACAAAAAAGTCTCAAGAACCCATGCCCAACTGTTTCTATTGCCATTATTTCCTATTGGGAAAAATGTATAGAACATTGTGTTAGCCAAAGGTGCTTGTTGTTGAATTGTCATACCTCGTCTTTCCATGCTTGCTTTCAGGCGCTCTGACTGCATGTGTTCACTATGAGAGCCCCTGAAGCAGTATTTACGAAAAGAATACTACGGTAAAAACAAAGGTCTCAATGACCTGGTATTTTGTCATCACCATCAACAAGCTGCAGCTTTTCTGCTCGCTACTCAGGGATGTTGGCGTATAAGACACACACACACGCAGATGTAGCATATGTATATACAAATGTCAGCGTTCAGTGATCACAAAAGTTTCTACTCTTGTTTTTATTCTCATTGTGCTGTGCTCTGTTTGTCCCTGGGGTGAGTGGGAGGGGGGGGCACGTTGTCAGGCAGATAAGGACAACAACAATGAACACACGAGAACGCGACTGGCAGCTTGTGAGTGCGAAACATGCGTGCGATATTTTGATAAGGCAACACGTAAACTATTTGGACTGTTCTCGGTAAACACGCCAGGACCAAAACGGCCATCTGTACAACAGACGAGGACCTGCGGAACAGCCTACAATGTCAAGTACCGACGGTTTATGGCGATTTCCCAGTCGATGGCTGGCACGAGAAGCTAACCTAGTGTTCTACGTCTTTACACAGTGCTCATTCTTGCACAAACAGATGCACATTATAAGTCCCAGATCGACATCAAAGTCAAAATAAAACCACTAACACCCCTTAATATGGTTAAAAAGTGACCATCATTTGGCAGCTAGCCAGTCGGCAACTAGCATAAGAAGCAAACATTGCAGTTTATACGTATACACAGAGTGCTCCTTCTTACGCATAGAGATTGACTCCAGATAAAAGTCCTTTGTGCACAAAACGTTGGTCACTACAATGTGACAGCTAGCCAGTCAGCGGGCAGCGCGCGGAGCTAACAGAGGATTCTACGTCATTATTTGGTGCTCCTTGTCAAACAACACAAACAGTTTCATTGATGATTTCAGCAAGACAAGAAATAGGATGAGGACTGTCCTATAATTCTTGATCCTTGAAGTACGTTGGAAGCATGTCACAACCGATATCAAGACACCTGAGAACTGTTTTAAATTATGAAAGAAAATGCACAATGCCTCCTTTGAAGCAAACCACTTTACGTGACTATCAATGTTCCAAAAAAACAAGGTATGCTTTATTTCACCCCTTCTTTCTAGACTCATCTCATGAGAATTTTGCATGCTGGTAGTTCCTCCCTGATTGCTCTTTGGCCCGTGATGTGCGTGTGTGGATGTGTGTGCCTCTGTGTGTGTGTGTGCGCGTGTGTTTGTGTGCACGTGTTTTTCCTCTCTGCTCAAAACCCAAATTGAGACAATCCCCAGGCAAGCTGTCATTCTTTCAGCCACTGGAATGTCGGGAAAAAAACCTCCTTCACATTTTGGAGTCAGAACGAAGGAGGGAGGTATAGATTGTTGGACTACTGGAGACTCTGAGACTGGGGCAATATCAATGCATAGCTAACAATAGCAGGCAAGACAGAAGGTGATCACAACTGTCATGTTTGAGCGTAAGATTCGAAAGTGGTAACGCAAATGAAATGTTTGTCGTCTCGTTCAAGCGCGCCAGGTTTTGCTTGAGTTAAGTCCAACCACGCGACAAAACAGACCGCAGACGACACGCAGTCCCTCCACCGATAAGCAACCACAACAAGATCCCACATGCAGGATGAAGGGATAAGGAGCATGACCGCGTCACTTGTAAATCTGCTGAGTGTTAAATATGTCAGTCAAAATTGCAAATTGAAATTACATTGGTTCCCAATTTGACCTAGGGCATGTTTGATTACCCAAAGGTGTCCGAAACAAAACACAATCCCAATAAACATCATTACTAACTCAACTTGCAAGTAGGTGAAAGTCACCACCACTGTACATGTGTGTTGATTGTACGTATTAAGATCTGAATGTTGTGAACTCTTGTTTTCACACGAGAGCCCAATTATGCTCGGCACGTCAGACATCTTTTAACGAACCTGACATGCATGTTTTTGGAATCTGGTAGGTATTGGTGTTATTGGATTGCAGATAGATTGTGGATGGAATTGGATTGGATTGTGGTGCTGGAGAAAAGCAACACAAACGCAGGGAGAACATGAACGATGAATCAGAATATTACGGGGGTTCACTGTATATATATTGGTTTGTTACTTGACCATGACATTATTATTATTTTTTTTTTTGTAAAATATGTGATGGCTGCTGTTTGTTTACATGCGTGTGTTTGTGAGTATGTGTGTGTGTGTGTGTGTGTGTGCGGCCATGTGTTCCACTATATGATGGAGGGGCTGCCTTACTCCCACCGAATCAAACTCTGGCCAATGTCACACTTGTGCTTCAGGGAGAAAATAACCCTGGGAACCAAAGCCCTCCCCCAATCCGATGAGGGGGGGGAAAAAGTTCACTTGTTACATATAGGAACAAGTCAATTCATAATCTGAAGGGTCCGATTAAATGCACATGATCTCAAGTTAAAACGTGACCCAAAGCCACCGAGAAAGGCAATTATCATCATCACTGCAACAGTGCTTTTATCCCTCTTCTTTTTGAGCTGTTTTAAGATCTAAAGAGCAGTGGTGATTTAAGAAAGTTCACTCCCATAATCCATTAAGGGCACATGCCATTTGGAATACAAATGGCATCAAATCGTAGCCCCCGTGACGGAAGGAAATTGCAGCAAAATTACCCTCAAGTCTTTTAAGGTCATTATTTTGTTTCTTCTACATCATAAGGTGGCGGGGGGTTGCCTTAAACACCTTCCAGTTAAACAAAACAAACAAGGGAAACCTACACGATGCAAAAAATCTAGCGGCTGATGACAAAAAGGAGGCAGCATAGGGAATGTTTCCACATCTACGAAAAAGCAGACGCGCAATGACACTATCACAATGTGCAGAGATGAGATAAAAGGACTCTGCTCGTTGTCTTGGCCTGAACATTAGGGACACCAGCATATCGAATGGAATCCCATCCATCCATCCATCTTCTTCCGCTTATCCAAGGTCGGGTGGGGGGGGGCAGTAGCTTTACCAGGGAAGCCCAGATTTCCCTCTCCCCAGGCACTTCATCCAGCTCTTCCGCGGAGACCCCAAGGTGTTTCCTGGCCAGCTGGGAGACATAGTCTCTCCAGCGTGTCCTGGGTCGGCCCCGGGCGTCTCCTTCCTGTGGGACGTGCCCGGAACACCTCACTAGGGAGGTGTCCGGGAGGCATCTTAATCACAAGGCCCAGCCACCTCATCTGGCTCATTTCAATGCGGAGGAGCTGCGGCTCTACTCTGAGTCCCACCCAGATGACCGACCTTCTCACCCTCCCTCTGAGGGAGATCCCGGACACCCTGCGGAACAAACACATTTTGGCCGGTCGTATCCGGGATCTTGTTCGTTCGGTCACGACCCATAGCTCGTGACTATAGGTGAGGGTAGGAATGTAGATCGACCGGTAAATTGAGAGCTTTGCCTTTCAGCTTAGCTCCTTTACCACAACGGACCGATGAAAAATCCGCATCACTGCAGACACTGCAGCGAACCGTCCGTCAAGCTCTCGTTCCATTCTTTGCTCACTTGTGACCTCAAGATACTTGAACTCCTCCACTTGGTGCAGGATCACACCCCCGACCTGGAGGTTTTCCGACTGATGACCATGGTCTCAGATGTGTTGATTTTCATCCCAACCGCTTCACACTTGGTTGCGATCCGCTCCAGTGAGAGTTGGCGATAACTGCTTGGTGAAGCCAACAGAATCGCATCATCTGCAAAAAGCAGAGATGCAATACGGATCCCCCCCCTACGCCTCGACTGCACCTAGAAATTCTGTGCATAAAAGTTATGAACAGAATCGGTGACAAAGGGCAGCCTTGGCGGAGTCCAAACCCTCGCCAGAAATGAATCCGACTTACTGCCAACAATGGGGACCAAACTTTGACACCAGTCGTACAGGGACCAAATAGCCCGTATAAGGGGGTTCGGTAACCCATACTCTCGAAGTACCCTCCACAGGACTCCCCGAGGGACACGGTCGAACACCTGGTTGAATGCCTTCTCCATGTCCACAAAACACATGTAGACAGGTTGGGCGAACTCGCATGCACCCTCGAGGACCCTGTCAAGGGTGTAGAGCTGGTCCACTGTTCCACGGCCAGAACGAAAACCACGCTGCTGCTCATGAATCTGAGATTTGACTTCCTGACGGACCCTCCTTTTCAGAACCCCTGAATAGACCTTACCAGGGATGCTGAGGAGTGTCATCTCCCTGTAGTTGGAATAGACCCTCCAGTCCTCCTCCTTTAAAAGGGTGACCACCACCCCAGTCTGCCAATCCAGAGGCACTGTCCCCGATGTCCATGCGATGCTGCAGAGGCATGTCAACCAGGACACCCACACAACATCCAGAGCCTTTAGGAACTCGGGGCTTTTTTACCACCTCGGTGACATCAACCCCAGAAATAGGAGAGCCCACCTCAGAGATTCCAGACTCTGCTCCTCACGGGAAGGTGTGTCGGTAGAATTGAGGAGGTCTCCAAAGTATCCTCCCCACTGACTCAAAACGTCCCAAGTCAAGGTCAGAAGCGCCCCGTCCCCACGATACACAGTGTTTATGGCGCACTGGACCAGAAATTCCTCGAAGCCGTCTGGAAGTCATTCTCCATGCCCTCAGCGAACACCTCCCAAGCCCGATTTTTTTATGCCCGTTGGTTGACAGAACTGTCCTTCAAGAACAGACCCGATCATTGTTACTTTGTTTTAATGAACCACACGTGAACAAATTAAACTCGTAAACAAAGATACCACTGTATACAACATAAAGTGATAGCTGATAAAGTTGCCTAATGTAATTTGTTTGTGGTGGACGTGCTAAAAACGTCTTTTCATTGTTCCTGAAAAGAACGGCAACATAACAAACAGCAAAGCAATTAGATGGGCGCAGGTGTACCTAATGAAGAGGCCTTTGAGTGTATGTTATTCCCATACAAAGAACGTGCAAACAAATCACATGAGGAGGAGGAGAAGGAGGAGGAGGTCCGTGAGGGTCAACAAAGCGGTACGCTCGCTATTGTTGTCAATGCAACCACGACGACAAAGCTAGCCTCGATGAACAGGTGACTTTTAACCGGTCTTTCCAGCTTAGCGTTTGTACCTCGATGAGACAATAGACGGGACGCTTCGTCATGAGTATTTCACCCCCAAAATATCTCTTGTTTACTTAATGATAGCACTACACAAAGAAATGCATGGTGGTAGAGCGTAAACAACCACAATGCATGTCTTTACCGACATCTCAAATCATCTGTTCCCATTGAAATGAATGGAAACGCCATTTATCACTTCCAACACAAATTGTTGTAATGTGTTTTTTTAATATGTAGCACTCTGTAATACCATACTTTAAAAAAATAAATACAGAAATAACATTAAATAGAATGTAAAGAATTAAACAGTTTGTGCATCATGATGAATTCATGGTCGTTCCTTCTCGCACGTGCGACTTACATACAGACAAATGAAGACATTTACTCAACTACTGTGATTCAGTAATCTGCAGCAATATTAGTCTTTTTTTGCAAAGGATAAAGAATATATGCATTGTTATCCATCCATCCATTTTCTGAGCCGCTTCTCCTCACTAGGATCGCGGGCGTGCTGGAGCCTATCCCAGCTGTCATCAGGCAGGAGGCGGGGTATACCCTGAACTGGTTGCCAGCCAATCGCAGGGCACATAGAAACAAACAACCATTCGCACTCACAGTCACGCCTACGGGCAATTTAGAGTCTCCAATTCATGCATGTTTTTGGGATGTGGGAGGAAATCGGAGTGCCCGGAGAAAACCCACGCAGGCACGGGGAGAACATGCAAACTCCACGCAGGCACAGCATTGTTAAATTGTCTTTGAAAAAAATTTGTTGCTGCACTGTTTGTGTTCAAATATCCATTCTTTAATATAACACCACCACATAGAGTAGATGATTTTCATTAGCCTGTCTATGCCGTTTCCCATTATGTGCTAGCATTAAGATAGCAGACTTAAAGGCAATGTTATGTGGTTGTTTTAAATGCACGTGTATTTTGCTTTATTTAATGTTTAGTTTGCCAGTGAACCTCAACTGGGAGTGGCATTAAACAGCTTGAAGCCTCTTTTCTGAACATTTCTTTACCGTGCCAAAGAGCTGATTGTTGGAAAGTGAACTGAGTTGAGTTCACTGCCACCATACAACACTCCTATCTCAAAGTTCAGCTCGCAAAGCCAAGCAACAATATGGGCCGAATGACAGCACGGAGCTTGAAAAATGTTTAGTTACTCGTATCTCAAGGCACCAATGGATAGATCTTGATGTTTGACAAAAACACAGATAACATGCAGCTATATAAAGGCCTAAATAAACATTATTACATAGACCGCCTTTTTTTAAAACATGGAAGAGCATCATGAAGTGCTTTCACTGACAGTGAAAATGTCATAACTCGGGCAAAATTGACAAAAGAGATTTTATTTTGCCAACGTTATGTGATGTTCTATGTTCTGTGTTCAAAACAAAAATGTGATCTGCGAACAACCTCAAATCCAATGTGTTCTGCCTGGGGTACAATTCAATTCTCCATCATTTTTAAAAGGTTTGAGCACTTCAGTCTATTGTTTTTTTATTTTCATTTCTCAATCTGCACAACAGCATTAGCCTGAGGCTGAGGTTAGCCTGTGTCCCCCGCCAAAGTAATTGAATCCCTCCCCTTCAGCCATATTGTATTAAGGTGTGTTATTACTGCCACTCACAAATGCACTTAGGCCTGCGTCCAATGGGCCCATTTGTCAAGTCGGTGGCGTTCTTACGGAATAACAGTCGGCATAATTTAGCAGGACACGATTGACGGAGAATCGTTATTGTCAAAACGTGGAATTACGCTGCTTTTTTCAAAAATAAATTGTGAGGCAGATAAAGGGGAGTCTGTCCTTGTCCTGACAAGGACGGCATCTAAAAAAAAAAAAAAAGGGCTTTTTGACGTAAATGATGATTACTGTTGACTTTCTCGCATCTGCTCCTCTTTTTTTTCCCCCACCTCTGTGTGAACTTGGTGCTTGCACAACCATGACGACAGAGCATAAGAATAAAGCGCAACAGTCCCACACCACTTTTGCAACACGTACAGCAATATTTTGACGGCATCGGAACAAATAAAAACAAATGATTAAAAAGACAACTCACCATTACGCTGAATGTAGTTGTAATAAGTGGGAGCTCTTTCTCTTCAATGAGCGGGTCCTATCTCTGTCACGTACGGGGTTAAGGCGAGGGCGAGTAACGCAAGGTAAGAACATGGTGGACCCAATTGCAGGGAAGCAAGGCAGGAGAGCGGGAGTCTCAAAATAATATTTAATCTTAGAAAAGGGAAAACTGAACAAAGTCCCACAACAGATACCAATCAAATCAAAGTAACAAAGAAACACTCGAATATCTAAAACTGGAAACAAACTATGACCTGTGAGTAAGACGTGGAATAGAAACGGAAAATGACACCTGACAATGACATACCACAATGACAAAGACAACTGACATGGCAGAGACATGTGACAACGACAATGAACCGACAAGAAGTGAAAGAAACCAGGGAACTAAATGCAAACAGATAGACGAGACAACGAGGAACACCTGGACAAGACATGAGTGGCTGGAGAGAGCTGATTGGTCGACACAAAGCAGACGAGAACAGGTGGACACAACAACTTAATGAGCACACGACAAACATGGAACACAGGAAAACATGGAACAAAACTAAACACAACCCAAACCAAAACACAGACCATGACAATCTCGGGGTAATAGGAAACGCACGATATGTCCAGTCTATTCTGTAATTTAGTTTACGTTTTTTTTCCCACTGTCATTGCAGTAAATTGCATTGCAGAAAAATAGTTACAAGCATTGTGCATGCACCAGATTTTCAGAATAACACTTCTTTTAGACACTGATGATCAATAAAATCATTTTTGTTCAGTCTCTCTGTGCCACCAAATGGCCCATGGACCGGTGCCGGTCTGCGGGCCGGTGGTTATAGGAGAATATAAACTGCCTCGTTGATGAAGGACGGCGTGTTTGCACTGACGCGCTTGCATCCTCGATGATGTGTTAAATATACTCTATTCCCAAAACCTGAGCCTAATTGCATCATGTTGATCAATAACGGACGACATCATTAGGCAATGGAAAACACACGTGCAAATAATGGCGTCTGCCGGGTGGAAGATTACGGTGGAGGTGGTGGTGGGGAGGAGGATGTCTGCTTCTCGCCACGCTCACCCATCGTCGTAGCGCGCTTTCAAGGACTCGGCAGCTGCTGGGATCACAGAATACAGTGGTCCTCCTTTGAGGGGATCAAGGAAAAAGTCCACCCCGCTAGTAAACAAACACGAGTTCAAAACCCGTCGCAAGCTGGATGGCTGGAAAAAAAAACAAAAGAGGCCACGTTTGTTTGTGAGAACTCATTTGAAAGTCTGAGGTGACTTCAACGATGACACGCAACGATGACCCAACGCTATTGTGCTAGTTTACGCAGACATTAAAATTATAGCACCTTCGGCATCTAAAACACACTTATGAGGAGAAAACATACAAATAGTGGCAGGCAGCACGATGGACGAGGGGTTAGCAGGTCTGTCTCACAGTTCCGGAGGGTTCTAGGTTCGAATATTGGCTCAGTCCATCCTTTGCGGCATTTGCACGTTCTCCCCGAGACTTGAGTGGGTTTTCTCCTGGTACGCCGGCTTCCTTTCACGTTCCAAAAACATGCATGTTATCTTTTTTTGAATACTCTGAATACTTGAATACTACTGAATACAGTGACATTTGGTGAGGTTCACCGCTGGAGAGCCACCGACATCATTTATCAATTTATGAGCCAAACTGAGTGCCGTTTTGCCATTCATTTTGTAGCCTGACATTAATAATTGGTAACCTGGTGTTTTCTGAGATGATGATTGAAGCAGACATGCTGTTGGTCTTCCTGTACCAATTACACCCTGTTAGGAATGATTGTCCAGTTTGGAGATGGCTTTCATGTGGAGCAACATTTTCGAATGCACGGGCCTGCAGCTGAACACTTCATCAACAAGTTTGTTTCGTCTTCCCGAATCGGGTCTGAGTATGTGCAATAAGAAGATGGAATTTTCCATTCCATGAGAAGGAAAGGGAGAGCGGTCAAAACGATCATGAACGATGAAGCTTTTTGATGTGTTTTCAAGAGCGTCTCTCCCAAAGTCAGCTGAGATAGGTTCCAGTTCACCCTCAACTTTAATGATAAGCGCTATATGAAAATGGATCCGTGCTCATTTCCGTTTGCCTGTCTATGGCGTTTTGCATTCATATGTTAGCATTAAGCTAGCTGACTTTCATTAGACGAAATTCTATGTTTTGGTTGAACATTTCGGTGTTTAAAATATACAATGTTTAAATGAGTTTTGATAAGTTTAAATGGGTTTAAAGCATGTGGGAGGGGGAAAACAATATATCTTTTAAAAATCATAGTGTCTGTATTTCGGAATTTCACCTAGTTTGTGTGGGTCCTGAATGTATCCCCTGTGATTAACGGGGGTTCACCGTATTCACATTATTTCTTGTTGGGGGGCAGGTAGCTCATTTAAAAATAACGAACGTTGTTCAAGCTTTGAGGTTTCCCACTCTCGTGTGCTAACGAGACAGACGGCGGGCGGCGAAGAGAGGAAAGCTTCCTGTTTACCGGGTGATGACAGATGGAAGTTGAATCTGCACCGTGAAGGAAGGAAGTGACGACCGCGGTGAGGGGCGGTCATTAAAAATTGCTATAAAACTTCTCGATGCCACATTTTTAAAAAGAATTGATTAGCTATAAAAGTCGGCGCGGGGGTTTGGCGGGAGGGCGGTGGGATACGCTGGGAAGGAGAACGAGAGTCTGTGAGGGCCGGCCAGCTGAGGAAGAGGCGGAGATTCGGTCCAGCGATGGCGGCGGCATGTGACGCAAGACAGGAAGCCACCTGATGTGAGAGGGGTCAGATGAAACGCAACACGGCTGACGGTCGTACGGGGGCAGGTGCTTCCTCCGCCCCGCGCGCACACACACGATCACACACTATATTAGGCTCAGCTGTGTCAGAGGCTTTCCCAGACATCCAGCCCACGCTAGCACGCGCATCCTCAGACGAGGGTTCGGGACGGGGCGGGGCGGGGTGGGGTGTGGGGGCCAAGGTGGACGGAGGACAGCGCACGCACGCACGCCTGCACAACACAGCAGGAAACTCTCGAGAGCGTTTGGTCGCCTCCTTGTTCGTGCGCCCAGCCTCCAAATTGGACAAAAACACGCCCAACAAGAGCTTTTAAGATTTAAAAGGAAAGCACTAACATAGGAACGTCCCCCCACTTTTACGTACAAGAGGGATTTGGAGGGCTCATCCTTCCTGCCTTCTTTCCTCTTTTGTGCAGGAAAGCTTACTTTAGTTGCGTGACTTATCCATATGTACAGCGCATCTGGAAAGCATTCGCATATTCATTTTTTTCCCCTCAATTTTCTCATGTGAAAAAAGCAAATTGATATTAAAAACAATAATAACAACAATAGGAAATCACATGTATTGATAATCTAAATGTTTCCACTAGGGATGTTCGAGACCGATACCAGTATGAATATTGACTCTTGAGTACTCGCTGATACCAATACTGAGTACAGATACCACTAGTACTTTTTGATACATAAAATGAAAATCAATACAATGACATATGATTGTGAACAAACATCTTTCTTTCTTTCCGACACACGTGATGATTTGCCTTTAGTATCGGTGGCTGGTCTCAGCAGTCTTCACGATACCTGATACCTGGTTTTTACAGCTTAATTGGAGTCCACCTGTGGTTAATTCAGTTGACTGGACCTGATTTGGAAAGGCACACGACTGTCTGTAACAGGTCCCATAATTGACAGTGCATGTCAGTGCACAAAACAAAAAAAAAAGATCAAAATGGTCACTCTGTCAGACCAGACAACAACAAAGTAAAGAGAAGAATTCATTGAACAAACATCCACATTTGGAACGAAGAGGGGCTGCAAGCAATGACAAACGTTCACGTAGTTGAGGCAGAAAAGGGGACGCCCTAGGCGCAAATGCGGCTGTTAGTGCTCACGGGTCAATCTATTTTGAAATGGGTTTAAAAAAAAGAAGAAGAAGAAGACATTATTACAGCCACAAATCAATTCCACAACAATACAATCAGTTTTCCTAAAGGAGCCATTTGAATTTTCGAGAGGGAATGCAAGCGAAATAAGAATTAGCGACTGTTTTTGTAACAAAGTCGACTGCGCAGCGAGCCAAGCGTCACATTAGATATTTCCTCATCGGCGAAAATGCGAAAGTCATAATTTGACAAAGAAAAAAAACAGCGAGGATAGATAGAAAAATACATAAACTGTCAGAATATTGCAAGAATGGAGCTCAAAACTCTATTATATGAACAGTCATAATTTTACAATAACAAAGACAAATGTTAAAACATTATAATAACAGCGTCATTTCATTTATTGAGAACATTTGAATATGCTGTTCATCGTTCTCACCGCGGTTTTATCGTGTTTCTTTCGGCAATCGTTTCGAATTGCATTTTTACAGTATACTTATTTAGTGTTATGCCCTCAGATGTGGGAAAGGAGAGCCAGTCGCCCATGACTCTAGGTAAAACGCATTCGCAGGGGCTACTGTGGGCCACAGCTCACGCCTAAACGCTCTCACGTAGAATTGCAGACATCACACACCGCTCCGCCCCGCCTCTTAAAGGCACATGCGTGTACACAGACAATACGGACAGGATTTGCTATACATTTTACGCTTGCAAATTTTTGCGTGTTCAAATACGTTTGCAATGTGTTTTATAAGTGTGTGTAAAGAGGTTTGAGTGGATTTCAATAAGTTTAAATATGCTTAGATGTGAGAACAATAAAAGTAACAATTGAGTCATAATTTTGCAGGAATAGTAGCGTGAGAAAAGTGGATCTGTTGAGCACCTTGGGACCTTTTTCCTCGTCACTTTTTTGTTCATTTGTAGTGGCCAGCAAAAAGCAAAACAAAAACAAAAACTCATTCCCGTCGACACTTAAACGAATTTTTGGACATCTTCCGCCATTTTCGTACCCAACAAACACTCTGGGATTGTTTTGAGCTGTCTGGTGGAGGAAGGAAAGCGGTGTGAGAAAGTGGCTGTTTTTTCGAGGCGGACAGGAATTGCCCTCACGGTGCACGGTTCCTCTCCTCGCAGCGGGAACAATGCCGTGGCGTCACACCCCAGCGCTGACCCTCGCCGTTTCACATGGAAAAATGTTCCCAGAATTCCGCTCCCATGCTTTGGCGGTGCGAGCCTGCGAGCAGGGAGGGAGCGTAAAGAGCGAGAGCGAAGGTAAGCGGTGCCTCTGGGCCTATTTGTTGCCGTGGAAACGGCTGATTAGTTGGACGGCGGCGGGGGCGTGGCCAGCAGTCATCCTGGGCAGACTGCTCATTGTTGCTCCTCTCCTTCCTTGTACTAAATGCTAATCACTGCTAAAAACACACCATGGTGGAGCAACACGGTGGTGCCTTGAGATGTGAGTTTAATTCGTTCCATGACCATGCTCGTAACTCAAAAAACCTCGTATCTCAAATCATTGTTTGAAATGAATGGAAAAAAATGGTTGTACTGTTTTTAATAGCACTCTATAATATATATATATATATATATATATATATATATATATATATATATATATATATTAATATACAGTAATAATATAATTGAATAAAATGAAAAGAATGAAACTGTTTGTGCATCATGATTTAATGCTGAAATCCAATTGTGCTGCTCCTTCCAGTGTGCCCGCCTTGGCCACCCTAAGGTAGTTTTGTATAATAATCATGCAGGCAAATGAAGAAAAATAGTACTTCTTCTACTAGTACTACTGTGACTCCATAAGATGCTGTAATATTAGTCATTTTCCGTAGAGAAGAAAGAATGCATGCCTATGAGTATTGTCATGTCTGTCTCCATCTGTTGCTCCACCGTTTGTGTTCAAATATTTGTTGCTTCTAAAACTGCGACAATCGCACACACCGTGTCTAACAACTTTACAATTGTTTTGGGGGGGGGGGGGGGGGGGGGGAATTAATTTAAAAAGCCCCGCAAAACATTCCAAACATCTGATACTCTCCGAATGCATTAAAGCCATCACGTCTCCAATCTCATCCAACTGCAGAAGAGCATTAAGTCCTAATTCCTTTACAGCAAAACCAAGCTATTTTACTGTTTTAATAGACTCCTCCCGTGGTAACGGTATACCCCCACTTGGTTCTCAATAACCCTTTTATACGCCCTCGTGAACTTGGAACGTTTGCATAAAAACAGTTTTGAAGTAGTCGGAACTGTGCGATTGCTCAATAGAGGAGCAGCTGTAAGACTGTTTCCACTTTACTTATTTTGGGAAATTTTATTCGAACGTATGACTTTTATAGATTTTAAACAGTAGAGTGACCCCTCTAAAAATAAGATTCGCCAGCTGGATTTAGAAAAACAGGTTTTCTCATGTGCACATACAGCACACACTGTATGATATTGAATTCGTCATTTTAAAACGTTGTCGGCAGCAAAAGGCGGTCAAAGGTCTAGAAAGTGTGTAAACGGTGCTCAGAGAGCGAGATAATTGTTTATATGTTCAACTCGTGCGTTACGGGATTTCGCAGATGCTCGAACAGGTGTCCGAACAGGACATACTGCTTGTTAAGAATATATATATATTTTTTTTTTAATTCAATATTTTATTAACTTTAAGTCTTCAGGTCGTATCTTATGATATTGTAGATTTTAAATGAGTGCTGAACTAATATACATCTTGTACTAACTTGCTGCAAATGCCTGACATTATTCTGAAATAAATGGCGGGAAGAAGAAAAAAAAAACAGGTATTGTAAAAAATATATAGTATATGAAAAATAGATATATGAATCAAAATCAATCTGAGCTCAAGCTAACTTGTGTGATTTTGAGTTTCAACTGGACACTATTTCGTGTCCGTTAAATCAAGATTCCACTGTAGTTGTCATTTTACTAGAAAAGATATACTACCGTGAGAAGACTCACAAAAACTGTAGAGTTGAACAAACAGTTACAAAAATGCAGTTTTAAAATACGAAAATTGAATTTCACGAGAAACGTCACCTGAAAAGCAACACAACTGAGCTCTGACTGGCTCCGGCTTGGCAGAGGTAACAAAATGATACCACAACACGTTGGTCAACTGCGAGTAGATGTCTTAGCGCGGGCGTTAAATATAGCTCACCTTGGTTCCCGCAACGTAAACAACCTTGTGATGTCAGCGATGATCCCGGGGCAAGGATGAGGCCAATACACAGGAAGTGGCTCAGCAGCAAGCTGCATCCCATAATAATCAGGACGACAAACGCCGACAAACAATCTGGAACTCCGCGAGGTGACAGATAAGGCAGATGAGGCATAATCTCCAACTCCGAAACCACACAAACAAAGCGACGAGCGCAGAGAGCTTGTTTACCTGAGAGACACGCAAACAACACCACCATTGTGTATATAAAGATGTAAACGCACAAAGTGTGACAGACATTGTTGCACTTTTATGTCTCAAGAACACCTATAATCACATCAGACTTGTCGACAAACAGCTGGACTTTGTGTTGGAATTGCCTGCAAACACCCGCAAACAGTCCCGGCGATTCTGCCGTTATCCTGTTCCGCCTCTTTGGATGACAGCAACTTGAGAGAAAGCATCTGCCGACCATCTCACCTCCTCATCACCTCAAATGTGAAGCAACCGAGCTCTGATGACGTTGATGCTGATGAATGGCTTTTACTCGGCGGCGGGCCGCGCATTTGATACCTGGACTTTGAGTCGGGACTTTCCCCACTTGATCCACCGCTTAATACCACCGCTATCATGTCTCAATTATAGAAACCATCAATACTGGACAAAAATGCAATCCAAAAAAAATACACACACATCATCTGGAGCAGGTCAGACTTAATATTTATCTAATAACATGATATAAACATAAAACGTTGACAAAAATGCATCATACTCACCAGAGTATTTATAAAATGTGTTCATGTTTGCTGTGCATTGCTAGTTGAAGTTGGCTGTAACACGGTTGTTCTGACCAACCAATCAGAGAACAGAAAATGGGACGAATTTGAAAGAACAGGCCCATTGTTTATGTAATTTAAGTTACATCAGCCGGCATTACTCATTCTAAAGGCCCTGGGCAGATTACTTTGACATGGCAACACATAGATGCTGAAATCTGATTGGACAAAAAAAAAAAAAAAGCTAAACTCAATGAGGAAATGAGGAAACGTTTACACAACTAATTGCTTCCGGTACGATGCAAAACCTAAACTATATGGAAGGGTGGTGTAGATCCATTTTTTTAATCATTTACCTTTATTTTTCAATGGCCTATTCACAAATGTTAGTGACCAAATTTGATCATATACAAGGGTGGGTACCCGTGATCCAAATTCTTAAGGTGTGAAGTGAATTCAGAGATTTGTTTCTAAATACATTTTACATTTTTGAATTGCTGAAAACTCAACAAAGACTGAAAACTATGTAGTACTCAATTGTGGAGATCATTTCAGTTTTCCAGATTTGGGGGGCGGGGGGCGTGGCTAAAACAGAACCCAGGGACACACTTGGGCCGCGGCATGAGTTGCCATTCCCCACTATATAAGAACTTGAGCACCTTCATTCGCATCAGAGGGTATCCAGCACAATTGCGATGTGCAGTTAGCTACCTAGCTATGCCTACACCCCGAAAACGCATCTTCCCTTAGGATAGTCCGCAGACATGGCGGCTTAGAGCGCCTCGTTGTTGGCGGTGAGTGCGCACACGTCACAGTAAGAAAAACTGAAGCGCCAGAAAAGGAAAAGAAGGAAGAAGAAAAAGTCTGACTTGGCAGCCAGTGTGTGGACCGGGGCGTCGCAGGTTCCAGACGAGTTCACCTGTCAGCCCTGACCTCCGTTTGTGTTACGGTCCATGAAGTCTATGTTGTGTCAAGCGGCACCGAAGCGTCCTTCTCGTCACGTGCGCAGCTCTTCATCCCCCTCCCCAACTCGGCCTACTGAGCCCCATCACGGGCGGTGAGAGAGGGTGGGGTTGGAACTTGAAAGGCAATCCTCGGTGACTGTACTTCACACCTATTACACACATACTGTCACGAACACATAGACAAACACACAGAAGCCTGGGCGTTGAAGATAAGGAGCTGTGACAGAAAAGGATGGGGGGGTTGGTGGGATGAAGTATGCGCGAGCGTGTTTGTGTCTGTTTGTGTGTGTTTTCTATTTTCTCGGGGGGGGGGGGGGGCAGCTGGGGAGGAGGGGTACTCTACAGGACGTCCTGAAAATGGCGAGAATTTGAACGTAGCTGAATGACCGCACAGGAGCAAGACAATTTATAAAGCCATTAAAGAGAAATGTAGCAACTATCAGTCCGAATTAAATGGAAACCCGCCAGGCCCCTCCTCTTTAAGGCACATATCAAATTAAGTACACACATTAAATTTTGTTCAATATTTTCTATACATTTTATATTTGCTTTTTTTCTATTTTGATGTGTTTAAAAAAGTGTGGAGGGGTTAAAACTATCCAAAACAAGTTTGTACAGGGTCTCTCTATATCACGGATTTTTACCCATTTACGGGTGGGTCTGCAACGCATCGCACGCAATAAACGGGAGCTCATTGTATTTGTATTCTGATTTTTCATTACAGAACATTCGTTCGAGCCATACATCCCCTCTGTAAACAAATACAGTGCAGCTCAGCCTCTGGCTAATGGATGTCATGGGTAGCAGTACGCTTTCGGCAATACGTCAAATTTCAATATCCATCTTCAAATGAAACCAAAGCAATAACAAATGCCACCGGTGTTTTTATAGTATGAAAATTGAGACTGTTCGATTTCCTAAAATGAAGATGATGATAAATTATAAATGATAGATAAATGATGTTAAAGAATAAGTTTAATATGAAACTTGAGTTTAATGTTGTACTTTTATTTCTTTCATGTTGAAAAATGACATACACTGGCGATGAAAGGGAATTTTATGAGTTAGAATGGGCTTGATCACGGTCAAACAAGAGTGTGCAGCATTTTCCAGGAAATTCTATAAAAGTACACCCACCGAAAAGCAGATTTGAGCAAAGTAGAACACAAATTCAAAGAGCGAGGCAAAAAGGAAATTGTGTGTCATGTCACAGGCGATGTGCATATTGCACATGTGTGAAGCCTTGTGAAATCTGTATCGGTTTGCATATAACAGTGGAACTTTGATGAATAAATTCTTTATTTTTCAACATAAAGCCTCATTAACTTACTCAGATATTTATATTTCAAATAATGTAATTTTCTTTTGGAACACCCTGGATTATTAAATATTGACTTTGATTTCATTGAGCACATTCAATTGGTTTATCTGACAATAACTTCACCAGCTTTGTATTGCCTGCTCTAGACGACCAATGGCTTTTGCAAATGGACCTGCCTCACCATGTCCATAACGACTACACCATAGCAAGAAAGGCAAAGTCTGTACAACACATACTGTATTTTCTTCTGAGTTTCTGGGTTATGTGTGTGATTGGCGCGAAATAGGTAACGGCCCCTCTACGAGACTGGTAATATAAATGGGGAAGAGGTGGGGAGAGGCTTATGGGGGGCTTTTCCCTGGGAAACAACATTGTAACCAAAAGGGACGAGCAGAAGAAAAAAAGGAACCCCTCCCTGTTTGGCAGACATGGTGGATGCGCACGCATTAACATTTGCCCCTTCTGCAGGGGACACTTTCCACCTTGTTGGGCTCAAATTCGACAATTTGGAGGAAAAATAAATGTACGTTCCCCCAAAATGAAGGCATGACGTGATGACGTGTTCACCTCCATATCTGCCAGACGTCTGGTGGCAGGGCGCGGATGGAAGTTGGCAGGGTGCCTCGACGGAGCAGGTGCAGCCGTACTTGCCGATAACAGATCAACGTAAAGCACGGATTGGGGTTTTGGCGGCTCTGCGTGGGGTGTGGGTGACCCTGTCCGTGTGGGATTACAGGATTTTAGTGGCGGTGCTGAGGGTGCGGCGGGGGTATCGTGCATTAGCCTGCTACGTTGCCACTGCACCATTGCGGCATCGTGGAAAATGCTTCTCGCTGGTTTCCTGTCCATTGCCATTATCAGGCCTTGTTGATAGACCAGCTTCAACCCCCCAATTTCCTGCCTCTCTTCCTCAACCTTTTCCACCCCACTTCCCCTCCCACAGTCGGTTCGATCCCATGAATCACCGCTGCCACGGAGAGGTGGCGAAGGGCTGGCAGACCGCCCGATTTTCAGCGCAGGGCGAGCTCACTCGGGTCCAATTCTACCAACATCCCTTACAGCGTCCAAGCGAATTGCTCTGTGACAAATGTTGAGTCACTTTTGCATGAGGTCATTTCTACTCAAGATAGCTGCCAGGATGGAGATTGTACTCTTCGCGAAATACTGGAAGGATCTCACCGATTGTGGGGCACAGCTCACGTTAGACCAGACGCATCGAAAGGTTTCTGCCAGCAGGAGACGGCTATGAGTCTCTTCAGGGCTGGACCTCAATCACAAATTCGACGTTTGACCAAGTTCTGACCTTGTGGAAATGAATTGAGTTTGGTGTTTAACGGTCATCGAACTTGCGAAATGCACCGCCAGCACACAGTGACAAAAAAACAATATATATATATATATATATATATATATATATATATAATGTTTTCTCAATTAGCGTCACCCATCTGTCTAGCAGTTCAGATTTGTTATTGGCGGCTGGTCACCTCGCCACTGACGGTGGTCCTTGAAAAGAAAACTATATAAAAAGGTTTGGAAATAGATGAGCATCATAAATAGTATATACTTAATGATAGTTTGGTTGTTATGTTCATCTCTGCGGCGTGATTTCGTGACACATTTCCAGTCTGGGACGCACAAATATTTACCAATATTTCCCCATTAATATTATATACTACTGCTGTCCCTCTGGAGCCCTCCCTCATGAGAATTTAGCAGCGATTTTGTACAAAATAAAATAGTGCACTGTTAACAGTGCAAAACAGGTGTTCCTAAAGGATAACGTTTTACCTAAAAGAGACTTATTTCCAGTCAAGCTTTGGGGTTTAGAAGCCTGTTTTTGCCAGATTTGAGTAGGATTTTGGACAAAAATAATACACTTTCATTAGTACAAAACAAACGATTTAAAATTAAAAAACAAAACACCAGTGTGGGAAGTCTTGGTTGTTTTTAAAAGAATATCCTTGGTGTCTTAGTCTTGTCTTAGACACAAATTTTGTAAAATCAAAGACAGAAAAGAAAGAAAATTAATGCGCTGACTGAAATTGGTTCTCAAAAAAATCAAGGAGTTATTTTTTACCCAAAACACACAAGTTGAGAGCCAAAGATGTTTACAAAAAAAACTTTGATGTCTTACTAATTTGTCATTCTATAGCCTGTTCTCACCAGAATTTTGTACAAAAATATTATGCACTAATTACAACCAAAATGTTGGGCCTGTTTGAAATGATTTTTATTCATAGGCCCTACATTCTTTAATAAAATGGCAAAACTGTGTGTTGTAGCATGTGTCTTTATCCTGTACAGTTTTGTAATATTTCCTACTAAATTCTCAAATAGGGCTCCTTATCCGGTGTTACCAAGACAACATACACAAGCCTAACGAGGAGGGAGGGGGCTATTAAAGATGGCTACTGGTCATTAAACAAACAACGCGAGAGGGGGCTTAACACACTCAAAATGTATACATAATAAAGTACGGGGGAGGTAGACGGGGGAGAATCTTTGGATGGGAAAACCAACAGATTTGTGATGTGTACGAGGGGGGTGAAAAATATGATTAATCTCGCCGCATCCCTCAAAAAATACACTCCCCGCTAAATCTTTCAAAACGATTTTGCCTACCAGGGAAGCCCGGACCACTGTCCCATCGACAGGACGTGACACAAACCATGTGCGGGGGTCCTGATAGAGAGTCCCAGGCCGGTGAGAACGAGAAAAGAAAACAGAGCAAGGGGAAGGAAAGGGAAACACTTAGGTGCGCTTGATATCCTATCAGCAGCCAATAGCCAGGGCAGGTGAGGAGGCGATGAGAATAGCACTTCGTTATTGAGGTCGTCATTTTGGATTGTGGATGAGAGTGAAGATCAAATAGTGGATGGATAAAAGCTACAGAGGGACTGGAGGGGTTTGGGGTGGGGGGAGGTGGACAAAATACGAGTTCCTTTTTGTTCTTGAAAATGCGCCTCAGATGTTTGGCGCGGGACAAAGAGTAGAGTAGGGAAGAGAGGGGGGGGGGGGGGGAGGGGGGTTGCGGTTGGGGAGACAAAACAAACAGCAATTAAGGTAGTTTGTGATTGTGTCTGAAAAGGCTTCATCGTCCGTCCTCTAGGAAACATCTGCCATATTGATGTACGAGGCCCGGAAAAGACAAATTCCTCCTATCCCTGAAAAAAACCTCCATCCCGTTGGGTCGGGTATTTATCCGGGACGCCGTCGCTGCGGCCTGCACGCACACAAACATGTACACACAGGCTGAGCTGTTTGCAGCACTCTGAAATATATCCCTTCAAAACACTGAGAGTCTAAACACAGATAAGACTACCCCTATCGCTCCGAGCCGTCAGCTCGGAGTTCCAGACAGATCGAGAGCGGGGATAAGGGGATATCTCTTAAGTCTCTCGCAAAGACACATTTTTCATAATCCGCAGCAAACGCGACAGCGTCTCTCTAGTGCAGATACGAGCTACGGTCCCTCGGCCGTCTGTCTAAATATCCCCGAAAGGCCCGTGAGGCAAAGCAGATGACAGAAGCGTGTGTGTGGGGGGGAGGGGACGGGGTCGATGGATGAGATACAAAAGTGCTGATAATTCATCGCGCACTGATCATAAAAGTCAGTGAAATGCTCTCTCGCATAAGGGCCTTCAGGCGAGACTGGCCCAAGCATAAATGGGTAAAACTGGGCGGGATGAGGCTTGATTTATACCGCAGGGTTCAAGTGACACAATTCTGATATTGGGGGGGGGGGGGGATATGTGACAGGGCAGCACAAGTGGGAAAAATGCAGGTGGTTAGTTTCAAGAATTACGGGTTATGCCGCAGTGTAAGCAGGCAGATCAGAAGCTTGAAGGTGCAAAGAACCAGGGGTTCTCAAACTTTTTGGGTCCAGGGAAAACCTTCCAAGGACCGAGCCCTTCATAATATTAGTGCTGTGCCTGTACTCAACTTAATTTCTGCCTGGTGTCATTGAAAGTGCCTCAACATGTTCGATGTGACTTTTTTGACGCACTTACAGCAAATAGTCAGCGTCTTGTCAGCGACACGATTTCCATCTCACCCGGTTGAGATGAAATGCTGCCAGACTGCAGACCTTCAGGTGCATCGCAATTAGAATAGTGTCAAAAAGCTTAATTGCAATCAAAAAAAGTGAAACTCATATTAAGCAGATGCACTACACACACTCGAGTGAAATATTTTCATGATTTTATATGTATAATTCTGATGATGATAATATCTTAGAGCAAACAAAAACCCCAAATTCACCATCTCTAGAAACTGGAAACATCAAACAATCAAGAAACAATGAAAATTATTTGAATGAATCGATGTCATGTATGAGTAATGAAATGAATGAACTTTTCTACCATATCATAATTTATTGAGATGGGACTGTAAATGAGCTAAGGAGGGTCCGCAATTTCAAGGTTTTCAGCAGTACTAGTCATCTCCTCCGCACCACACAGTATTAAGCATTAGCGGTAGCCACAGTTTTGCTCACATGACATGCAGTTGGAAGAGCTTTGCTGATGAAATGTATCTTTATGTATCTTCTAGTGGTTGAAATGTCAGCTCTGGTGCCAATTCTGGAAGTCGGAAGGGGCGTGTGGCGGTTCTGGCATTTCAAAGGCCGGCCACATAATTTTATGAGGCCCGCAAAACTAAATCATGTGCATCATCTTCGTGTTTCCGGCTAAAATATCAAAGTTGCAAATTGCCTTCACATTTAAAAATATTGAGATCTTGCAAGCATTTTGTTTGTTTCCGATGCTCTTTTTAAAATAAATTGAAAAATACTGTCGTCGAAACAAAGTTTTTACTGCCTTCTGATTTTAAAAGTAGCTATCCATCAATTTGTGTATATGTAATGATATGAAGCGATCATACATTCATTTGTTTTTAAAGTGCTCCATACATAAAGTTGAGTTGTGTCGAGTTGCATACTGTTTATGTACTTCTGGTTAGATGCAATCTACATTCCGTTGCCTTATATTTGTGACAAGTACAAATGACATTAACGTAGAATCTAATCTCATATAAAAAATGGTGTCGCTTTAACCGGGTAGTGTAAATGTAGATTTAGATCCTGAAGATGCTGACATGCGATTGGAGAGGTGGTGTGTCTTTATACTCTACAGGGTGGTCATAAGGCTTAATTAAAAGTGCTCACTTGAGGGGGTTCAATATGGTCGTATGGTTGAGGAGGCTTGTTGTGCAGTAAACAGAGCAGCAGGCTCACAAAGTGTGCTGGTGTTTTGGTATCAACACTGAGCAGTCACCCAAGCGCTCAAAGGACACACACCCTTGTCTCTTTGACCGAATATGTCAACAAGTGTAGCGTTGATCATTAAACACTAAAACACGAGAGGGGGCAGACACCTTTGCCTGGCTTTAAATTGTCCGTCTTTACATTCTGACTTGGAATGTTGGACTCTCCCTCGCCATTTTGACCTGAACTGCCCTCCGCCGAATTGAGAAGAGCAAATCATCAGAAACTCAATATGCTCAGCCCACGTTAACAAGTGAGCATGGGGCCAACATGTTTGAAGTATTCGTAGTAAAGATCATCTGTGAACAAGAAACGACCACAGATGAGGACCAGAAATCCTGCCGTTTTCCGTGGCCAAACAGCGAGCGGCCAGATACTGTACGTCAAAAAGTGTTGAAGTTAAACACGCAGCAATCAAGGGCCGAGGTCCAAGCATGAACGACTGGAAACATTTCTGTTTTGGATTAGATACAAAATACACAAACATTTTGTTTGTTTGTTTTCATTTTGGACTCTTTCGACCAAATCTATATGTTCACGTTCTGCTTCTTCTAGCGTCTGGGTTTAAGGTTTACAACTCAACAAAAGCATTCAATTTTCTATAAACACTGTGCTGAGGCTCAAAGCAAAAGCGGGATTTGTGTGTTTGGGACATTCATTATTTGACACGTCATAATATAGCTGAGTCCTAAACAGTACTATATTAACGCCACACCCAGGATGTGAACTACAATATGTAGTAGAGCCATTTTTTACTGGAAATTTAGTGGGATTTTGTACTAAAAGCCATCTATCCATCCATTCTCTGTACCGCTTATCCTCACTCGGGTCGCGTGTGAGCTGGAGCCTATCCCAGTTGACTTTTGGGCCAAAGGTACGGTACACCCTAGACTGGTTGCCTGCCAGTCGCAGGGCACATATAGACCAACAAACAATCACACTCCCATTCAGGACAATTGTTTTTGCTTCGGCTCAGCAGAGGCTGTTTAAAGTGCAGACATGTCGCTACCCGTGATGTTCACTAGCCAGAGGCTGAGCTGCGCTGTATTTGTATACAGAGTAGGCGTGACTAGTGTGTGAGACAAATATGTTCCATGTTGGAATTCAATACAGTATAGGGGCATAAAAGCAGAATCTGAATATATGTACTGTTACACACCTGGCAGCAAACAAGAATTTTCAGAATCTCTTACTTTTTTTTTTTTTTTTTTTTTACAATTTCCAACTAAATTGTTGCGGAAGCAAGTGGGGCAAGTTTGTTGAGTGATACAGTTTGGACGACTCAAAGATCCATCTACACCGTGCTGAGAGGAGCATGAAGTCGACACACGCATACACGCGTAACACACATACACGCAAACGAAGACACATACACCTCCCATCGCCAGCTGGATGGGGGGCTGGGGGGAAGCAGCACTTGGGGAACAGTTGACACTATGATCTCCTTAATGGTAACATCCTCCACGCCCGACACCAGAGACGCTCCAACACACGAGCTTTCTTTGCTCGGAAAAGGGGGAAAGATACAAATTGCGACATTCCCACTCTTCAACACACATACACACTAATCGCATACGCTATCTTGTTTAGCAGCCCCGCGCCTCCTGTGCCTCCCCCTCCTCCTCCACGCAATCAGAGGCTCAGAATAGGAAGCAGGGAGAGGAAGCGGCCGTGCATTCACAGGCTGGGAACAAGGAGAAGGAAAAACAGCCGGAACCTGGAATTTACGGAGGAAAAAACAGCAGCCATCCTAAAATACCTCACGACCATCTCGGCAGATAAACATACAAATATCACCGCTCGCATACCTTTTGTTGTTACGCCACCGACGACATGGAGTGGACCAGACACCCCCCTAGGCAGCACTTTGGAACTGTGTATTATTATCTTGCATCATACCGCGGCTGGCAGTTGCAATGTCAAGTTTTGCCATTGTTCTTATCAAGTGTGTCAACGGATAGAAAATCCACAAAACCAAAATCCATTGCGACAAACCAATCTCTGCTCTTGAGAATCACCATCCTGCTATGCCGCACCTGTGAGGTGGATGCATTATCTCGGCAAAGGAGAAGGGCCCGCTCCCAGATATTATTAGCAACGTGACAAGTGGGATTGTTCCACAATCTTTGTGGAATTCTAAAAAAAAAAAAAAAACATGGAAAGAGCACTTCAAACACCTTTAAAATCCTCCATAACAAATCAAATCAACTGATTACTAAAGTGCATCTGAACAATGGCCTTCCATCTTGTCTTATTGTAAGATTGTAATTACTAGTGGCTACTAATCAGTGGTGGCGGAACATTTTCAAGGATTTAAATATTTTATGTATGTAAGTGTTAATGTTATGCATTTTTTTGGTTGAATTTCTGACTAAATTGGCGCGAAAACAGGTTGTGTAAATTAGTGAAGTTATACATTTTAGATCAGAAGAAAAGTCTTCCTGGTGGTTGATGTTTAGGTGCACCAACCCTGAGGGTCATTTCCTCTGACCCTTTCTTCCTAATTGAATCAATTTGCCCACCATTGGCCTTCTATTAGGATGACCTAATGTACCCTGTCCTTTGTGTCCTTAAACAGGGAAACAGTCGGGGAAGGGAGAAATTTGGCAACTCCCACAATTCATTCAGCCCGCATAACATTTAATAAAGTGACATCATTTGTTCAGCAAAAAGCAGTAAATATGGGCCAGCACGTAAAACAAAACTGGATCATTTCCAGTTGGCTCAATGACAACACAGGAATGGCGCCTGTGTTACAATGAAAGTGTCATCGCTGCTAAACTCGCAACAATCAGACAACACTGGCGTAGCGATAGTTATATGGCACTTCTTTTTCAATGGAATCCAAGCAGTCGCAGCAAATCAAATCATCACATGTGATCCCCAAATTATCCCATCGACGCTTGAGCGACATGTGACCACTATTTTGCCATCAGAGTACGCTGTGTTCTTGGCTCCAGGCTGACGGCGAGACCGTTGTTTCTCCAGCAACATTTCCGTGAGCTCCACTCGGGTGGTCGGTCGCTACCCGACATCTGACCCTTGAACCCTGTCGATTTAGGCTGTTTTGAAACCTATAAACATTT
The DNA here is from genome assembly GCF_024500275.1 of Phycodurus eques. Classification (NCBI taxonomy): domain Eukaryota; kingdom Metazoa; phylum Chordata; class Actinopteri; order Syngnathiformes; family Syngnathidae; genus Phycodurus; species Phycodurus eques. Next base: position 13,675,097 of record NC_084542.1, read on the forward strand.
TTCTTTGAATTACAATCTCATTCTTGTTCCGTTTGTTATTCACATAAATCGTACTTTCAGTGATACGTTTTTATCCTCACTTTTGTCATTAGGTTTGACCTCAAAAGGCTATAGTTCGACAAATTTGAACAAACTAAAAATACAGCTTACAACAACAACAAAGGAGACATACTGCTGTAGCTATAGAAATGAAATGGTTATATCAAGTACAATCAAAAATAAAGCAGGGATGAATTAAAACTATCAAACTTTGATGCCATGTTCCTCCCACATTAGCCAGCGTAGTCAAAAGACCTTCACAATTTAGCGTCACCCCATCCGTGACGAAAACCTGCTCACACTGAGGCTCATTTGGGCAATTCTCTAGCAGGAGTTTGACAGCATCATGTATTTACCCATTTAGAATTCATTGAACCAATACAATGGTCATTTTTGCACCCCCATTATTCATTTTCATATTTAATTTACTGTATTTTTTTCCAAATTATTTATTTACGGATTTAGAATGTATTTAACCAATAAAAGTGTCATTTGTTTATCCTTCGAAAAGGAAAAAAAACTGCCGATGCAGCGATTCCTCCAACAGCGGCGCATGGCGGCGTCTTTTTGCCCCGCCAGTTGTGTTTATTGTTGTTCGTGCTGGGTATTTTCCCCCCGATGGAAGCTTCAATCACAAACTTCTTACTGAAGACAAATACCACCAGGGTACCCTGTCAAGAAGACATTTGAAGAGAGCAATGTTTGCAGTCGTGACACATGGCATCCCCGATGTGCGTGTGTGTGTACACGTGCACTATTGTGTTTGTGTGCGTGTGTGAGTGTGTGTGTCTGCCGGCCCCGCTGAGAGCGTTAGTACAAAGAGCCAATCGGAGCGAAGGACCTCACTCGAGAACATCCTGTTTGACTTGACCTCAGAGGATATTCTCCTTTCCAAGCAAACAAACCGCCAGGCTTTTTGGATCGTACCAACGTTGGAGGGGAAGGGAGGGGACAGCGAGACGACAGGGGAGCCGGGGGACCACTCTGGCAACCAACCGGCGGGCCACGAGGCCCAACGTGCAGGGGTACGGTTCAAGTCCACGAACATAGGTGTGAAACTGTCGGGACGTGCCTTTCCTCGAGCGTTGGTAACGCCCAATAATGATGGACAGAATGGTCTAATTACATGAGAAAGTACACCAGGTCCAAAGGGAAGTGAGAGACCAAACAAGCCCATATTCGGCTTCTGCCAGCGGGATTTGTTAAGGACATTTATAGGTCAAATCAGACCTGACTAAAAGCTGAATTTTTGGCATAAGAGAAACGCTCACATAAACCGTACCGCGCATTTGTAGCATCGCATTTGGCATTAGGTCCGCCCTAAATGCATTGGAGGTAAACAAATTGTAACAAAAAAAAATATATATGGATGACAATGATAAAAAAAGAATCCCGATTTTTTTATTTTTTAAATTTGACTGCCTCCATTCATGCACAGATCACTATGATTACACATATAACAACATTCTTCTTCTTGAATTGGATATCGAGCACAATCAAAATGAATGGGTCCGCGCACCCCCATTTTCATGGAGAATCCTCCATATGATCATTCAACTGTGACACCATATTCCACCTACATAAAATCACGTAGGAATAAAAAGCTTTCAGTGTCAGCGTTTTCCCTAGAATTTGATCTTTGACTCGAATACCTGCTTCCGATTGGGCAAATTCCCTTGTAGGAGAGCCGTGGAATTTGCCCAAAACGGCAGCATCAAACCAAAAGGGTTCAATGTTCAATTTTGGCCAAGGGTTCTTGAGACTTTTATGTGCGTCCTATGATAATGGTTTTCATCCAATTCCGAATCGATCAATGAAGATGGTGTCGGGGGATATTTTGTTCTAACGTTCGAAGATTCAAGATGACACGGAAGTCTGGAACTGGATCCCAAGGTGTAAGGTGCATGCTTCAGTTCAAGTCCATGAAAACACGCATAGGTGTGAAAAGTTGGCAGACCCCCATAAAAAAACAGACAGAATCGCGTAATTACATTAGAAAGTGCATTGGGTTCAGGGGACGCTAGGGACTTGAGCAAAACCACCCGAGCCTTCTGCCAGTGGGATTCGTTAAACCCATTTTTAGGTCAAATTGGACCTGATTAAAAGCAGCATTTTCTTAACCACGTTTAGCGTCTGATGCTATTGTACGTACGTTTGTTTGGCTTTGGCGTATTATGCAGAAAAAGACGTCGCCTCCTCGTCTGATTAATCCACTATTAGGCTAAGTCGCCGTGGCCCTCACCCCTCCGGCATCCCCACGGTGTTTTATACTCGGCTAATGGCGCCGCTGCCGGGAGACGGTCGGGATTAATGCCGCCGACTGACACTAATCTCATTGTGCTGGAGAGGATTTGGGACCACTACTTCACTCTCGCTTGCAAAAAATCAAAAATGAAAAAAATAATTTAAAAAAAACAACAACAAAAACATCAGAATTTGCGCTAAGACTACAGGATCGCAGCAACTCCGAACGGGATAGTTAGTACCGACACGAGAGCTAACGCAACATCAGAGTGGTCCTGGCTGGTCCACATATATGATAGACCATTTAAATAGATCATCCTTGGTAGCATTCAAATGATCCCCTTGTTCCGTGAAGGTCAAAATAGTGGACACCGTTACTTTAGAGTAAAAAAAAGGCAATTTTTCCATTCACTGCTCATTTATCCCTGATTGCATAGGAGATTGAATAATGGAGGTGTGAGTGAGTTCAGTGAGCTTTTCATCAATTTCGTATATGGACATTATATATACATTGTGACAGCAAAATATCTGAGTCCCACCCAATTAATAATTAATATTGCAATAGCCTATGTATTTTACCAGATGAAGTGTGCAGCAAAGTCTCGCCACCTCGGCAGAGTGCTCGACGAGCACGTTCACGTCACCCGTGTGCCCGACAGACGACCCGGTCAGTGGCGGTACATGTTTGGAGTAAACACCAGAAAAGTGCAAGACGAGAAAGCAAAGTTCCAAAACAGAACATGAGGGAGAAAACATTAGCGCAAAGAGATTTGAGGGACATTAATGCACCAGAAAAAAGATTTCTAAAAAAGCTGGAAGGAGAATATTTCCTATACTTATTTAGTGGAAGGAAGCGGGATTCAGTTTTATTTGTATGACAGTTTTAATCTAATTTATTAAAATATAATATATATATTTTTTTTTTTTATTTTGAATATTTGCATAATATAAATGACTCTTTTGACTAATTATGAAAATATATGAAAATATATATATATTCATATATGTATATATATATATATATATATATATATATATATATATATATATTATATACATATAAATCTAAATTATAGAATTAGATTAAATGACAAATTATTCCATTTAAATTCACACGAGTGAATTATCAGTGTACCGTAGCGTATATGTAATACAGATGTATAAACTTGTAACTGCATTTTTTAAATAATAATTTATATTGCAAAATGGATACCGTTTACATAATTTGCACTATATCATCTGTATTATTCAAAAATGTTTTAACAAAATTTACATAACACACATATGCATATAACTAATATTGTGGTTGTCGTTTGCATTTGTGAACGCAGCGGCATATTCCACTTTTTGTTCCTTTCGGCGCCATAAACCTTTCAGGACCTTCACAATACAATTGAACGTTCAAAGACATCTGCAGGTCGTTTTGCTTCAACTCCGAGTTACGCAAAGGAGAATTGCGGAGAGAATCCGAGCCGACTTCTCCTGACTTTCATTCATGTGCCCAACTTCCTGTCGGGATCTCGCAAGAGCCAAAGAGCGAGCCTGCGGCCGACGAGGAGCAGCTCGTAAACCCCCCCCCCCCCCCCCTCCCCCCCCCATTCTGGTCCGAACGCTGACGTCACCCCCAATCTGCAACAGCATATTGACCTCGCTGCTTAAATCGCCATCATTACTGCTTTTACGATACGGAGGCCTGCTCCCAAACGCTAGAGAGGGGAGAGCAAACAAGTTGTCAATGCAGCAGGTGGCCAGTTAGTGATCTTCGCCAGATCAGATAAATATGACGTGTTGTATAGCCAAGTGTTGAATTTTTTATTTTGTTTATTTTGTTTTTACAACGACAGAAGTGCTCTTTTACTAGTTGAGACACACAAACAAGTTATGTGTGTGTTTTAAGGGACGCTATGTCAGGAGCTGGATTCAGGTTGGCTTATGTGGTTGGGCTGGTCTGCGTGTGAGCATCGAGGCGTGAGTTGTGGCCAACAACAGGTCCTTGCGAGCGTTCTTATTTTGTATTTGTGTGTTTGTCCCGTTTAATAAAGGGCTTGCCCACATGCAAGGGTATTACAGTACACAAATAGCCTTTTATCCCCCCCACTTCACTCAAGCGGCAGCATATCCGAAGTTCAAAAGTACCTCAAATTTTTTATCCCAATCAAAATGGCTGACTTCCTGTTCAATTTCAGGCAAGCATCTTTGAGACTTTTTGCGCATCCTGTTATGATAGACCTTTCAGAGGCATCTGAAAATGTGGCGTTTGCTGACGACTATGATCGCAAGGGAGGGAAAATACTGGATATTTCGGTTTGCCTGTATCCCACTTAAGGGAACCATGTATTCTATGACATTGGTTTTCCATCAGTGAATCCAAATGAGACGCTTGAGTGTCAAGGCTGCGCCGACATTCAATACATTCCCAACATTCCAGCAACAACAATAGATAATCTCGCACGCCGATGGAGCAGGTTTACGCTATGTCGCCATTGCGTCACCATGGCAGCAAAGTTTGCACAATGGCGGCGACGTGAGGAAGGATGAAGATGGCTACCTCGCTGTTCGAATCAAAGCGGAGCACCGCTGGAAAGGCCCGGAGGCCCAATCTCACGCTGACCCGCAAACACGCTGCGACAGCCACACATCAAAGCTTGTACGCCAAGCCCTGCCCGTGAACCCTAAACCCACTCGACCGCCGCGCCCCCAGCCCTCGGAGAGCGGAGACATCTTAATCTAGGCACGGTCCCCATCCCGTGCTCTCACAGAGCGGGTGAGAATAGCACGGCTGAGAGGCGCACGGCGGCAGCTGGTACGTGCGAGGCTCCGGTTTCGCGTAACAATACGATGCGTTTAAGTGAGGCATGTTATAAATAAGAGCGCAGAAAGCATCCGATGACAGCAGCTCGGCTTCCCCCTCGGCACACTCTCTGCTTTGTTTTCTAGCCGGCTTTACGCTTCAATTTTAGACACCGTAAACACTTGATGAGAAACAGATTCACTGTACAGAAAAATACATATGTAAAAGTCCAACATGACAGCCAGTATGTGGGGTGGAGTGACTTTATTGTGCCTTGTTGTTGCGATTTGGAAGAGCCTCGCGACCGCCTGGCGGGATATTTTCCAGCCGCCGGAGGCTTTATATTTCGCAGCTAAAACGTAGTTATGTGTAGGCATAAGTAAGATGTTAAAACAAAGTACATCCACTTTTCTAGGACTAGTAGTGGTATTTCACTGACAGTTGACAGTCGAGTAGAGCGCGGCTTCAGCGCATTCAACGGAAACGTCCACAGCCACCTACAGGGCTGGAGTGGAACTGTATCACCAGGCACGTCGTGTTTGTTTGTTTTTTATTCACTTTGAGATTGTTCAGCCTTGGCGGTGGTCTGCACTATACCGTACGACAGCACATGAAGTAAACCTGAGCTTTTTTGCGCTCGCGGGATCAAGCCAAGGGCTGGGCCGCACAGCATGACCACCACTTACATCTGCACTTTTCCAGAAAAATTCGATCTCAAGCTAAAGTGGTGCGTACAATGCACAGTGTTTGATAGCCATCGCACATGATGACAATCAAATAAAGGGCAAAAGAGAACATGTGGCTCACACGTCATTCACTTTCCCTCAAAACAAAGAGTGTTATCAGCTCGGGCCACGGCTACTAAACCTGCTGTAAAAAGCCCCGTCGCACCTTTTACAGCCCTTTTTACGGCAGGTAGATGGGAGTCGCGGCTAGAAAGAAAATAGCAGATAAGGCCGCCGCTGTTTGCCATCAGGGTCCATTACGGCCGAGAAATCTCAGCTCGGTTCTACTCGACGACGGCGACAATAGGGCAACTCGCTGTGTGCCGATGATTAATGTTTTTAAAGTCAACAAGCAAGAGAATTTGCAGCTGATGGTGTTTTGTGTATATTTATTTATATTTAGAAAGAGAAGAGCCCGAGGTGCATGCACGCATAAGCCATTGTGCTGTGTAGACTCACTGGGGACACAACAGGTGTGTCAATAGCATGCAAGTTTGCCGCCGCTGCTGCTCGTATAAACACAATAAACGCTCTCCATTTTCACCCTGGCTACCGAGGAAAAACAGCAGAAGACACGCCAACGTTTGGCCATCACGCATAGATTAAGACGGTGCTTTACGACGGCCTTGGAAGGGCTTACATACTCATATATATATATATATATATATATATATATATATATATATATATATATATATATTTGTCATCCAATACACTTTGAGTCCCCACTTGTGTCACGAAAAAAATAGTTTGACTAGAACGCTAACCCGTCCTAAAAGACACCATCTCCACAGAATGTAAGATTACCTTTAAAACTGTGCTGGGAACTCCTTTACAACATGCAGTGCATTTTGAGCCCCTACTTCTGTCACCAAAAATGGTTCTATTGGAACGCTAAAAACGTTAAAAGGCGCCGCCTCCACATACCGTTAATACTCTGCAGGGAACTCCTTTCCACCAAGCGGTACGTTTTAAGACGTCATCGCCACATAACAAGGTAACTAATGTGTGTGACCAACAAAGTCTATGTGCTTACATCTTTATAGTTATACACTGCCTTTTATTACAGTCTATATATAATAGATACAAATACACAGTGTACATATATACATAGAATATACTGTATATTCATTTAACTGTGTATGTTAGTGACAGAATTAGAATAATATTGCTAATGTAGCTATGTATACTACAAGACAGAGGGTACACATTTCATGCTTGAAAATGACATCTACAACCCAGTGTGTGCGCGTGTCATTTGCATACAGCTGAATAGTGATGTGCCCGCACACTGCGCACCCGCATGAGGGCGAGCACAGGGACACGCGCCTCAACAATGCCAAGAGGGGAAGAGCGAAGTTGGGGGGAGGGGAGGCACGCCGGCGCTAAACTGTGTCACGCGTGGACGCGCGTCAAGGTGCACATGAGACACCATCCGCGGAGGGGGGCGTGGGGGTAAGATGATTATGAATGCGTGTAAGGGAGAATTGTCACTGAGATTGTCCCTTATTTATTATTATGAATGCAAACTAGCCCAACAACTTCTGAATATATTCTCCGCTATATTCGAAAGAACTTTTTGGTAGGTGTGTGTCTTGTTACATCGATGAAAATGTAGCACAGCTTTTGAGAATGAGAACATCATACCTAAAGTTGAACATGGTGGAGGCAGTGAGAGGGTCAAGGGCTGCTTTTCTACTACAGGACTTGGACAACTTGCTGTGATTGATAGAACCGTGAATTCTGATCGTGAGCAGAAAATCCCGAAGGAGGATTGTTCGGCCATCAGTTCGTGACCTCAAGCTGATCCAATCCAAAACACACCAGCAAGTCAACTTCTGAATGGCTTAAAATAATCAAAATTAAGCTTTTGGAGTTGCCAAGTCAAAGTCTGGACTTGAATCGGATTAAAAGGCTGTGGTATCACGCTTCAAACCCCTCCATTGTTGCTGAATTAAAACAATTGTGCAAGGAAGAGTGAGTCAAAAAAAAAATCTCCATAGAGATATGAAAGACTCATTGGCATTTCAAAACACTTGATTTCATTTGTTGCCGCTGAAGGTGGCCGAACTACTTATTATGTTTACGGGACAATTACTTTATGTTTAGGGGACAATTATTTTACGTTACATACAGGGACAAGTAGCGTTGAATAGTTCTTTTTCCCCCTTTATTAATTAAATTACCATTTTAAAACTGAATTTTATGTTTACTTCAGGTTATTTTTGTTTGTTTACCTTAAACATTAAAGTGAGGAAACTATGCAAAAAAAAGAAGAAGAATGTGAGACGGGAGCAAATACATTTTCATGGCACTGTATGTATGTATGTATGTATATATAATTCATTCAATAACAGTAATTACTTGTCACCGATTCAGTTTAATAGCTAAAAAATCAAAATGATACTTTTAAATGTTCTAACCAAAATAATCTAAAACGAGAGCAGAGACAAGTGACTAAATATCTGGACTAATTAAGCGTCCAATAACGCGGAGTTTCTCCTGTCATCATCCATTCATTGTCTTTGGCCATAACGCGCAAGTGTTCGCCAAAAATAAGTCAACAGATGTTGCTGCGTGCTTGCTCAGAATGGCACCGTGCGTGTGTGTGCGTGTGTGTGTGTGTGTGTGTGCGCGCGCACACACGTATTAAATCTGGATATTTAGTTGTCGGGTTGCGAAGGAGAAGAAGGAGGAGGAGGAGGAGGAGGAGGAGGAATGTGGTGGGTTCGTGGGCGTGGCTCGCGTCGTCCACGATTGGCAGTTTATGTAATGAGCCGCCGTGCGCAAGTCTATAAATGAAGGAGGGCGCGCGCCGTGCGCTCCCATTGAAGGCGGACGCGAGTGACGCGCGGCGGGCTGTGTGGACGCTCCGTGGACGCACAACTTTTTTTTTTTTTGCATCCCACCAAAACACGCACACGCGCACATAAGAAGGGCCGCGCGCACGCCGCTGACGTGCACGTTTGTGGAGTACGGTGCCATGTGAGGAGGGGCGGCAGGAGGCGGAGGGGGGTTCGCATGCTGCGCTTCTTGGATATTGTCATATTTGGATAACGTTTTCTGGAGGCGAGGAGCCAAGAGTGGGCATTTGGAAGGATTATTATTCCCCTTTTTTCTACTTCTTTGATTGAATTGGTTCTTTGGAATTGGGATTGCAGTGTGGGTGTCACTTTGGCTGCAGAAGGATGGCAGCTTGGTTCACCTTCACCGTCGCCTTCAGCACCATGGCACAGGTATGAAGGAGGACCCCCCCCAAATAAAAAAAAGCAACGGGATCGACATTTTATTAATATTTTTTCCAGCAATACCCGCAAAATATATGTCTTTGTCTTTTGTATAGGTGTTTGCCTCAGGTGTTTTTGAGCTTCACCTCCACGACTTTAAGAACCACAGGGGTCTGCTGGCCAACGGGTTGCCGTGCAAGCCCAGCTGCAGGCCTTACTTCAGGGTGTGCCTGAAGAACTACCAGGCGGTGGTCTCACCAGGGGACTGCATCTTCGGCAGCGCCCAGACGCCGGTGCTTGACTCCTCCATCTCGTTCGGTGGAGCGCCACCCGATCCCATCCAGATCCCCTTCAACTTCGGGTGGCCGGTAAGGACCCCATTATACTTCCACTTTTACGTTTACTTTTACGTTTTTAAGGGTTGCTTTTAAGAGAGGGGCCGGGGTGTTTTTGGTCTGTTCGTAGGGCTCCAAAACTCCAAATACTGCACTGACAACATAATTAATTCCAAAAGCTACCAAATGTCCAAGTTAATAACCTAAAATACACATACAAGAAGAAAAATGCCAATTGAAGTCTAGCAATAATGTGTCTCCTTCTCCTTATAGGGCTCCTTTTCGTTAATAATCGAAGCCTGGCACTCTCCTCGTGGAAATCTACCTGTAGGTAAGTGCTGCAGTGGCCGAGCTTCACCACAGGAGGGCGTTCTGGGTGCACATTTGATAGCGCCCCCCCCCCCCCCCCCCCAACCCCACCTACCAAAATGGGATCTGTGGTTCTACATTATACAACAATTATTTAGCAAAAGATCAAGTCATTAGTCTTTCTTTTTGTTTGTTTTTGTCCTCCCGTTGGTGGCTTTCACATATTTTTCACACCTTGTCCACCTCTTTGTTATGAACTTGTGGACACCTTCTTCTTCATTCTTATGCTCAACACAATTGAACTTCCTGCGGTTTATTTTTGGCGTGGGAACGAGCCGCGGGGCTTTCGGTGAGAATACGTGGCCGCTGCCAAGAAGCCCTGACTGCATCTTCCTGTATTTTACACCTTACTTCTGTTCCGCCCCGCTGGAAGACGGGACCGGGATGGGGGGGCCTGGGAATGTTTTTGCTGACGGAAGAGAAAGAGGAAATTTCAAAACCTGAGTTTATCTTTCATCTGGGCTGTATAGGATGTGATAAGGGATGCAGCTTGCTACTGGGCAGATTAGTGGAGTGGAACGAGGCGACATTAGAAAGCACAATAATTTATGATACGCTCTCGGGTGGGGGGGGGCTCGCTTGAAAGGAAATTGTTGTACCTTTAAGGGTACAATAGCCTGTGACCCTTTCTGCATTTGTTCCAGGAAATGTTAGAAATCCCCCACCGCAAATCTCACAGCACACCACCAAACAAAAATGTCACAAAAAGTAGATATACTGAAATCATGATGATGTGCGGTGGTAGTGGAAGAGCATTTAAGCGTTCTGCCTGTCACCACTCTACATCGTAGGCATAGATATATGGACAAAGATACATCATTTGTAGAAATAAATAAGTGAAAACGGATCATTTCCCACCTGATGATCCCCTCACTGTTCGAAGCAGTTTTTAAATAATGTCACAAACACAAACTTAACACAGGTCAACTCCTTCCAGAAACCAACAAACCAGACATTCTCATAAGCTTCTTCGCCATCCAAAGACAACTGAGCGTGGGCAGCGACTGGTCACAGGACACGCAGAGCAGCGAGCAGACGGAGCTGAGGTATTCCTACCGCTTCGTCTGCAACAAAAGTTACTACGGCGAGAGTTGCTCCAAGAAATGCACGCCCCGGGACGACCGCTTCGGACACTACACCTGCACCAGGGACGGCCAGCTGTCCTGCCTGGTTGGCTGGAAGGGGGAATACTGCGAAGAACGTAAGCCAGTCGACCGCCGCTCACCTCAGTTTTGTTGTTGTTTGGGGTCGTGGCGCTGGAGAAAGTCAGAGTGAGTTGAATACTGAGCATCCTCGGGATTCAACCCTAAAATTGGGAGAAAACTAACATCATATCCACAAAGGATTGTCCTAACACTCAAAGAAGGAGCCCCAATGTAGCCCGCGGTCTTGAATGCTTGTTAGATAAAAGAAAAGAATCGTGAGATAGGTTAAGTTGTAAAGGGTTTTAAAGGTGATTAGCATCCTCGAGGCTACAAAGCAACTGTGTAAAAATAACACCGATGTTGTATACGAAATGTTTCGACAAAACGTGAAGGAGAAAGCCTGACCAGACTAACAAGAACCACAGGAGGGCGCCCCCAAACCCACCTACCAAAAAGGGATCTGCAATGCCATTGGACACCCACGTCTTCGGGACTTTATCTCAAACTAATCTAGCATTTAAGCAAAATTTCGAGAAGCCATTTCACACCCAACCTTTTTATCAGTTTGTCTGTAAAGATTAAAAAAAATTGAGTAAGTGTAAATTGCAAGTGGTTGTATCCAAAGATTTAGCGTCCTTGAGGCTAATTGTGCGGAATTGTATTTAACTGTTTTACAGAGAGTTCACTCGACTGACTTTAGCTCAGATAGGCTCCAGCTCCCTATGACCCTGAATCGGATAAGCGCTACACAAAATAAATGGATGCTTCATAGACCTTGTCCAATTTCTACAGCTAATCCTTAGCTTTGCAAAGATCTGAATGGGACAACAAGGAAGCTATTTCACCTCAAACTTTTTCTGATTGTTTGTAAAGAGGCTAATTACGCATTTTGAGTAAGATGCAAATTTTGAATACGTCGAGTGGTTATTGAAGTGGTCATAGCCAAAGATTAGCGTCTCTATGGGTAATTGTGTGGACTGCTTGAAGGAGCTCGTACTTGTCCAAATTGTATGGCCACACAATTACTTTGCGAAGCTCTGAATTAGACAACGAAGAAGCCATTTTACACCAGACCAAATAATTGATCATGGAGGTCAGGCCCCTAGTGTGTAAATGCAACGTTTTACTTCAATACTGAAACACTCGCTTTACGAAGTTCCACCAAGGATCCTCATTGCCATTTCACGTGCAAATCCTTCGACGATAGATAATTTTAAGTAAGGTTATGTTGGAAGTCGTTTTAAAGGAGGTCGTTTTCCAAAGTGCGGTAAACAAAGAAAGAACTTTTCATCACCGTTTTTGACTGATGTCGAAAACCCATACATCTGGAGACACACTTTGTGAAGGACACTTCACTTGTCTGAAATGTAAACCCAAAACGCTCGCTTTGTAAGCAAAAGGTTGAAATCGGACATACACACCCACCGCGCACTCCCTCAATTGTGGTCCCTCCTTTTCACATCAACAAATGAAACACAAGGGTGGCGCCCAGAGAGTAATCGTTACCATGTGCTGGGTACGCGACAATGGATCTGTCATCCGTGCCATTTGGTGGCCAAAGAGAAATTGCCGTGATCTATTCGGATGACAGCGGCGCCAAGTTCCAACCATATGGGCTGACGCGTTGCAATTAGAGGTCCATCTTTCACGGCTGACTACAGGAAATATACATGAGGGGGACAGAAAAAGATAGATTGGGAAGTGCTATAGAAACTTCCTAGCTCATTCATTTGCTCAAGTTGGAATCCTAATTATAATATTACTGGGTCGGAAGTGTTATTTTAAGTATAAATGATACTTGCAGACCTGATATACCTCCTCCAAAAGATATATTTAGGTCTTAAATCTGTATAATAAAACTAAAAACAAACGGGGAAAAAACAAGAGCATTTAGTTGCCATTTGCCAAGTGTTTTACGTTTAACCGTACAAAACAGTGGTGGTGCCGCTTTGATAATTGACATTCAGTTCGTCCAATGACAGTTTCGTAACAGAAACCCAAGTCACAGTGAGAGGAGTAATACATGCAGTAAGCAAGGTCAAAGTAATTAGCTATAATATAATATTATTGTGCTCGAATTGTCATGCATTACAGTACTTTTGCATTACTTTTTAATACTGATATGCTACACATTGATGTCTAAAAGATGTATTTAAGTCCTAATAGTGTTAATTCTGTCTATTCAAACTAAAAACAAACTTTTTGCCCATTTTTTTAATGCGTAACATGTACTGGGTGGGCCAAAATTGACGACTCACTTGATTGTAGAGTTATACTTTGTAACACAAAATCTTATAAAACAAGTAAAAGAGTAAAATACCATATAGAGGCATACATTTGTGAACATGATACAGTCAGCACACAAATGTACTGTAATCACTCAATTGACGCACACATAACTCTTCAATGACGTTTTACCAATCTCACACAGTGAACATGTTTCTCCAACCTTTGAGATAAGCATGTGCCATAGCTAATCCATTTTTTTTATTTCATCAATTAAATGAACTATTACAAATTAAATAGTAACAATCAAATAAGGACATTCTGAAATATGACTCACAATTGGGTCATAAATTCTTTCCCAAACTGTACAAAACAGTGATTCTGCTACGATGATGATTGGCATTATTTTTATTTTATAGCTCTCAAAAAGTGCCGATGTCTGGGAGAAAGACTTAAAATGCCTCGTTATTGAGACTGTAACAGGTAAAATATTGCTAGAACGCTACACGGTGGTACGTTGACTTGTGAGTTTAATTGGATCCGTGAATAAGCTCGTGAATTAGTTTAGTAGTATATTAAATCAAATTTCCCCACTAAAATGAATTAGAATGCCATTGTTCTGCTCCAGCACCCCAAAAATAGTTTCACAATTTAAATAAAGAAAACTAGTGCTGTATTGTATCAAAATTTCACAAAACATAAAAGAAAATGTAAAGAAATAAGATGGTTTTCTTAAGTGTAATTTCTGTACTGTATTACTGTATTTGTGTTTTGGATGGGGTGTTGTGTGTTGATGTTCCTTTTCGTGAGCATCTGCTCAATGCAAGTGTTCTCATTTGGTATTTGTGTTTCACTGTTTGTCGCGCTCAATAAACGGTGGAAAGTGCATCGGCGACTGTGGCTGTCCTTGCCCATCGCTCCATTTTTATTTATTTTTTTCACACTTCGCTTGAGTGGCGGCGTATCTGAAGCTCGCTCAAAATTCAATTTATGGCTCACAACAAAAACAAAATTGATCAAGCGATGGCTCATAACTTGTAAGTTGGGGCACTCGCAAGTCAACTGTACTGTACTACTGTAAATTGCGGTACTTTTGTAACTTTTTGCTAACGACAAGTCCAAACAAGCCTGACTGGCTCTGAATGTCGGCCATTTAGCATAGACAGGTGTGCTTTTACCTGACACTACTGTATTATTTACCACAATACTGGCCTGCGCGTGCCCGGTAACCCAATCTGCCTGAGTGGAGGGGATGGCAGGGGAGTGGGGGGGGGGGGGGGAGTGGGGGGGGCACGCTTTGCTAGGAGGCCACGCACGCGTGCCTTACACGCGCCGAGGTTAATCACGCTGCTATTATCCAGCCACGCGCCGGGCCTCCGAGCGACGCGCGCACTCGCTCGATAGCAGCAGCTGCAAATATGGCGGCCAAAACAACAATAGTGACAGCTGTCTGCTATTGAGAGCGAGCATCTGTTGCCCACTAAACTGGCTGCTTACCGTCAGGAGCCGCGCAATAATGTCGGAGCCCCGCGAGTCCTGCTCTGCGCAAACAAACCCCTCAGCAGCTGGGTTGAGATCAAATGAGTGGCAAAGTGAGACACATGGACATTTCTGCTGTGTTATTTATAAAGACATCAAGCGTGAGGTAGAATGTAGTCCCATGTAGAAAAAATACCTATTTGTTTACATATTTTACGTACAGCTTCAAAATGCAACAGTGGGAGTATTATATTGATATGTATGTTCTATGTGTTCTGTAGCCATCTGTCTGGAAGGCTGCAGCGAGAGGAATGGCAACTGCTCCAAACCTGGCGAGTGTGTGTAAGTGTTGAAACTAAAGTACACTCTTCAGGTCATATTATTAGGTACAAGATCTAGTACAAAGAGCAATGTCTCAAGATGTCACTTAGGATTGCCTTATTTTGATACATGGTATGTTAAATTTAGCAAAATGTACATATTTTTGATTCATTCAATTGTCCAAGTGTACCCAACGTTATAGCCTGGGAGTTTTGCTGCTGCATTTTGTTCTCCAAATTTCCCCCCCTCCCCCTATTAAAAAAAAACAAAAAAAACACAGGCTTTATGTTTACAATGAGTATTGGGGGGGGGGGGATTTAAATAGTCACTTTAGTAATTCTCCCCTTCCTATATCCACTTTTCCTCCCGGATCACATTTTGCCCTCTTTTTGGCGACATAAATCCATCACTACCCCAACCGAGAATGAGGTTAAAACCCTTTGAGATGCCCAAACAGCAACATTAAGCCGCTCCCACTCGGCACAGCAGACCATCATAATAGAACATCTTTATAGTCAGTTATTTATTTAAAGGATTTCGTTATTTTGATGTTGATCTGTCCTGGGATGCACTTAATCAATATTTTGAAATGCCTTCTTGTCTGATGCATCATTTAAAGCTCTTTTATTGACTCATATCGCAGTGTGCAGTTGAGCCTAATATTTTGGACAGCGCTAAAATTAAGTCGTATTGGATTTTTGAATACACAAATAACATTATAACAAGACTGCCAGCTGTCACGTGGTAAAAATAAAGAGGGGTCCTCGATGTATAACGGACGATATTATGAAAAAACAGATAAATATGAAATATATGAGACGAAAAATACTAGTTATGACAAAAACATTAGGAATAAATAACAAATATAGGGGGCCCTTGGTTTATGACACTAGCCAGAGGAAAAATATATTTTGAAAATTTAGATGAAAAAAATTATTGGCTTAAAAAAATACTAACACAAAACCATAAACAAGAATAGAATAGGACAAAAATTTGACAAAATATCACACAAAAATAAAAACATATATGGGAAAATCCCAAAACTTTTAGAGCCCCATTCTTACTGTTTTTCGTTGGATTATTTCATATTCCTTGACTAGAAGTTTTTTTCACCCAAATATTTACAGTAATGATGACTTTAAAAGTGCGTTAGCATGGCTCAATGATAAGACTACAAGTAATTATGAAACTGAGAACGAGCCTTTTGTCGCCCCATACAGGTGTCGAGATGGCTGGCAGGGCACCTTCTGCGATGAGTGCAAGAAGTACCCGGCGTGTAAGCACGGCACCTGCCAGCTGCCGTGGCAGTGCAACTGTCAGGAGGGCTGGGGAGGCCTATTGTGTGACCAAGGTAAGGACACACGCACACGCACACGCACACACACACTGGTCCACTTTCAAAGATGCTCTCATGTTGCCGGCTTTCATTTGGATCAGCTCAAGCGCATTAGTTAAATTGGGTTTCTGGCTGCGTGTCCCCGCACTCATTATACACACCCAGGGATGGAGGGGCTAACTTGTTTTCCAGTCGTAAATAAACACTCACCTGCCGCTTCTCGTCTTCCTCCGTCTCTGCTAAGATCTGAACTTCTGCACACATCACCATCCCTGCGTGAACGGTGCCACCTGCATGAACACGGGCCAGGGCAGCTACACGTGTACATGCATGCCGGGCTTCACCGGCGTCAACTGCGAGCTGGAGATGCAGGAGTGCGACAGCAATCCCTGCCGGAACGGAGGAATATGCACCGTAAGTGATAGGATGCTCCCCTCTTAAAAACAGGTTTGTGTTTCTGAGGTCGGGATTTAAATCTTGGCTCTGGTCTTCCTGTGTAGAGTTTGCATGATCTTCCTGCGCTTGCGTGGGCTTGCTCCCAGATTCTAAGCGTGCATGTTAGGATAATTAAAGATCTCTAAATTGTCCATAGGTGGGAATGTAAATTTTTGTGTCTTTATGTGCCCTGCAATTGACTGGCAACGAGTTTAGGGTGTGCCCCGCCTTTCGCCCAAAGTAAGCTGGGATAGGCTCCGGCACACCCACAAACCTAATGAGGACAAGCGGTTTCGAAAATGGATGGACGGATGTTTGCTAACGTTCTGCCTGTATCCCTAGAATCTGGAAAGTGGCTACATGTGCTCGTGTCTGGAGGGCTTCGAGGGCTCGCACTGCGAGCACAGCCTGCTGACGTGCGTCGATTCCCCCTGCTTCCATGGCGGCAAGTGCTGGGAGAAAGACAACGGGCGGAGCTACATGTGCGAGTGTCCCCGCGGCTACACCGGCCTCAACTGCGAGAAGAGAGTGGACAAGTGCACGCCGCTTCCCTGCGCTAATGGTACAACATTCACCCCATAACCCCCCCTCTCCCCCTCCCACAGCTGATTCCTGCAACTGGAAGCGTGCGGAACAACAGGAATTGCTGGGAACTTTGTGTCTATTGTCCTGCTTATAAACAGTCGACAGCTCCAAACTACAGCCTGTAAATGTCACCGCAGCTCGCGGCAGCCGTTGTTGATGAAGGGGGGACGAATGTTTTGTTTTACTCGGACGGAATTGTTTCTTTGTGCGGAGAACAATCAGAGCTTTGTGGTCACGCTGCTTATTGGACACAGATGTGTAAACCGAGGCCTCCTTGTGGGAACGTTTTCAGAGATCAACACTTGTTGAGAGTTTGAAAACTCAATTTGAACATGTATTGAAGACTCCTTACTTTCCCCTGAAACGTCATCTTCGCTTTAGCAACTCTATGCTTCCAACTTTGTTGCATCAGTTAGGGAAAGGGCTTTCTTTCTGTTTATTCTGGTGTGGAAGAACTAGGGAGCGCTGACCTCAAGCCCATCAGACACCTTTGAGATGAACTAGAAGGGTGATGGCAAACCAGGTAGACTCCAAAAGCTAGAACAAAGTCTTCCCCTGAGAGTGGGACCCATTGCAATTTAGAGGTTGTAACTTGGTACCCACAAAGAAAAAGCTTGGTAACCAACTAGGACCTTGTCGGTCTTGGAATATGTACCACTATCTATACTATAGCCTACCCTGGAGTCCTATCTGTACAGACTGTACCTTGAGGAACTGCACCCAAAATCTAGGAGAAAGTCTTCCCATAAGAGAGGGTCCCAAAAAAGGGTGGCTAAGTACACCATTGCACCTTTAGGGTTACTATGCTGGTACCCTTAAAGGTACAGCTTGCTAACAACCAGTATCTGGTCGGTCTTGGAAAAAACTTTGGTTACCCTAGAGTCCAATCTGTGTAGACGGTACCTTGAGGAACTGTACCCCTATTTTGATAGTTCAGGACTAACACTTCCTCTTCTTGTCCTCTGTAGGTGGTCAGTGCCTGATCCATGGTGACACTCGTGTGTGCAGCTGTCGCGCAGGATTTACGGGCCAGCGTTGTGAAATCAACATCAACGAGTGCGCCGGCAACCCGTGTGTCAACGATGGCACCTGCCTTGATCGGATCAACGACTACACCTGTGCATGTCCCCCGGGGTACAGTGGACGCAACTGCGAAAGGGTCCCGGACGAGTGTCCCCTCCATCCCTGCCTCAATGGCGGCGTCTGCACCAGCAAGACCCCGGCAACTTGCGTCTGCCCGCCTGGCTACACTGGGGCCAGCTGCGAGTTCTTCGCCGCCGTGACTTCACAAGTGGGGGAGATTCAAGATGGCTTCCAGTGGGCGGCAGTGTCTCTGGCCGTGGGGTTAGTGGCGCTGTTGGTGTTGCTTTGCATGGTGGGCTTGGCCCTGAGGCATGTCCACCGGCAGGCTCGGAGGCAGTGTGAGGACACGGAGACCATGAACAACGTGTCCAGCGCTCAGCGGGATAACCTCATTCCGGCGTCGCAGCTGAAAAACACCAACCAGAAAGTCAGCCTGGAGGTGGACTGCGACTCGGAGAAATCGAACTTTACCCATAAAAATCATCACTTGGACCCTTACAGCTCGAAAACAAAAGAGTTTAAGGATATGAAGTCGCAAGATGACAAAAGTCTTATTTATGACAAGTGTTTAGAAGACAAAAGACCCTTGAGTAGAGTGTGCAGGTACGACAACTCCTATTGAATCATGACATTTTTGGTACTACTTATACTAGTAACACAGAAATACCTGTGCAAGTATCTTGTTTCTTGTTAAATCCGATGGATTTGTGTGCACAGTGAAAAGTCAGAGTGTAGGATATCAACGATATGCTCGTCCAGAGATTCTACGTACCAGTCGGTATTTGTCATAGCCGATGCGAGGAGGGAGTGTGTCATAGCGACCGAGGTAAGCCACGCCACTCTCAAGCAAGTTCTGATACTACTGTCATTATTGCAAGTGGGTTGTAAACTGGTCGTCGGGGTGACAAGAACTATTTGGAAATAGGCAGGCACAAAGTCTGATGGGAGAAGACTTAAAACACATGAGAAAAGTCAGCCTTTGTCGTCTGGTTCGGATAAAATTGACAGTGAGCATGCACGCTAATCCGTTTGAGGGTGTTGTTTACAATCAAATAAAGACAAGTCAGTGTATCGAGTCGACTGGAGGTCGATTGGGAGATTGTTAGCATCTGTTACATCAAGAAAAGACTGCAGTGTTCTTTTCCATAAGTCATTTTGTGCCGATAAAACTGCCATGCTAGCATCCACAGTAATTGCTTGCTTACAAGTCTAATAGCAAATTAAAGATAAGAAAGAAGCTGGTGCATCCCGGTGAAGAACTTGGAAGGCTAAGAATAATTGCTCCAGCAAGAAAAGCTCCCTTTTTTCGAAAGACAGTTTGTTGTCTTGTTCTGATAAAATGGCCACATTAGCATTCACACTAATCCCTGTAAGGGTGTCCTTGTTTATAAGTGGAACAGTAAAATAAAGACATTAAAGAAGGCGGCATGCTGCCAATATCCGTTCCATTAAGAAAATCCTTCAATGTTCTTTCCCTGATTGTCACTTTGTTCCGATAAAAGAAATGCCATGGAGCATCCATGCTAATTCCTTTGAAGATTAAAGAAAGAAGCCATTGTATCTTGGTTTACTTATTAAAAGACCATTAACACCAATCAATCAAGACCCCAGGCAGTCCTCTCCTTTTCTAGAAGACATTGTGTTGCCCTCTTCTGATAAAACGTATCATAATGTTAGAGATTACGACTTCCAGCCATCTCGTAAGGATAACTGGGAGTAGAATGGCAAAAAATAAAAGTGAGCTGCTTTCTCGGCAAGAAAGAGTCAACGAGAAGCTTGTTTGATGATGGCCAATTCTCAGAACAACAAAAAAAAGAATACAGATTTCCAATATATTTTTGGTACGGGTCAAGGATTTTTTTTCCACTTTTGCTAAAGTTTTTGGGACAGTTTAGTAAATTCTTCAGAGAGTAATGCATGAGTCTTAATGACAAAATTCAGGTAACTGAACTGAACTAGGATTTTAATTTGACCTCAGACACTTAATATTTCATGATAGCAAACATTTTTATTTTTTTTTCATTAATGGTTCCACCGGGTCGCAATTCCAGCCGACTTCAAACAAAAAGCAAAACCACAGTTTGGGCCATGCCGATTCCACACATGGTTGGCCCAGTTGGGTCCGAGGGGTGCTTTGTTTGTGGTATAATTTTCAGGCATAATTAAGATATACTCGTTTTTTTTTTTTTTTTTTTTTTTTTTTTTTTTTACTTGTTCTGTTTGGCTGCTTGGTCGTGCTAAATGGAGGATCGGTATACCATTTTATGTCAGAACGATTTTTTCCTGTACAACGGTGGGGTTATTCTTCATGTTTATTACAAATCAAACGAATTTCTGAAAGGAAATGAGTTTGAGCTCATCCTAATGACATCTTCTTTTTCCACCACAGGTTTAAAATGAGTGCCGTAGGAGAGACACACAAACACAATCAAAGCAGAATTGGAACATTCTGGATTGTTTACAAATGCCGAGAAGAGACTTGGAGGTTGTTTTTGCGACGTCAGCCGCTGCTCTCTGGAACACTTGAGGACACGGTGGAGGAACATTTTAATTTATCATCTCTCGGATGGTTGAAAAGGAGGCGAAGGTGGATCGCCTGCCCGCCAATCATTTTCTGGCCTTGTGTAATAATCACGATCACGACGATGACTGACAGCCAGCCAATCAGTGAAAGTTGCCTGAGATTTTTTTTTTCGAGCCCCACCCTCCTGGAAACCCCTCACTCCTGTTGGTCACTCCTGCCACCTTCGCCTTCTATGCAAAAACAAAAACTCAGGGTCAACACCCACAATCCAACGTCACAAACACTGAGAGTAATGAATGTCTGAACGTCTTCGATTTGAGTTCACGAGCAGCCTTAAAAACGGGGGTGTTGGGGATGGGGGGTTGGGGGAAGGTTAAATTGCTAAATTTGTGCCCTTGTCTCCTTTTGGATTGTTTGCACTACAAAAATGACAAATGAAGAAAACACTTTTCAATCAGCAAAGACTTGCAGCAGTCAAACGTACGCATAGGAAGCGTCTCTATGCAACCTGAGCGAGACAAACACAAAAAGACTCACACCACCACTGCCTGCCTGCCTTTGACACAGTTCAAAACTACAGAACCACTAATGTAATTGTTTTTTTAAATGATTTGCAGAGTTTAATTTAAATACGACACATTGCTCTTTATATGTTTTATAATATTATTTTGTATATAATGCATATTTATAAGGACCAAACTTCTGAGGAATAAACTTTGTGGAAAAAAACGGTTTTAAGGTATTTCGGAGGTGTTTGATGCGAACATGTGCTTTGTGTGTATTGCTCGTCTATGGTGGATCAATTTTAATGACTGCCATGGAACAAATGTGACATGGCTTATGAATATGAACTCCAGCTGCACATCACATGACATACAAGATTTTTTTTTAACACAGGAGACATAAAACAAAGACCCCCACCCTCCATCCCTCCCGCCTTATTTCCTGACTGCCGCATCACTACTTTGAGTAATTCCTGGAAATGCCTTTGGCTCTCGTCCCACCCTGTGTTCTCTCCGCGCACCCCTCAAATTGGCTTGAAATTCAAATCCGTTTCCATGGAGAACGGGCCCCCTCGAGCTGCAAACAGTGAAACAAAGCTCGGCCCCACCTCTCGTAATGCTCTCATGCACGCGTCACCCCGAAAACAGATGCTACAAAGGGGGCAGGGGTAGGTTTGGGGAGGGGGGGGTGGGGTTATTTACAACAACAACAAAAAACAGCAGCATATGCCAGCTCTCAAGCACCCTTAAAATAACATACACACTTATGAATACACACTCCCCACTGGCGCCCTCGCCCTCCAGGGCAAAGAATGATATTTTACTACCCGCTTCTGTACCACACACTCAGGAGCAAACAAAGCGGAGGGGGACTGGCACTGAGGGTGTCACCTCACCAAAGGGGAAGGGGTGAAGGGGTGGGCTCTACACCAGATGGGAGGCCGTGCATGCGACGTAAATCCTCGGAAATAACAAAAACATCTCTGTTTTGTGTTGGCTGACATTTGGGAATATATTGAGTGTCCTTATATGAATCGAGGGCGTACATTTCACCATCCACTTCAGCCAATAAGATGTCGAATTTGGTCGAGGGAGCTTCCCAATGCAGCAAGAAGCTAATATCGCAGTCTACTTCGTAGGACTGAGCAATTAAACGATCTTATCGATTAGTTCAAGTTTATTTTATATATTTTTTGTGGCTTCCTAAGTTCAAAGCATGTCCCTGCTGTCGTGCATTGCTTACATCAACAACATTACTTTGAACAGAGAGGAGCGAGTTTACAAAAGCAGAGTCAGTGTTGCCAACTTAAGACCTGTAGACGTCTCGCGTGGTGAAGGTTCAACATCAAGTTTTCACCCAAATCTTGACGTTGTACCGCAGTACACGTCTACACACACACACCTTCACACAGTCCTCATCACACACAACACCACCAGGCATTTTCATTGTGTTATAATCGCAGCATCCTGTTGTTTGTGACTGGCTGACATCAGTTCCTGTTTCCTCTTTGATTAACAACAAACAAAAAAATAATAAAATAAATATGCAGAGACTGATTTTCTCACGCACACATTTTTTTTTTCCCAGGAAGCAACAGTGCAAACAAGCAGACGAATCAACTCCTTGTTGTGCTGATGATGTTTTAAAAGTAGGGCACGCTGAAGTCGTACATGAAGCATTAGTGACATCAATTATCACTAGGTGTCAGTAATGAGCCTGCAGGAGCAGGAAGCACTACATACACTTGCACAATCTAATCAAATGACACTACATTATTATACAAGCTGCCCACCACTAATGGTCTTTCTTGGAGCATTAATATCTTTATAACTGCAAAATTGTGATTCAGCACTTGGATTGGATCCCAAGTGTCCAGTGAGTTAGTTAATTGCATCAAGGCTCAGACTAGGTATCAAAAAGCCACTTAAGCACGTTACACACATACCGACAAGCGCACCTAATTTAGGCAATTTTCCCTCCCTTTCCAATCAAAGTCAGCAAAGTCCTGATTCTCGGATGTGTCTGAAAGATTACCCTGAGTGATTAGTTGGTGGTGTGGGGGGTGGTAGGTGTTCGACACAAAGAAATAATTTTTTTTTTTCTTCAACTTTATCATTTTTATCTGTTGCAGACTCCACACATGAAGGACACAAAAATAGATTTAATGGTCTATCATACTGTGTGTGCTGTGCTATGATAATCTCAACACAGCACACCAAACACATAAAAGATTCTGTTCCACCACCAATCTACTCTATAATCTTCCAAGACAGAAATCGTGCAGGTGACGCAAAGTTTAAGCATTGTCACTCAGCAATTTTCCCCAAATTGAGTGTGTGTGCAGCAACCATGAAATGGGCAGGTAGTTGAATAATCAGCAAAGGCAATCAGCAAAAGCCTGATTCTCAGATGTGTCTGAGAGGTTATCCAGTCAAGAATGACCGTCTTGTGGTGTGGGGCGTCTCAGGTACCCACATACTAACAATCAGGACTAATTTGAACATTTTGCAATCAAAGCCAACAAAGGTCCGATTCTCGGGCGTCTCGAAAAGATTATCCTGTGGCAAATGGCATGTAAAGAGTGATTTTGTTCCTCCCCAATCTGCTTGAAAAAAATGGTCAGAGGCCCATCCATCCATTTTCTATACAACTTATCCTGTTCAGGTTCATGCAGGGCTGGTGCCCATCCCAGTTGACTCTGGGTCAAAGACAGATGACACCCCAGACTGATTGCCATTCAGTCACAGGGCACGTATAGAGACAGATAACCATTCACTTTTACATTCAAACTGTCACTGAGTGGGAACTGAACTCACGCTGCCTGCACTGAAGTCAGGCAATGTTCCACTACATCAACAGTGGCATACGGTCAGCGGCTGACAATTTAGAGTCTGATGGCAAATCTGTATATACCACGCTTTAAACTCTTTCAAACATATGACTATAGATGTTACCCACTGTCAGCTGCTGACGTTCGAAGGAACGTCTCACGCGCCACGGCACAACCGTGGCCTTTGCGCTGTTGTAACTGGCATTTTGTTCTTCCAGATAGTACGCAAGCTTTCAAAGCTTACCTCACAGTGCATTGGTTCTAAATGTGTTTTAATTGCAGTGGCTTAGATGACAGCGCATGCTGCTGTGGTCATCTTGCAAAAAGGTCTAGCGCCCAAAAAGCTGCACCATGAAAGTTTGTCAACTGGCTAACCATTTGTAGCCCATGGTTGGGGAGAACAGAGCAAAATAACACTGCAGGAGGTTAAGAGGGACGACTTTTTATTTTGTTTATATAGTAAGAAAAAGGTAAAGAAATGTAGCTGTAGGGAGAAGGCAAATATTTGATACATGACACCTCTGATCAGGTCACAGTAACACATCTTGCTGGTTGCTAAACCAAAGTCATTGGAGATATATATATCATTTACAAATATATATAAGGTTTACAAGATTTTAAACACTCATTGGGCCCAACAGTATTTATCTGGTGCTCACTTTTGTATAACATTGTCAGCGACGTGTTCATTTTGTTCACATGTTCATTATTGTGTTTGTAGAATGGCACTGCAGCAATACTGTCAACTGAGAACAATTTTATTTTTGGATATGCAAAGTTAGTAATGACAGCTGTGATTTCAGTGATTAGATTTCATTGAACAAAATTTCCCATAAACTCGATGTATATTTCAATGCTGACAATCTTTGGCTGAGTCCAGAAAAAAGCATCAACAAAAGGCTCTAATTGGCTAAAATTGTGCAGTATAATGTTAAAAAAAAAATAATAATAATAATAAAATCACAGCCCCATAAGCTATTTCAAATCTGATGCAACACTTTGGTGCGTTGCTTGCACTCACTTGCTCTGAAACGCTGAGAAAAGGTTGCATCAGCCACCAATATGGGGAATACGCCAGACTGACAGCTTGGTTAGCCAATCGCATTTCGATTTATGTTGAGTGACATCTCATTGGCCAATAGCGCTAAGCCAGAGGTCGCCCCTATCGCGAATCGTTCCAGCCCAATAAGACCTAGAATTTGGTCAAAGGCGCGTCCTATTTCAGCGCCCTGGAATCTGATTGGGTACACGTTACACACGTTCGGAATATCATAATTCTTATTGGTTTCATGGCAAACTTGGTTCCGCCTACCCTTGCTGAAGCATATAAATCGGCGAGTGCTCCTTTTGACTTTATCGTCAAGACGCGGTCGGATGAAGGCAGCAGAACGGCGAAGAAGCAAAAGCGAAGAATTTCGTTAACTCATCAAAAACATCGGTCCTTTTATTACTAGGCGTGTCTATAATCAGGCCGGCTAAGCAGCTGGCCGAAACCGTTTGTCTTTCGTTTTTCGACGCGTCGCTAGGCCCCGAGTGGCTAATTTGCGCCATGGATTTTTAAGGTGCTATGCGGCAACTGTAACTGCAAATGGCCATGCGTCGGCAAAACCCCCTGCGCACCCGCGTCCTCGCAACTGCCAAGCAGTTGGGCTCCGGTACCGCTCGCGGTATCCCATCGAGCCAACCGGTACCGCTGCTGCTGGACCGGAGGAAGCTAACTTTAGTAGCCAGCTAGTTAGGCGTGAGGCCCGTGCGATTCCATCAATACGTTCTGTTAATTAACAAGCAAAATGAAGCCTCAAGACATTATCGCCGCCAAGAGCAGCAGCAGCCTGTGGATCTTCGGCTACGGCTCGCTGGTGTGGAAGCCCGACTTTAAGTACAAGCGTAGCGAAGTGGGCTACATTCGAGGCTACAAGAGGCGTTTTTGGCACGGGGACAACTTCCACCGCGGCAACGACGAGCTGGTAAGTCATTTTTTTGTGCCTTTTTTTTTTTTTTTTTTTTTTTTTACCCTCTCCCGAGGGCGTTGTCTCATGTGATCTTCCTTTCTCCACAGCCCGGAAGAGTTGTGACGTTGATTCCAGAGGATGACGTAAGTAACCGCACTTCCGCTTCCATGACCATATATGGTCCTCCTTAGATTTTCGGTTACTTAAAATAACCTTTTTTTTAAGGAAACTTGGTTAAGAACGTTCCGAATACAGTCGGACGTCTTTGCAATGCAAGCTTCGAGCTGCAATACTTTGCGCTATAACAAAGTATGCAATATACAGGGATCCCCACTCATCGTGGTACGCATGTTCCACACCCACCTGTGATTTAGATACCATAAAACATTTTAAGCATTGTAAATGTATATATGTGTGTGTGTATATATATTTATATTAAGCTTCCCACATGCATTAAACTTAAAACCTGTGCTATAAATAGTTGAGTATATGTGACCATGTTGTCTTCACATTCCAGGCAAGCACTTGGGGCGTGGGCTTCGAGGTGAGCGGCACCCAGGTGGAGGAGGCCCTGGAGTACCTGAACGTGCGCGAGGCGGTGCGCGGCGGCTACGACAGCGAGATTGTGGCATTCCACCCGGAGGAAGGTGGCCCGTCGGTGCCGGCGCTGCTTTACATCGCCAACGCCGACAACCCCACGTACCTGGGGCCTGCCGCGCCCGAGGAGATCGGCGCCCGCATCGCCGTGTGCCAAGGCCGCACAGGTCACAACCTGGAGTACCTGCTGCGGCTGGCCGCCTTCATGCGTACCAGCTGCCCGCACGTAAACGACCAGCACCTGTTTGATGTGGAGGCGGCGGCACTGGCCGTGGTCTCCTACTTGTTGGATGCCCAGTAGCTTGTAAAAGCATAACCGAGGCTCGTCTACTAATTTGTTTAATCAAATAACACTAAGCATTATGAAATCATTGCACTGTAACACTGAACCTTTTTCTGTTAATTATTTTTAGCACAGTCCTGTCCGTGTTTATGGTTCTCCACATGCATTCAAACAAAGGTTGTGAAATTGATCAGTGTGGGAATAAACAAATTCAAAGATTAAATATTTGTATTTTCTCTGAGAAGTACTTTTACCTTGGGAGCAGTGTCACCCTCCCATAGTGAGTTTTAAACTCCATAATTCCAATGCATCTGATTTTCAACTGGTGGGATGTTTTGTAATACTGAACATATTAAGAATTGTGTATTTTATAAAATAAATACAAAGCACTTTGTTAAATGCCCATATTGAGGATATAGTGATGCAATGCATCATCTATTTCTTTCCTATCAACTGCTGCAAGTAATGAATACTTTTTTGTAAACACACCGTTTATGGTGGTAGAGTTAAATGGACACTACTTTTCATACATTTTAAATCATAAAACTTTTTACATCGCCACCATGCAAAATGTGCGGGGGTCATTTCTGCCATTATTTTGGGAAGGTAACAATGTGATAATTATTTTTTAGTTCAGTGTTTCACACGAAAATTGTCTTGTTGAAAGTTTTCCACAGTCGTGTCCCAGTTAACTTGAATTAGCTGCCAATACATTTTCATCTTGTTGACCACTTGAATTAGTTCAAATAATGTATGTCATAACATGTAGACTAAATTGGAACAGTTTTTTTATTTAATTTTTTACACTTACCATCTGTTTGTAGTTTGCAGGCTCTGTGGTGGTCGTCCTTGTGTTGTCCGAAATAATTACGGGACGTAATTAGCATAGGATAGCATTTGGCCTCCCCCAAAACGTCACTAAAATCCCTTTGAACTATGTCTGAACGCACCGCGTGGGGAAAGAAATGCTACCAATATGAACCCCCCTCCCAAACAATTAAAGAAATGAAGTGAAATACGGTACGACGAACTGTTTTATACATTTTATAAATTGGGTGAACTTATTAGCGGCTAATGCTGTACTGGTATGGGAAGCGTGAGACGCCATCTTAAAAACAGCTGAGAATTGCGGGAAATGAAGTACTCTATTTTGTGACGTAAAAAGTAGTTTTGTATTTTTTTTACGCTTTTTGCATATATATTTAATACTTTTGTAAAACTGAATCAAATGATTCATATTTTATTATATTATCGTTGTTTTTTCCATGGACTAAGAACATTTAATGTGGTTCATCAACTACAACTCCATCCTGTAATTTTTTCTTTATTATTATTATTATATTTAAGTCTCAGAAAAGTACTTATTTACACACACATTCCGAATATTTCCATGACTTCATTGACAACAATAGTTTTGTAGTCCTTAGTTTGATGTCTCGTTACACTCCTAATCAACATTATAACGGTATTCATCACACATGCTACAACTCACGACCGATTTAGCACTCTTTTATTTCCACGCGACTCTTCCTGTTAGTAAAATGACAGACACATTTGTTCATTATATACACGTGACCTATAAAAATAGACGGGCGGGGGTGAGGAAGCCAGAGGCGCTGCCGCCCTTGTCATTATGTACAAAGAGAGAGAGAGAGAGAGAGAGAGAGAGAGAGAGAGAGAGAGAGAGAGAGAGAGAGAGAGAGAGAGAGAGAGAGAGAGAGAGAGAGAGAGAGAGAGAGAGAGAGAGAGAGAGAGAGAGAGAGAGAGAGAGAGAGAGAGAGAGAGAGAGAGAGAGAGAGAGAGAGAGAGAGAGAGAGAGAGAGAGAGAGAGAGAGAGAGAGAGAGAGAGAGAGAGAGAGAGAGAGAGAGAGAGAGAGAGAAGAGAGAGAGAGAGAGAGAGAGAGAGAGAGAGAGAGAGAGAGAGAGAGAGAGAGAGAGAGAGAGAGAGAGAGAGAGAGAGAGAGAGAGAGAGAGAGAGAGAGAGAGAGAGAGAGAGAGAGAGAGAGAGAGAGAGAGAGAGAGAGAGAGAGAGAGAGAGAGAGAGAGAGAGAGAGAGAGAGAGAGAGAGAGAGAGAGAGAGAGAGAGAGAGAGAGAGAGAGAGAGAGAGAGAG
Source organism: Phycodurus eques (assembly GCF_024500275.1). NCBI lineage: Eukaryota > Metazoa > Chordata > Actinopteri > Syngnathiformes > Syngnathidae > Phycodurus > Phycodurus eques. Next base: position 13,704,239 of record NC_084542.1, read on the forward strand.
AGAGAGAGAGAGAGAGAGAGAGAGAGAGAGAGAGAGAGAGAGAGAGAGAGAGAGAGAGAGAGAGAGAGAGAGAGAGAGAGAGAGAGAGAGAGAGAGAGAGAGAGAGAGAGAGAGAGAGAGAGAGAGAGAGAGAGAGAGAGAGAGAGAGAGAGAGAGAGAGAGAGAGAGAGAGAGAGAGAGAGAGAGAGAGAGAGAGAGAGAGAGAGAGAGAGAGGATGATTTACCTACCTTTAGTCACATTTTGAACACAAGCTTATGACGGGCACTCACACGACACCAAAAATGAGCAATGTTCCTCAAGCACAGGAGCCCCCCCACCCCCCATTAAACAAATGATTTCAATACAATGTATACAAGTTTTACAAGTGAATGTCCTATTCACAGTTATGGCAAAATGTCTACTCTCAACTGAAATAACTTAATTACTAGTCCACTAACGCTTTGCACTGAAATAATTCATTTCCTATTAGCAGCATCTCTCGTTTGAGGCAGTAAACCCTCATTTTGGATCATTTTTACACAATTGACAGAAAAATATATAGAAATCCCGTTGGCTTGAGTGACCTGCCACGCTTGTCTTTACGATTAGAAAAATAAGAGCTTTAAGTAGAAAAGCTGTCGACAATTGGGGGTTGGTAGTGAAATGCATTGGTGGTCCGTGAATGGAAATCGTTAAATAACCGAATGGATGAAGGATGAGGGTTGCTGATGTACACGGAAGGCTTGGCTCAGTGCATTGGACAGCCCTTGGAAGTCTGGAGGAGAAGTGTGTACTCAAGGCCCAATTTTGACCACATTAAAACGAAGCTTGAAAGATGCGGGGGGGGGGTCAAAGATCACAGTGAGACTAGGTCAGTTGTGTTGTATAGTGGGAGCGCACTTCGGTGAGTGCATCATTTGGGTCCTTTGCTCTTCCTGACAAGGTGATGTTGGCCCAGGTTCAGTGTGGTGGCGGCGGCGCCTCCGCCCTTGGCCTGCGGAGAAGATCCTCTGCCGGGATTAAAGGCGGGGCCGGTGCCGGAACGGCCCACGGAAGGCTGCAGGGGGTTGGACACGGTCAGGCCCGCTGGAAGAGGAGAGAATGATTAGAGGGCTCCAAATGTGATCCCAGTATTTTGCCTTTTACAATTAAAACGCATGACATTTCAATAGATTTAACCAGAAGCAGAACTTGATCAGGTTTTGCATATTTTAATTGAACAATCAATCCTTTTATTGAAAAAAAAAAACCATGAATGTTGAGTTAAATATTACTTACTCACCCCTTGACCCAACTTACTGAAAAATTAACAAAAATCCACCACCAACATCCAAAAATACCAACAAAGTCCCATTCAAAATATAAAAAGAAAAAAAAACCAACAACAAAGCAAGCCCAGCATCTGCAAATTTGCTGAACCATTTCAGCTAGAGGACTCTTCATTTTCAAATGTTCTTGTGAGAGGAATCTAGAGGACTCTTCATTTTCAACTGTTCTTGTTGTCTGGGAAAATATATTTTAGCATAAATTTTAGTACTTGCTTTAGTCACAATTATGCTAAAATATATTTTCCCAGACAACAAGTATATTTAAGCTCCCTATTAAGGGCCAACCTTCAATTTTGTAAATTCATGCTTCATTCCCGTCTATTCCTATTGTAAGTTTACACCTTTGAACCTTTGTGGAATTTTGCAAACCTAATAAAAACTCAACAAAATATACTTTTCAAATATATATTCAGTTAATACTGATGAATCACCAGTACTCAAGGTAGAACGCTGATGTGGAATACGTGCAGTGGATAACATTGCTTCTGAGTTTCGATGCAGATTGTGTGCTTGGTCAAACTCACAATGGCCAACAGACTAAAGACACATATCGTAGGTGTCGGGCGGAAACTAAGTATGTCCAAACATGATACATTGGATATTTTCTCACAAATCAATACTATTCATTTTCCCGGTGTCATCGGTTATTTTTACGCATTAGTAACCAATTTAAAGTGTTGAAAATAGCTTCCGAACAAAATCTATTAACTCTCTTGTCTACCTGTCTAAAACGTGTCAGAAAACTCAGTGGGAGCCATGTGGAATTATGTCATCTCATGATTGAAAGTCTGTTTTTTTTTTAGCCAATGCCAAGTGAAAATAGGTTGGAGTAACCCTGTTTTATTAAAAATGGATGGCTGTAATTAAACCTAGACCCCTCAATCTCCGTCAAACCTACTTTTGGAAACGCTGTAGCCGTACGCGGCGTACGCTGCAGCTGAGGCGGCCGCAGCACCAGCCATCGCTCCTGCCATCGCCGCCGCGCTCCCCGCTGTCGACTTGCGTCCACGCCCTTTGCCTCCGGACTTGGGCCCGCCGCCGGATCCTTTAGGGCGTCCTCGGCTTCGGACCGACCTCCCTCTGCCGGGACTGATGGTGTCTAAGGTCGGAAGACCTAAATAATAATAAAAGTAATAATAATAACTATTTATACAGCACCTTTAAAAACGCATGTTCACAAAGTGCTTTGACAGACACAATGGAACACAGTAGACCCTAGACATCATGATCGTAAACAAACAAAAAAATCAAAAATAAAACAAAGAGTGAAACGTTTTCCCAAATATTTTAATTATTTGTTTCTACCAGAATATTTTTCATCAAATACATTTCTATTTTTTTATATAGCCTTCATTTTTTTTGTCTAATATTTTTTAAAGATTTTCATTTTCCCCGAATATTTGGGGATTTTTTTTCTACTACTTAAAAAGAAAAATGAGTGCAGTGCTTGTAGCACAGAGCCTATGATGTGTACGCAGCATGAGGAAAAAGCACAGCTTTCCGCAGCCGTGACAAGATTGGTTGAAAACTGAAAATAGTGTGTGAACCTTAGTCATTTTTCTTCGAAAATGTAGTTTGTAAACCAAATTGTTCATCAACGAGCTTGTAAACAGAGATTCCACTGTATACATATTTTCTAGTATTGATGTTTTTTTTTTCTTTCCCTAAAATATTTTTTTTTTTTCTAATATTTTTGGCTTTTTACAAAGATATTTTTGTTAGTACCTTGAGGATTATATGAACATAACTCTCAAATGTCAACGTGACTCCGGTCCAAAGGGTCCTTAAAGCAACGCAGTGGGTGCTGGCCCAGGACGTTTTTCACAGCATTGTGAATCAACAGAGAAAAGGGAACAAAAAGACTAACTTTTTCCATATTTTCTACATTGTCAGGCCCTATTGTGATGTTAAACACTCCAGTGGCGTCTCCCTGTCTCTGGTCTAGAAATTCTCTTTCCAAATGTTGGGAGCACTAGACCAGCAGAGGCTCAGCCGATGGTACACTTAATGGATGGCTTTCATTACCGTGACGAGTCGGAGCAAAGCTAGGGAGTGGCCAATTCTTGGGGTCCAATTCTAAAAATTGTAGTGTGAACTGCAAAATGCGCATGAGCAGAACATCATTCATTACCATGCTGCTAAATTACACATCACATGCTAGGGATTAGCTTTAAAATAATGCGATATAATGGAGGCGTGAACAATAAACTACGATTTGGCGGGGCAACACTGTACCGGCGCACCATTTATATTGTCCGAGACGGATCCGGACACGGATGCGGGGGAGTTGGTGGCACGTGACTGCGGCGCCGAAGACAGCGGCTCGTCCACAATGACCAGCATGTCGTTGCTGCTCTCGTCCGCGTCGGCGTCCGGCGGCAGGGAGCCGGGCTGGAGCTCGCTGCTCAGCGAGATCTGATGGCCGAAAGGAGCACATAGAGACATGCACACAGGCTGGGGGTCAGGATACATACATAGGGTTGTGGATACAGGGCCCGGTACATTAAAAGGGAGTAATTGACCCGTAGAGGGGTTGGCATAGGGAGAAAAGAGGATCATATCAAGAGGATGGGAAAAGGAAGTGAGAAGCAGAATTTTAAAGCACAAGGTACTGAATGAGATACATGAGGTGGGTTTGTACATGTGAGTCACGACTGAAAAAAATCACCTCACCTCGCTAAAGGGGCTGGGCATAGCCGAATCCATCTCCACGCTGATAAACGAGTCGTCGCCGTCCGCCGACAAGTTGGAGTTGTCGGCCGAGGGCACGTGTAAGATGACCAGGTTGGCCTCCTTCCTCCTCTTGTTCTCAGACTCCTCCGTCTTTTTCTGTCACACAAGGTCAAAAGTGTCCACTCTTTACAATCTAATAAGAATCCAAATTAAAGCTGCAAGCAGTGATGAAAGGACCATCGCAATCCCTTTTTCATGTAGAAATCTTCCAAATGATCAAACTTTGACACCATGCTTTTTATTTATTTATTTTTTTAAACTTTTTGTGGGACATCATGTTCGAGAGGTCTAAAACGCATCCAAAATTGGTGCACTTTCAGGTATGTTGAAGCTCCTAAAAAGGGGATTCAGCTGAAAAATTATTGAAAATAAAAGCAATTCCAATAGGGACTCAGCCTTTCCAAAGACTTTTGATTAACACTGTCAAAACTGCGCTTTGCTCTTGTACTGGAGCCCACATGTGGATACCAGCTACAATCCAGATTGTGTCGACATCGGATCTATCATTCCCCGGAGGAGGACCGCTAATGACTCCCTGACCTCACATGTTGCTTCGCCGTGAGCCAAAATCACTAGTACATCATCAAATCAAGAACATCATTGTAAAAGGCCGTTGTGAACCCCCAGAGTGTGGCCACTTTTAAAGAACTAAGAATGAATGAAGATTTTATTATACAATGGTGGTTGAATGCCATTGAAGTCGTACTGTTTGGAATTCAACCATGATTTGGGGGGGAAATCCGCCTCAAAGTAACACAAAACAGTCATGTGCATTGTATACCATGCCTCCTGATGACGCCCCCGAATGGCAGCATGTAAAGATTAAAAGGAGTGGAATTAAAACTGAGCCTTGGGGGACACCGCAATTCAGTTCATAGCTCGTAGATGAACATTTGTTAGAATTTATAATTCTCTGTTGCTAAGATAAAATTGAACCCAGTTAAAAACAGTACTAAATTAATAAATTGGTGAAGCCAATTTAAAACATTGCTTGTACAGTCAATAAAGGGTTTAATGATGGCCACAGTTGAAATGATTCCATTGTTTCCTTATAGGAAACCTTTATAGTGGAACCGCTAATGTCCAACACAAATTTTCCTTATAATTTGTGTTGGACATTAGCGGTTCCACTATAAAGGTCATTTAGCGTAGCAAAATTCCTGGAATGGAACATTTACCATTTGGAATAATTCCAAAATGCCACATGAATCTTCCCATAGAATTTTACCATAAATGTAAAACACCTTTGGAACCGTCGTGGTCTTACCTTCTCAGCGTACTTTTCCCTCTTCCTCTTGCGCTCCTTCACCTTGCTGCTCTCCTCCTGCTGTCGCTTCTCCTCCTGTCTCAGACGCACTACACACAGAAACGTAGATTAATAAAAAATAAAAAGAACTTACATCTTTGAATGTGTTTATAAAATTATTATTATTTTTTTTTAAAACTCACATTTTTTCTCCAGTTCGTCATCGTCCAACAGCAGGCTGACCACCTCTTTGGGTTTGAGCGTGTCGGGTTTGAAGTTACCTCCAGAGATCACCACCCTTTGGATCTAATCACAGAGAAACCTTTAATGCAGCACTTAACTGGCGCATGATTGACATAGTCTTCCTGGTCCCAGACCTCGCTCTTCTCTTTGGCCCGCTGCAGGATACGCTCCTCGATGCTCCCCTGGCAGATGAGTCGATAGACGGTCACCTGCTTGGTCTGACCCAGCCGGTGGGCCCGGTCCATGGCCTGCTGGTCTACAGTAGGGTTCCAGTCGCTGTCGTAGAAAATGACCTGAAAGAAGATGAAGAGGAGGATAGTTGAATCAGTAGCTGTCCCGAGCTAGCCTTCGTTTCATCTCTATTCATAAGGGCTAGGTATGATCGTGTAACAGTAAAATCTAAGTTTCAGTGTTCCCTATACTCTGCTCATATTACATTTCACCTACTAGGACGACGCTATATCGCAGATGTTTTGGGGAACGTATCTACTTGTCTGTCGCGGAAATACCCGTAATATCATGGAACTATGCGGTGAGATTATATTTAATTTTCATTATCTTGGCCTCTGATGAGCTGCTTATAAGTAAACACTTTTTGTTTTCGCTTCAGGTCCTATGGTGGCCCTCAAGAGTCTTGCATCTTCAAGGGCTTCTGGTAGTGAGCCTAAATGCCATAGAAGGAGCCTGACCATCCAGAAGAAGATAAAACTCATGGATATGCTTCGGGAAGCACAGAGTTACACGACCGCTGCATTAAGAATGCTTTCTTGCTGGTTTCCCCCTCAACATTAACTGGCTCTGGAACGCCATACCTTAGGAATTACTTCCATCTAGGGGTGTCACAACACACAGCATTTATCAATGATGTAAAGTAATTTCTATAAATTCTATGCTTGCACATTTTTTGTGTGTCCAAATATGTTTACAAAGTGTTTAAAAAGTGTGTTTTAATAAGTTTAAATGTGTTTAAAGCATGTAGGAGGGGTTCAATCAGTTTTAAAAAGTTCAAACATTTGACTGGTATTGTAATTGTGACTCACAGTGTCCGCAGCAGTCAGGTTAATGCCGAGCCCGCCGGCTCTGGTGCTGAGCAGGAATACAAAGATGTCCGTCCTAATTGGCGACAGTGAGAAGGGGAGAAAGAAACAGTTCAAAATGTGTTGAACTGATGCAAATATGCCGAAAGCTGTGCATTGCTCACAATGGGTGGGTTTTGGGATTTATTACTGAGAGGCACTGCTCTATAAAGGATGTACACCCACCGACTCTGGAAGTCTGCCACCATGTCTCTGCGCTCGGAGATCTTCGAGGATCCGTCCAGGCGCATGTAGGTGTGCTTGCGGTAAACCATATACTCCTGGAATGCACAATGGTGGAGAAAAAAAAAAAAGAACTTCAACTATAAGGGCACATAATATGGAAAACCGACTGCTTTTTTTCATTGAGGCTCTAGAGACCTTGAACCATTGAACATTTCAAGTTATGGCGAGTTGCTACATCCAATGAGTGAAGAAGGTGATGAACAGCAAACTGAACTGCAGCTGGGTCAAGGAAGAATCTATTTAACTTAGGTACAGATTGGGATAAAGGCTGCAGATCAAGGAATGGATCTATTTTTTTGCCGTTACAGTCCACTTGGGTTGGGGCACCCAACAGATCCAGCAAATGGGAGCTATCGTCTGGGCAGTTGCCATCCATTTCGTAAAGCCCATTACTGTCACCAACGGGACTGGAGTGGAACAGTATCCAGTCACACTGTGATTCAAATCACGGGGACAAGTGGAGGATTGGAAATACTTCCTGTCTCATTAAAATGCTGACCTGTTCCTATCATACAATTCACTTGATTTAATAACTAAAGCTTATCTCTTACCAAAACATGTTTAACTAATCTTTAGGAATTCCTGTTTGACGGTCGCTATATTGGATACCTTGAGCCTGGTTCATAGACGCACTCAAGTCGACATTCTATCCTCCCAGAAGTCTGCCGAGCAGTTGTGGGGCCCTCTGAAGAGCAAAGGGTCAGCGCAAACAGCAGTGATGAGGCGACGTGTTGATCTGCCTTTTAAGCGCTCCCCTTGAACCCGCTCGAACCTCTGACCTCCCCGCTGTTAAACATGACGGTCAGCATCGCATCAAAACTCACCTCCCTCTAGAATCATTACAGATGATAGCCATGATTTGACACTACGTACTTCCTCCACCCATTCCTCCCTCTCTAAACCTAAGTCATGACAAGGCATGCAATTCAATCTCTGGCTGCCATCCCAACTGCCCCATTTGTTCCGAGTGAAGGCTACCAATCTTTGTGTTTTTCACTAATAATAGAGTATTTGTATCACTATGTTGGCCCTTTAAGGCTTAGGGAGCATGTGGGAGTCCACTGCTCACAGCAAAGGTACATATTATGTACCAACCTTGACAGCTAGTCTTGTCTTTTGCACGAGATTGCATTTTTTCTATGTGATTTTTTTTTGTGTTTACATTTTTTCCTCCATTGACTGCAGGCTTTTAAAGCCCCTTATAGTTATGGCAGCTGGGACAAAAAGATCAACAAGGCATACGGGAAACATAAACTTGCTGAAACACAGCATGACGACATTTACCGTTTCCTGGCCAAAATAATGCACATATGAACTTTTATTCGTTGCAACTGGCAAGTGATCAGGAACAGTTTAAAAACAGCTTAAAACACTTTCCCGGTAAATTCATCCCTTATCGTTATGATAAATGACATATTGGCAAGACTATCCATCTGTTCTTCCATTTTTTACAGTGCTTCTCCTCATTGCGCTGGAGCCTATTTCAACAAATTTTGAGCAAGAGGCGGGTATACCCTAGACTGCTCACTAGCCAATCACAGGGCACATAAAATAACAATCACACTCTCATTCCCAGCTATCAAACTTATGGTGGTTGGTGGAGGTGAGTTTTGATGTGATTCTGGCCAAACTGAGAAAGCTATGGACAATTTAGAGTCATCAATCAACCTAACATGCATGTTTTTGGAATGCGGGAGGAAGCTGGAATACCCGCAGAACACCCACACGGAACTCCACACAGGAAGGTCAGAGCCGAGATTCGAACCCAGAACCTCACCTTGAGCTAGGGAAAATAAATAAATAAATCACACAGAGCCGGTTTGGCTGAGTTGGGAGGTTGCTCCAGCAAGGCAATGTTCTTCTTGACCAGGAACTGTCGGTTGCTCGGGGCATTCTGAGCAGGTTGCCATGGGGAAAACTCATAGTTTGTAGTTTGGGTTGAAATCTGTCGTGACACAAGCCCTGGAATCTTTTTGACACACCTTGTACGTACTCAAAATTATCAAATTTGATCAGTTCAAATTAACCACGTCATGCCAGCACTGATATCTGAGAATTGGCTAGAATTTAAAGCACCCGTGAGAAAATGTCTTGCAGTGCTTTGGCAGCAGTGTTATTCTTCTCCAGGCCACCCAGGTCTCCGTGATCCATCACCCCAGCGACACTGTGTCAACGGGAGTGAACAGCCGACCGGCGACGAAAACAATGATGCTAATGACAGAGATTAGGATCCAGCGCTCCTTCGCTCATCAAGTCCATCTGCGTCCGGCCCCAGAAGCCGGGGGTCGCTCCAATGCATCATTTCAACCGTGAGGTGGGAGGGTTATTCAACCCATTAGCGGAGGGGATGCTGTCACCGCCATCCATTACTGTATGAGGTCACTGGCAAGCAGTTTTCTCAACGCTGCTTTTTCCGACGACACGACTCTCCCAGCGTTTTTTCCAGACGCACGGGAGGATGGCCCTTAGCCACCCAGACGATCAACTAGCACGTCTACGGAGAGAACCGCTGGCGTTTGCTTTGTTCAGTGTGCGCGAAGAGGCAAAACTCGCATGTCAATGTGTTTCATTTTGAAAATTGACCAGATCTTCTCCGCCGCACCAGCTTCGCATCTCAATTGACACGTCGAGACTCGAACGCTTCTGTTCCCGGTCCGAGCGGGCTGGCTAGCGGCAAGAGAGCTCAAAGAACGAAATCATTTCATAAACTAATTCAATTCATTAGTCTACAGAAAATATTTCCTCAGTCTACAGAAAATATTTGTTCTTTTGAACAAAACGTTCGCGAACGAAACAACACTGTATCAGGAGTTCCACTTAAAATACGGGTTTATCGCAACAGTTAACTCTCACGCACCAAGTCTGCTCTGATACAGATACAGTCGTAGGTTGCTGCTCGACACAGGCAGAACTACTTTTACGGAGTTAAAAGTCTACTCTCATTGAGGAGCTACGGAACTGCAGTTTGGTCTGGCTGCCTACAATAACGCCGACCCCCACTCCTGCATCGTGCCCACAGTGGACGCACCACGAACAGCAAAGCAGAAGTGAGGCAAGCGCGTGTGTGTGTGTGTGCGTGTGTGTGCGTGCGTGTGTATATATATACACACACAAACACAGCCAGCCTTGACAACGGAGCTGCGGTTTAGTGAGTTCTTAATGGCTTGCATACAAATTCAGTGAATCCTTGCTATTCACAGGGGTCAAAGACCACGACACTTCAATGAATAGGAAACATTTGCTAATAGTAAATATTCCCCTAAAAATGTTTATCATTGCCTATATTAATAGTTTAAACCTTAAATACACCCCAAACTATGGTCTCAAAAACACTATCATTTCAAAATTCAAATCCATTTTACGACACCACCCTTAAAATAAATGGCTTACAAACGCAGCTCTGCAACCTATAAAAACAACATTTGCTAATTTCATAATAGACATTTAAAAAAATGTTTTGGACGTTTTGGACTCGTGTGTATAAAGAGACACACATTAAAAAAAACACCCTGATAAAAGTCATTGGCTTTTGACTGTCACGGGGTTGACATTCAGGTAAGAAAAACATTGTCAATCGTTCAATTTCATCTCATTCCTCTCCTTTTTGTCTTTGACTCAATCCCCCCCTGAGGCTCTAGCCACTCCCGACACCCCCTCCACCAATCCCTCCTCTCCCCGCCCCACACCCATCTGGCTGCTTCCCTGTCCCCTCCAGATGAGACCCCGCTCGTTAACCCGGACCTGTTAATTAGCCGCCTAATGAGTGCGCTAACGAGGGACCAGCAGGCTGATTAGAGGGCGGCGGGGGCGGGGGGTGTCTTCTGCAGCCGGAGGTGAACGCATTAAAACGACAGGCTTAGATGCACCTGACAGTCACGTTTTTAATGGACATTTGTCTTAAAGTCTGCAATGAATAACACATGACTCTTAACGACAACATTTAGGAGGGGTGCATCTATGAATCCAAATTAGGATTGTTCAACCTCGATGGATGCTTTAGTATATGAAGTGTGAGATTTTGGGTGAGTTTCTGCCAAAGGATTTACACGCCCTGTTGAGTGTGAGTGCGTGTGTGTGTTTCTACCTCGAGCAGATCAATCATGCGCGTCATTTGGGAATAGATGAGGACTCTGTGTCCCTGGGCCTTTAGTCGACTCAGCAGGATATCCAGCATGTGAAGCTTGCCACTTTCCGTGATTAGACTCTCCTTATCTGTGGGGAAAGGAGACGCCAATTAACTGACCTCAAATTCTACAAATGTCCCGAATATCTAACCGAGCGGTTAACAACAGCTAAGGCATGAGTGATTTGTGTAAAAAAAAAAACAGTTATCGTCCATAAAATTAAAAAAAAAAAAATTAACAACAAATAAAAATCAAATGACAAAGTGAGTAGGACGGTAACTAAGCATCCCTTCTTGTGCCACAAAACAACATATTCTTACCAAGTTGATTGAGCGCCGGTCAGAACCTCCAAATCTCATGTGTCGGGACTATCGTAAACCAAGGACCCTCTGTATTTGATATGTTTTTGTCAAAATGGTTTTCTAAATTGTTTTTATTTTTTTCTTCTATTATACATTTTTTTTCCTTGTATTTTTTACATTTGTGTATCTACTTATTGTGTGTAAGTGAAATCATACTATTCTGTATTTTTCATCAAATATATTTGTACTATTGTTATGTAATGTTATATTACAACATAATAAAACAATTAAAACGGGAAACAAAAACATAAAATATTAACATAACCTGGGAACCATGTATGCCAGGACCGCTAAAAACTGTAGAGCACTATAATAAACTTATGAGAATCCGCAGCGGTCTTAATTCTTAGGTCACCCGCAATCCTGCCAATCAATGAAAGTCCTCAATAAGCCATTTTTTCGAGGATAAAGGCGGCTTTCACCAGAGCAGATCACCACGCCGATTTACAATCCTCTTAAAGCAAACTGATTGGTTCAAAAAAAGCCTTGGTCCTTATTGACTGGGCTGCTGATAAGGAGCAGGGCAGAATAATATAAGTGGGAGCAAGTGTAAAGGGAAAAAAGGTGATTTACACCCAATAAAAGAACACAAAAAGGGCCAAACAGTTGGTGGAGGCCCATGTTCCGACAAGTATGGAAGAAGTCCACTTGATGAGGCATGAATGTCATCTAGACAACGGCGGGTCGACCCGCTGACGGGCCGACTGACGGGTCGCAGCCCCCCCGGAGAGGTCAGGTCCAGGGTCCGTTGCCGGAGTCAGGCCAGGGAATCCCTGCGGGAGAGTCCAGCCGGCTCTGACTCAACTGTGAATGCACGCACCCATTGTAAACGTCAAAATGATGCAGATGTTTGGAATAAAAAGCAGGGCTGTTTTTATTGCTGTTGCAAGTCTTCGTTACACTGCATAAAACAGTGAATAACATTTATAATGTAGTAAGGCCAAGAAGCAGTTAAATGCAGTGAATCCTTGTGCGTTACGAGGGTTAGGGACCAAAACCCACCGCAAATAACAAAGATTTGCGAACAGTAGACGCCGCCCTAATTTATTTTTCAATTACCCTAAAACTTATATCTACCCCAACTTGTTCCCAAACAATTTAATATTACATCAAACTCATCTTACATTAAAATTACAAATAAATTGATTAAATATAATTTGATTTCACAAACAAAATAAATTAAAAAATATTTTAAAAATGCACCCTTAGTGCGAGTGTTTATGCGGCGAAGACTCTCCGTAACTTCCACTAACAACTCAAACTAAACTTGGCTCCTCCTCGACCCACAAAGCTTGTCTGTCAGCCGAGCTGTATCACTTGAACATATTGCCTGGATCAATGACATAAAAATTTAAAAATGAAAACCTTGCTACCTTCCCATGAGCCATTTTATGACGTTTTAGACACAGTGATAAATAAATGTTCTTTTTTTTTTTATATATATATATTAACACAAAGAGCTATCTTTAGTTCGGCACTACTATGCTATGCTGTTGGCTGTCAAGACGGTGGCTGACGCTAGATACTCCTCCGCTAACATTGCACGTCAGAAGGAGCAGGGCATTCCTGTCGTAGGTTGTTACAGATGGATCACATAAATATGCGGATAGGTGTGAATTGGTGAGTTTTTCAGCAAAAAGTTGGAAGTTACATTCGGCAGAAAAATGCACTAGTAGGTGAGTGAAACAGCACGGGTTCACTGTACAAAACATTTATAGTGTATTATGGCCAAGGAGTAGTCAAATGTAGAGTCACCTGACTCACATTGTCAATGGATCACAGGTGGCAGAGCCCAACGGAACCCTCAAATCTTTCCCTCCTACACTGGCAGCATTCTATGCTAATGTGCACTCCGACTGAACCACGACCTGCGACCCTTGAGTGCAGTCGCCCCAGCAAGGTCAGGGCCCGCAGAGGTGTTAAAGAGGAACTAATAGAAGCGATGAACAAGGGAAACACTCGTGGGAGTTAGAGGGCAATTGGGGGGGCTCACCTCTGGGTCAACGCACTCAGTCCTGGTCGGTCGCGGGAAAAAGGGTTGAGTTAAATTTTGACGTAGTTCTTGAATGTCGGAATAACAGGTTTTAGTCTAATGCTATGTTTCGGGTACATTTAATCAGCTAGAAAAAAAAAAGTTGAACCACTCTCATTACATTTTCAGAATACAAAATGTATTGGCACTAAAAAAAGATTCCACTGAATCTGTGCGGCCACACGTAGCAGTTGTCTGACAGTTTATTGTTAGCATAACATTTATCCCTTTTCCGTTAGCCTGTATATGGATTTCACGTTCATATTTTTGCATTAAGATAGGACACTTTCATTAGATGGAATTATATGGTTTGGCTGAACATTTTGGAGTTTGAAAATACAATAATTAATTCTCTTGTTTTGTGTGTCAGTTTTACATTCAACTGGGAGTGACAAATGAACAGCCTGGAGCAAGCACACTTTGCCTCTTATTTGGAGAACTGCGCGAGTGAGAACAGGCGCCAAGGAATATTTTAAAAGTGTGTTTTAATTAAGTTTAAATGTCTTTACAGCATTTGGGAGGGATAGAACTATAGCAAATTTATTTTTCTCGTCTCTCTAAAGCACTGATTTTCATCTACTGCAGGTGGCTCTTATCACTGCTTTAGCGCAGATTACAAATTCGGGGTACGTTGCCGCCATAGGAATGGAACGTCTTAAGCTGTACCTAATAAAGTGGCAGGTAGAAGCTGGAGGTTCGCATAGCAAGTGGCCACATTTTTTTTAATGGTGATTTAGATATAATAAGGTCACAAAAACAAGTGGTGTACCGAAGAGGACAGCATGTTGACGACCACGCCCCAAAATGCAAGCAAATCCCATTTGGTGTCACACCACTCTGCTGTTGTCATGGATACACATATCAAGCTTCACCACCTGCCTTGCGTTCACAGTACCAGCACCCCCTCCAACAGACACACACACACTCTCCAATCCAATCCCGCCTAAAAGGGGTGTTGGCCCAAGCAGCCCCTCCCGCCCGTGCATCCTGCTGGTAGATTAGGCCGCGTCGTCCTCCTCTCTGCCCTCCGTACCCCCTACAGATCCTTTGCCATCCTCCGCCACCACCCAAAAAAAAAAAAGACCCCCTCCTCGCTGCATGTCCCCTGACGGTGTAATGCAATCCCTATACGGCCAAAGCCAGAGGCCTGACACGGTCCTGACCCAATTAGAAGGCTGCTGCCAGCTAATTAACCCCAGCCCGGCCCTGGTGCCTGGCGCCTGATACTCCCAAACCAACTAACGGTGCTAATTTCATTAATGCGCAACTCCGGCCTTTCTTGTCCTGTCCTGGACCCCCTCCCCCAACCTTTTTTCCCTGTTCACGCGACACGGGTCCCGGGAATAGGGCCAGCTTGGAGAGGGCAGGCGGCCGATCTCCTTGATGAAAGATGATGGATGGTCGGTTATGTGAGAAATGGAGACAGATGGGGGTCGAATGCGCAATCGAACCCAATGTCAGGCCCTCACTGTATCATGATACATGACCCGGCCCGATCAATAAGTCAATGGGCAACACTTGTTCGGCACTGCAGATGATGGAAATATTAGCCCGCCGCTACTTCGCCACCATCGACGAGGAAGCTTAAACTTAATTTTCTAACGGCGATGGCAGCACATGGGCTTTGACGCCAGATGCTAGCGGGTTTTGGATGCCCAACCTTTTTGTACAAGGTTACAAACAGAGCAGCGTGAAAACAATTTTAGAAATAAAATAACAAATATTAGATGAAAAATACGCAAATATTATACATACTTTTGCATCACATTGTTTTATATTTATGTTTGACAACATTTCTACATTCGCATAGCTCAGAGACAGTATTCCAATTAACGTACAAAGTGTACTGTTTCGCATCTGTGATGCCAAATTGGTCCCCCTCAAAAAATAGTATAACGGGAAACTCGAGAAGGACATGACGCCACTGCCTTGCCACAAACATGCAGTAGCGGAGAGACAGTCTGATTAAGACTTTTTGGGTTTCTTGCCACAGGATCGACTCTGTCAATGTCAATTACTGCAGTGACTCCACAGAAAGAACTGGACTGTGCTAATCATGTGGCCAATGTCTCCCCCTTCAGTCTACTTTTGGACTTGGACTGTATACTATCATCTGGCTTTTGTTTTTGGCCCTGCAACTTGCTGAGCTGGACATTATGTTTTGGATGAAATTCCACTGAGGGGTCACCGGTGCCAGTCAGATGAAATTAAAGCGAGCCTGCCAGGCCGTGTTGTTTTGTGCCCCTCTATCAGAGGAGCTTCCTGCCATTTTTGCCCACGAGCGGCGTTCCTTTGAAGGACAGGAAGGCCGCTTGCACTTCCCACAGGCCCTGATGTGGGTTACGCCGGCCTCTCTCTCCCATGGACCAGATTGATGCTTGCTTACGCATTACAATTACAATCATCTCCACGGTTCGAAACGTTTTCCTTAATGTCGCACCCTCTCGTCGCACGCATCATCGCTCAATTGGCGCCGCATCGTGAGAAGGTGGTCATTTTGCGGAGGATGTTCTTCTAATTACCGTCATCGGCGCAGGAGCCACAAAGACAGCAGCGGAAGGTTATTTCGGTGTCACGCTGGAATGTTCCGCAAATAAATCCTTAGACGTGAGAGCAAAACAACTCTGTGTTTTGTGAGAGCAAAACAACTCTCATAACAGCACATGGGCACGTTCTCCATCTATTCCCATTAACTAATCCACTGGCTCTCAAACTTTTTAAACAAAGTACAGTACTACCTAAAATAAAGTTTGTAACTCTCCAAGTAACAAAATCAGGACCATCATTAAAATACAGCAGAATAGTACGACTAAGTGTTCATTCAAAATAAGGCAGTTTTTATTCTACGTGTATTTAATATTATTGTAAACCACTGTAACATTATGCAGTTTGAATATTAAACCTGCCCTTACACTGTACTTAAAAAAAATTAATAATTCCAATAAAATTGCTCAGTTTAGTACTTATACTAATAGATTGTCATATGGTGGAAGGACCAATGTCTATACTGTACTATTAATGTAGTCTTGAATATACTGTGCAGATTGAACTGTAGTTTACCGGTGAAGGAATGACAATGGTAAAATGCTGCAATAGAGGGCAGCTGGGCGAGCAGCGACCCCCCCTCAAACAAAATACTCCAAAGAACAAGAATTATAGCACATATGCACGCACATGTAGCCAATAATTCTTGGTCCTTGGGGGTATTTTAAGGAAGGCATGTCACAAACATTTGTTCAAAAATTTTGAACAAATATGCATGATATGCCCCACAGGCCTTGTTTTTTTTCCTCCTGTGCAGCCTCATTCCTTAATAAGCCTCTTGATTAGATTACTCCATTGATACCATCGTACTCACGCCACGGCGGTCAAAACAAACAGTCATTCAAGCTCTGCCATTTGTTCTTAAAGGTGTGGGGGTGGGGGAGGCTGGGAAACTTCGGTTGGGCTACTGTACATATCTTGAGCCTTGATGTGGCAACAATGTGTTCGCCGGAGGACGGGTGCCGCGCCGTTGGGTCATTTCCTTCCTCCCGAGGCTGAGAAAGAGGCGGCAGACTGGGACGCACAGAGAGGCCTGAAAGTGGTTCACTAGCCACAAAACGCGGTCCGGACCAAAAGTCAGGGGTGGGGGGGGGGGGGGGTTGTTATGAGGGACTCAATGCATGGAAGAGTCTTAAAGGACACCTCACTTTCCTGGCTCACACACACGCGCACACACACAATCTCACACCAGCTCATACGCACTGACCAGTGTTTGTCTCACACACACATTGGCTCAAACGCGCAAACACAAGCTTGATCGCTCGCTCGCGTTGCCCCCCCACCCCTTCTCTCTCTCTCACACCCACACCCACACCCACACACACACACACACACTCGCTCTCTCTCACACTCTCTCACAAACATACACACACGCACACAGCATCTAATAGTGTTACCTAACAAAGCGCTTGAACAATGAGGAGCACATCAACTTCCTGGCTTTGTCCGCCTCCTCGTAACTTCACAGGAGCGCTCAGACGGTTCTCACAGACACACGCAAATCCTTGTTTTTGCTATGTCACTCTGGCGCAAACACACTGACCAGCAAACAACAAAAAGTATCTGTGGGTTTATTGGTGGTATGATTATTTTTCATTGGGGTTTGATTGATGAATTGAGACCGTAGAGTATAGTAAAGTACTACTATTCCTCCGATTAATGAATTGCCTTTTTTGCCTCAACATGTCTGAAAAATCACCCTGATCGATACTGCTTATGTATTTTAGGGGTCCAATATACCACTGCGCAAAACTCAGAGTAGCACCCCCTCGGGGGGGACAGCGTCGGATACCAGTTTCACTTTTCGACAAAATATTCTTAACAGGACACATGAAACAATCTCGAGGACCCATGTCAAAAATGAAACAGGTTTTGTTTTGAAGCAGCCATTTTGGGCGAAATCCAGGGTTCGTACTTTGGCAGAGAAATGTTCCCATACGAGCCCCAAACGTAAGCAAGTATACTAACTAGATTAATGGGTGATGCTAAATTGCAATGCTTTTTTGCCTACGCCATCTAATGCATCTACAATTCATCAAGTCGTCAGTCTTCAATAGCTAATAAAGCTGGACAAAAAGAACAAAACGGTTCAGTTTCCCTGCCAAAGAGACTGCCAGCCAAAGGAGGGTGGTCAACACAATGTATGACAAGCGACCGTTTATCATTGTGAGCAGGTCAGTGAGAAGGGAAGTGTTGTGTGTACAAGTGTGGCGGCCTCTCTCCTGCCGCACATCCATCAGCCTCCATCAGCCTCTTTTTTTTTTTCCACTTTGCTCCGAGTGACCCGCGACTCCACCGAGCCAGAGTCTGCGCTCGAGCACACGTACGCGCCCACGATCTTAGTGATTGTGATGACCCAAACGCACACATACTGAGGTAGAGGATGCTGACAGGGCCCTTTCTACTGACTCTCTCAACCCTGAGTTGACCCCCTGCGGCATTTCCCACAGGCCCCTCACACCGCAGAGTTCAGTGCATGTAGGAAATAAAGCTGGGAAACTACAGCTAGGAGGGCATCAACATGGAAACCACAACATGGATGTGTACTTACAACTGATGTTACTTGGGTCATCTATTACAGTAGAGGCCACTATTTGAGGGAACTATGGTGTCTTTGGAAAGGCAACGCTTTGTATTAGCGTGCATGTGTTCCTAATAAAGTGTCCATTAAACGTATGTGTCACTGACGCCGAGGTTTCCCACAATATAGCCGCACGTTACATGACTTACCTGGTATCCGAATAGAGGACCAGCCGTGCTGAGGGAAGACGGCCATCACGCCGCCGGGCTGTTGCGGGTAGAAGGCACCGGCCCTCCCCCGCCAGTCGGAGGCCAGGTCAGGCGTGCCGAAGAGGAAGCATTCTTTGAAGACGGCACCACCTCCGGCGCGCGTCACCCGCCACTCGTGCTCGGCGCTTCGGTCGGCGCAATAGCGCTCCATGGGTACCGCCGTCACCTACGTAACCAAAAAGAAGACATCATGGCTTTAAATACAAGGGGAAACAAAGAGACCATTTAACTGTTTTTAGTGACCTTTCATTATGATTTATATATTATGACTGAAACTAACGATTATTTTGAAAATTTATTAATTTGTCGATTTTTTTTTTTATTAATTAATGAATTGGATTACACACACACACACACACACACACACACACACAAGCACACATACCCTCGGTGTGGCTGCAAGCAGGAACTTGGGGGGGAGCACGGGTTGGCACGGCCACAGCCGGGAGGTGGCAGAACGTCGACAGTGGATGTTCACATCGGCGTGTCCGACCATGCCTGGCCTGAGGGCCGTGAAGACCAGGTTCTGAAGCACAAACACATGAGGTATTGATATCTATGTTTTAAAAAAACATGCTTGATTTTGACCCTAAACTCCAGTCATGACTAGATCTTGGGTGAATGCCACATCTGTGTCTGATACCATTCAGACAGATATTGGTCGTGAAATATAAACATTACAAACCCAGACCTAAGAATACAAATGGCAAATTTGCCAGGTTCATTTCATTAAATGTTGTTTATTTGAATTACATCAATTTTTTTACATTACAAATAACAATTCCAGTGCTACAGATTGGCAGATGGCAGTGTAAATGTGCTCCATAAGGAGAGGTCACTGAGTGCAGCCCTTCAGTCCATTCACATCTCAACTGCCAACTTAAAGTGCCAAACACGTTATGTAATGTCTGATGACCTGCAGCTTAGCGGAGATGAACACTGAAACGTTGCGGGATAAACCACTTTCCCGAGGTGTTCTAGGAATGGGTGAGGATGGTATGATATGGTGGTGGAGAGAAATTATGGATGCACAGTGCCCTCTTTTGGCAATTCTGAACCTTGAATTGGCAGTAGTTCTGCATGACCTCTCTTACCCGTAGCACAGGGCTGGTTTGCGTGTTGGGGAAGGCAGCGGGTCTGGAGATCCACAAGAGGAGGTCTTTGCGAGACAGAGTTCTGGACCGCAATCTACTCCCCTCATCTCCTCCATCTTCTTCCTGGTGGGCAAACAGTCGCTGACAATGTAGCCGGTACGCCGCCTTCAGGGACAGAAAAAGTGCTAACCACCTGTTGAAGGGAATGCCGGGAAAGCAGGAGAGGGAAGATTCATTAAAAAATAATGAACTAATAGCTCATACAATTTTCCCCAGGCACTTTTCTAGCACTACATTTTGAAGGTTATATTTTCAATATGCTGCAGTAAATGACAATTTATACAATTTGCATGCATCGTGAAAATTATTATATGTCTATACTACATTAAAATAGCTGCTATTTGAATTCCCAGAGGGAGAAAAAAAAAAAGGAAAATATGCCTGTGCAATGTTCATGACCACCTTTAATTCAATTCAATTGTAATTTAATTTTAATATAAATATTTCATTGTATTTCCTTGCATTCAATTCCATGAGATGCTCCCATTTTATTTTATTTTAATAAATTTTACTTCAGGCTCCCATTTCATTTTAATAAGATGGATGGATATTGGTTGTGAAATATTAACAGCACTCTTCATTTTATTGTATTAAATTTTATGTCTCAATTTTTGTCTGCTATATTCTATTCATACGAAAATTAACATTACATTACATTGCAATACATGTTAGTTGGTGCCCCCATTTTATTTTAACCTAATTATTTTAATTTAGGCCCCTGTTTTAAACAATTACCATTATATTGTACCAAATGGCTTTTTTTTTGGGTGACTGCTTTATCTTATTCCGGCATCTTAATGTAGTGAAACGTTCATATTTAAACCACTTGATCCGAGCACTTTTAAAACACTGCAATATTGATATTGCAAGTATTTTCAAATCTAAAATGAGTTATCTTCTTACTCACCTGACTAAGGTGCCTTGCAGCATGAGGTTGGACATCTCAGCAGGCGACACGTCAATGAAGCGCAGGAAGGAAAAACAGTTTCCTTCGTCGTCGCCTGGGTCAGTTAATGAAGAGAATATTCAATTACGATCAAAGTGAAAAGTTCAAAGTTGGACAGCAACTCACCTCTCCTGTGGAAGAGCGACTGTTGGATGTGATTTGGGGAAAAGGGAGACAGCAGCACTCGGAGTGACCTGATGGGGACATGTGGAAACACTTTTTGTGAGGCCTTGTTCAGTGCTACGCTGGAGGCCTTGTTCAGTGCTACGCTGGACTGTGCACATGTGTGTGTGTGTGTGTGTGTGTGCATGTCATTGTTACTTGTGTGTGGCCTGGTTGTGAGCATGGAGGAGGCCGTGTCGGTAGAGGAACTTGGACAAGACATAGGGCGCGAGGCACATGTGGAAAGGAGAGCGTGTCTCCTGGCGCTCGAACAAATCGGGGTGATTGCACACCTGCAGAAAGAAAATGGACATCAACTGTATACCAACCTAGGCAAGACAACACAGTAGTATCTTGACTGAGAAATTCAATTTGTTCTGTGACCAAGCTTGACACTGTATTTGAGGAGTTCAAGCGCAAAAGCCGACAATCCCTATTTAAACAAAAATAGAGCCACGTCCTGCTGGCAGATTGCCTACCACAGCATTGCTAAATAAAAAATGTTTTGTTTTTTCCAGAAGCAATTTTTTAAAAATTATTTTACGAAATCCAAAAACAATTGTATTGCCACTAATCTGTTCCAGCACCCCTAAAGAGAGACCAAAAAATTTTACATTTTTAATAAATAGAAATATGTATCGTATAAACTTAATAAAAAACTATATGAAAAGAATGTAAAGTAACAACTGGTTTTAGGAAGTGGAATTAATGTAGGTACTATATTCATTGTTGGGTGTGGTGTGCCTTTTAAGGGGTGTGACCTAGCTCCTGACGCTCCTGACGTCACTCAAGTTGGAGTGGCTCCTTGAGAGCGTTCTCATTTTGTATTTGTGTGTTTGACCGTTTGTGGCTTTCATAAACGGCACAACAGTACCTTAAAACTCATTCACTGCCAGCCCTCCCAGTTACCATGGCTATTTGACTTCTAAAGCCGAATGGCAGTGAATGTGTTGCTCCAATTTTTTTTCATTTCACTCAAGTGGCAGAGTATACAAAGTTCATAACTTTAAAAAACATTAAGTTGGGGTACTTGAAAATTTAAATACCACTGTGCAGTGCTCCCTTACTATTATTCATGGGGGATATGAACGAACCCTGCCATGACTAGCGAAAATATGCAAGTAATTAATGCCCCCGCCCCCTAAACAAAGGATTATAATTAACTATAGATACCACAAGATGGTGCCAAAGCTCTACATTTGTGAAAAAGAAGCTCCTCAACTGACTTCAACGTTCTTTGGCACCGAGACCAAAGTAATACTTTTATCGCTTTGCCCTGAGCCCCCAACCCCCCGAAAAAAACAAATAGGTGGTTTTCCAGAGAATAACAGAGGATACGTTCCGCCCAACAAAATGCCAGGGTTCACTATATATAAAATCTAACTTTTCCCGACCTTCCTGAACTGCATGACCAGATTCATGAGGGACGACGTAGTGCTGTGGGACTGCTGGGCCGTGCCCATGGAGGACTGCAGCAGGTCCTCAATGGAGATCTTGTTCCTCAGGGCCTGGTAAAGCAACCTCTGCCGAGACGTCAGCTGGCAGTAGGTCAGGATCTCGATCTGGATTAGAGAGACGAGGAACAAGGGGTGAACACATTAAAGCAGCATTGGAGAAGGCAAATTAACACAAGGAAAGATGTCTGTCATGACCACAGTCTCATGAGACAGAAGGGAAGACGGAAAAGAAAGATAAATGTGGGGGAGTGCTGAACTTTTGACTCCCAAGGAGGGGGTATGAGGTATAAGGGGACCCATGAGCCTCCAAACGGGACCTTCACGGATCTGCCAGCAAAGGCTCATTATCCTTACATTACATTTATTTTGTCAATAACCCGCCTGAGGAGATGAATGGAGCAAAGGTGCAGGTTTACATTGTACCACGCTTTGTCTTAAATCCTGTAGGACTTAACCATTATAATGATATCCTGTAGTATGACATACACGGGGTGGGAGAACAAAGTTGATTGATGTACATGTGCGTGTGTGTGTGTGTGTGTGTTCTACCTTGTCTGAGAGCTCGTTCTCGACGTCCTTCTTGATCCTGCGCAGCATGAAAGGCTTGAGGATCATGTGCAATCGTGAAAGTTGGTCTGTGAATCACAGGAGTGAACACACTCAGAGACATTCTGGATAAGACGCAGCTCGAAAAAAAGAAATACGTAATTAATGTAATTTCCCACTTGGATGGATAGGCAGGCACTCCAGAGACCCGACTATTTGTATATAAACAATTTTTGGAAAATTCCATTATATGTCCAATTCGATGCAGACACAAGTGCACTCACTCTCGTCGATGGCCGACTTGTTCTCGGCGTGGCTCTCGATGTCCTTGGAGAACCACTCGTTGAATTCCTCGTGGGAATCGAACAACGTAGGCATGATGAAGTGGAGCAGGGCCCACAGCTCTGCCATTGTGTTTTGGATGGGCGTCCCTGTGAGGAGCAGCCTGTTTCGACACTGGAACTGCAGAAGTATCTTCCACCGGACACTAAAATCGCCACAGTGGTGAGAAGTGTTTTTTTTTTTTTCTTTCTCACAATGCAAATCTAACTCAATCAGGAGGGAAATATACATACAGTACACACTCACCTTGTACTGCTTTTCAGTGCCTGGGCCTCATCCAGAACCATGTACTGCCACTTGACCCTCTGGAAGTACTTGACGTCCTGGACCACCAGCTGGTAGCTGGTGATCACCACGTGGAACGGTGCATTCTGGGTGTAGAGAGTTTTCTAAACACGGAGGCACACACAAAGACACAACACAGTGCCAGAATTAAATTATACACCAGAAGAAGGAGAAAAAAAACATTTATAGCGTCATCATCTCTTGCTTACCTGGCTCCAGAATTTACGAATAACTTTGCGATCGTGAGGGTTTCCCCAATATGGCAACACCTAAGGGACAAATAGGTCTGAATTAATACAAGGGGGAAATGGTCACCCACAAACTCACAAAGGTAACTGAATAAATGTTGAAAATGTACGAATGAAAATTATTTTTGTGGCAAATTATTTTTTTATTATTTTGGCTGCACCCTGCACAGATTCAAGATACCTTGTGCGGGATACGGCAAAGCCGAACGAGCCTGGTCCATGTTTCACAGTGGTTAGTCTTCCGTTTCTGTACCTATTGTGAAACACGGAGGAGGCTCGGTTACGTTCTGGGAATTCTTTGGTCCATCCGGCACAGGGTGTCTTGAATCTGTGCAGGGTATAATGAAATCTCAACACTATCAATGCATTATGGAGCAAAATGGGCTGTCCAGCATAAAAAGAAATGTCTCTCTTATATTCTGGGGCTGCTTTCCTCTATCTGGCATAGGATGTCTTGAATCTGTGCAATGTACACTGAAATATCAAGACTATCAAAGCATTCTGGAGCAAAATGTTCTTCCAAGTGTCAGAAAGATGATGTCTTGATGTCTTGTATTTGTGCAAGGTACAATGGAATCACAACGCTATCAAGGCATTCTGGACTGGCCAGTGTGGCTAAGAATAAAACATTGGACTTTTCAGAAGAGCCCTGATCTAAATCCCATTGAACAGATTATAGTTGGAGAGGGATGTGAACTAATTTGACCACAAACAAAACTCAAAAAGCCTTGTAAAAACAGAGCCAACACGACGGTCCCAGGGGAAACATTTTGGCTGAGTAACTACATGAATCACTGCTTTGATTCTTAGGTCGATGACATACGCGATGTGAAAAGCATTTCTGCATGATTACATCGATCAACACCGGCCGCCATTCAATTGTTTTCAGTCAGTCTTGAGGAAGCTTATCTTCAAATTGTGTAATACGCTCTTTTCACAGCTCATTAGCAGAATAGACTGGAGCTGATTTATTGTCAGTCTGAGGGAAAACAGAAATACACTTTGTTTGTGTGTTAATGGCACGTACATCGTTTTTGTCAAGTAGCAGTGACTTTATTTAGCCCAGACAACACTGTCTTGATAGAATACTGCCTCTTAGTGAACATGTTACAAAAATGACTGTGCTGAAGATTCCCACCTTGAACTTGGGAACAAAGCGCGAGAACTCCTGATGCCAGTTGTTGAGCGTAGATGCGGGGGAGATGATGAGGAACGGGCCCCAGATGTTGTCTCTCTTTGTTAAGGGCAAAAACAAGACATTCGTAAAGAGTGAAATAAAGGAATTGCCAAATGCTAACATGCTAGCAGTTAGTATGATCACAAATAGCGCAAGATAGCAAACTGAGGGGAGAAAACACAATTAGGGTTTACATATCTCCCTGTGTTTAGGTACTATTATGCTAATGCTAATCTCCCCTTTAGCGCTACAGTGAATAAATGCCATGTTATGAGGAAATACGGTATATAGTTTATACGGGCAAACGAAAACAGAAATAGGCTCTTTTGAGAGCACGTACCTCTGCAAGGTGGGCCAACAGGGCAATACTCTGGACCGTCTTGCCAAGCCCCATCTCATCTGCTAGGATACCGTTAATACCCTGTGGAGAGTTGAAGCGTTTTAATTCAGCCACCCCGGCTAAATCAGCCCATTCTTCATAACACCTTGTCTTACTTGTTCATAGAGATTGGCGAGCCAGTTCATGCCTTTGAGCTGGTAGCCCTTTAGCTTGCCGTTGAAGATGGTGGGCTGCGGGATGTCCTCGCCGGCCTGGATGGACGGGTTAGACAGACTGTAGCTTTCACCGAAGCCTGAGGCAGCCGCCGCGGAGGACGACGCACTGCGGCTGTCGTGGGCATCCTCGTCGAACATTCGCGTCTACAACGAGAGAATCATTTGAGGATGCTTGAGCGCTGAGATCATGAAAACTGTTGTTATCTGACCAGCATTACACTAGCTAGGTGTTATTTTTGACTCCAATTGCGGCATGACGCCACACCGACTGGGAAGCGCTGTACCGGAAACACAGTAGATGGAAGTCGCACTTAAAACTGTCCAAGAAGTAGAGAACACCCACAAATGACTGATATTCTTTTATACTGCAAATGTGGATTTTCAATCAGGTTATTAGTGTTTCTTTTGTTATCAAGCACGTCTGATTTCTCAGAAAAAAAGTTGTCAGCTTTTTAAAGAGGTCTCATCTAAATTAAGCATGTATTATTCAAGGCAAGAGATACAGTTGAGAAGAAGTAACGTATTTACACAAAGTTGTTATTTTTTTAACGTCTGAAAAAGTGACATTAAAATCTTTGGAATTTACAGCAATTTTACCATCACTTTTTCTAATCTCTCCAGATTTCCCCACAAATAAAGAGCCACCGCCTCAATTTCAGCCAGAAAAAAAGCCCTAGTGTATGTCTGACAATATAAAAATGTGTACCAAAATAGCATGACATGAACTCACTCTCTGTTGATGAATGTAGTAGGCCTCCTGTGCGTTCCTCAGGGCCTGAGACTTGTAATATTCACTGTCTGAAATCATAACATCCCATTTGAGACCTTTTGTGACGATTTACTGGAACTAAGAGACGCCGTACCGTAGTCCTCCTGTCCCACGTTGACCATCACGCCTCCCCCAATGTCGATCTGCCTCCGCGCGCCGGTGTCGTCCAGCTTCTTCAGAATCTCCTCTTCGTCGCCCCCTGGTGAGCCGGCGGAGGCTTTGCCGCTCATGAAGTGTGCGTAGAGCTCTGTCTGCGTGATGAGGAAGTTGAGCTTGCGCTGTTGACGTTTGGCCTGGAAACGGATACAGTGAATAAAAAATTAGACAAACATTTTTTTTTTTAAATCTTTTGTTTCGATTCATTGGACATTGTGCATCTCCTAGTGCGTGTGCCATGGCCACCAGGAGTTAGTATATTACAGATATACGGATATACTGTACATGGAATAGGCTACACCATCTCACTTAGCCATAGTAAAATCGTTCCTCGCAGAGGATAACTATATCCCTGGGAGTATTGTTATATTTTCTGTGTACATGTGTTGCTCCACCGTTTGTGTTCAAAACCATTGCTTAAAGGATTATAACACCACTAAACCAATGTGGTTTTGAAGTGTTTGTTAGCATTAAGCTAAAAAGACTTTAGGAGAGCAAACCTGTGGCTGTTTTAAATGCCCATGTTGTTCTCTTTGTTTTATGTTTAGTTTGACAGTAAACTTCAACTGAGGTTGGCAATTAACACCTTGAAGCACCTTTTTTTAAAGAAATGTTTACCATCCGACAAACTGCTGCTTGTTGTAAAATGAGTTGAGTCACCTGCCACCGTACAGCGCTCATATCTGAAATCCTCGCTCGCAAGTCAAAGCAAAAAAAACAATGGGCCAAATAACAGCACATACGTCAAAAAACGTGCAAGTCAGGTCACTCGTATGTCTTGGCACTAGTGTGCCTTGTTTTAAATTTATCTTTTGATGATGTCTACAGCAAAAATAAAAGGAATTGGCCTTCCTGGTCCAATTTTGCAGGATATTTATATGTGTTTTAATGTGGTTGTAGTAGTATGTAATTGCACTGCATCACACTCACAGCTTGTGTCTAATATTTTGAATTATTTAGTTGAAAACAATCAATAGTTAACATTACTTGTGATACAGCTCTTGTATTGTATATTGTAAGATGGTTCAGGTGGACACAAAAAGCACGCCACTTCCACCGCACTCACCTCCTTCATCTCCTCGTCCAGTTTACGCTGCTCCAGCGCCTCCTTCTCGGCCCGCTTCCTGTGCTCCTTTTCTACCTTGTCGTACTTTTTCCAGTAAAGCATCATCTCCTTGGTGAGGCGGCGGGCGCGAGGCAGCGTCTCCTTGCAGTTCTTCTGTGCCTGGATTGCGGCGCGTCGCACCTCCCGCATACACTGGTGGGCCAACTGAGGAGGGGACAAAAGGAGGGGAAACAAAGGAGTTGACGTTGTTTTTTTTAGAGGTTCGCCAGAAGTCATGTACCTGACTTACCTTTTTAGCGTTGGTCAACACCAGGTTCTTAGCCGAGGTCTTCTGCTTGAAAGACTGCAAAACAAGTTGAAAATGAACAAGAAAACTTGAAAAATGTACTTTTTAAGTGTGACATATTGTGGACTTTTTATATTATATACAATTCTCTGGAGGTCTCTGGAGTTCCCAAGGATCAACATGTGTTATTATGTTACTAAGACACCTGGGAACTGTTACAAATTGTGATGAAAATGCATAATTTGTTAGCTTTAATTATAGCAAAGATAAGTTTTACTAACCTTGGGGATCTCCTTCTTGGCGACGGTGAGCCACACCTTGCGTCGCCGTGCGTTGAGCTGTTCCACGCTCAGGTGTTTCTTCTTCAGCATTGGCGCCGGCGCATCTTGGGAGAACTTGGCGAAGGTCTTGGCCACATAAGGGAGGCCCTCGTCGGAAAGGTCGCCCTCGCCGCGTTTCTTCTTCTTCTTCACCTTCTTCAGCTTGGCTGCAGAGAAAAAAGGGCAATGTTAACCTTTTTTTCTTCACAAAATTATCATGATAATGTAATAATGGAATTGTTGTCACCCTTGAATTTTTTCTCCTCTTTGATTTTCTTTTTCTTTGGGCCCACGAGGTGGCGCTGTTGCTCATAGAAGAGGTCTTGACTGGAGAGGAGGCCCGTGCTGTAAAACTGGTACTGCTGAAGCTGCAGCACAACCAGTGGGAAAAGTGTCAAGTCAATAGCGTTTTAATAGTGCATTCAAGAGAACTGGGAATTGTGAATTTTGTCAAACCTCCAATTAGGAATTTGAAACCTTCCTACTCGCATTAAAGTTGATACAAACATTAAATGTCAGAAAGAAAGCTTATATAGACAATATGTACCTGTATTTAATTGTTTTACTAGCTATAATAACTACTATATATCTAATTAACTAGTGAAATGGGTGAGAAGAAAGGAATGTATTTTATAAAAAACGAATGACTGGATAGATGGAACTGGAACCACTGTGAAGTTAGACTTCGAGTGGCAAATTTCCTACATCCCAGTTTTCCCGAATGTCTTTCTGGTTACCTCACGATCCGTGTGGAACTTGTTCTGGTGTTGCCTGGTGTAGCGGTGCAGCCTCAGCATGTCGTGCAACTCGTCACGCGACAAACTGAAGTCCGAGTCGTCCGAGTCCGTGTCTGAATCTGTAGTGTTGTCGCTCAACAACAGGCTCTGGGAGGAGGAATGTTTTACAAGCGGTGCGTTCGGGCAAAAATAAATAAATAAATCAATACATTTTTAAAAAGTGCGGCAAATTCCTCACCTTCAACCATTTCCGGTTCTTCTTCATTTTAGAGAAATTGTACAGGTTTGCTTTGTCCGTCGTCTTTTGGTCTACAAAAGTGAAACATCACGTTTAGTGTTATGATTAGATGCTTGGGGGGGGTAGATCTCACAGCTTTACCTTGCAAAAGAATGCCATTGAGGGGCTTGCTTTCAACAAAGGCGTCCCCTTGGTCACAGGGCTCCCTCTTCACCGTCAAGGGTTCGATGGAGAGCCCGGAGCCAAGAGCGGTATCGCTGTCGTCGCTGTCATCGCTGGAAAAGTCGCAAATATGGAAACACACTGAACAAAAATATGAATGCAACAATTTTGGTTTTGCTCCCATCTGTCAAAATCTTAACTCAAAGAGCTAAAACTTTGTCTACAGTATGTACATAAAAGAACAACGTCTCTCAAATTTTGTTCAGAAAATTGACACAATCTGTGTTAGGGAGCACTTCTCCTTTGCCAAGAAGATCCATCCACTTTATAGGTGTGGAATATCAAGATTAGTGCCGAGCAGTCCGGGACGGTTTTTATTGACTTGCGTTTTCAGTAAAGCTTGCGTTATGGAATACTCCTTGCCATCTGTTGAACCCTTCTGACACAATTTACGAAACACATTGATTCCAGGAAAGGAATGGCTGATCCATGCGAGGTTTTTTTTTTTTTTTGTACAAAAACCGAAAGCAAGTAAAATTTAGACCCAAAATAATGTCGAAAAAACTAGGGCATAAGAAAACCAAGGTTTTACTACTGTTTAAGAGATAAAAAAGTATAAAAGAAGATATAGCGGAGGTGCAAACGATGAACCGCAATACAGCGAGGGACAGTGTAATAGATTTGTTTGACAGTACCTGGTAACGTCTCTGTTGAAGATGGTGGCCGTTTGGCGCAGAAAGCTGTCCAGCCTCAGAGAGCGCTCCAAGCGTTGCAAGTAGAGAGGTTTGGCCAGCCCCGACGAGCCCCCTGCCACTCCGGCCGGCTCAAGCCGCCGGCCCTGCCCCGACGCCATGCAAGTTCGGATACCTCCACCCGCCCAGCTGGGCAGGGACTTTTACTGCATGGGAGGGAATGAAGGGAAAGATGCAATTATGGTCTATTGTCATTCAAAAATAACAGGCTACTTCAATGAGACTTTGTAAAATGCAGCTTTCTATTGTGGGCCTACCTCCTCCGTAAGCACTGTCATTTTCCTCGATTACAGGATTTTGGATACACAAAACCCTGAAAACAAAAATAATAATGTAAAGATCACTTAGTGTGGCAAAAATTAATAATTATTACACTGTTTAGGGGAGATTTGTCTCATTAGTCCTCAATTTTAAAAAAAATATTTTTATCATGTACAACATTTGTTTTTGCATTTATATTGCTAATATTTTGAGGACATTATGTGTTCTATTCACGAAAGAAAACTGAAGTGTCCAACATTTGTTTTTGCTTTTATATTGATAATATTTTAAGGACGTTATCTGTTCTATTTGATGAAAGAAAATAAAGGTAATAATGTTCATGGTGTAAATCAGTGTTTCTCAACTGGTTGGTTAGGACCAAAATGGGACGTGGAGCCATTTTGGATGCCTCGTAGACACGTAGTAAAAAAAAATGACATGGGTTCCTTTTAAGACCAATAATATAACAGTGCGAGATGAAAGACACAAATTATAGAAAAATAGCTAAATGTTGTGAAAAGATACAACTAATGTATGTTAAATGAAGAAGAGCAGAAGTTTAGCTTTTTTTCTAAAAATAAAGGGGCTACTCGACTTACGATGGTAGCCACAGTTAAAAAAAAAAAAAAAAACATGGACAAAAAATTTAATATCAGATGTGAAAAATATTAGATTAAAAACAATACTAAAGCAAAACAAATATTGGGAAGATACCAAATATGACGGCAATTTATGTTGTTCATAAAAATATTATACTAAGGCAATAGTAGACTACGGCGAGTTCTGACTAACATACAAATTTACGGTACGTTGCTGCCATGAAAACAAAAACTGAAGAATATCATCAAGATTTGCTAATGTGTGGGGCGGACAAACCGGTGCCTCTTCCTTCTCAAGATGGTATTTGTTTTCATTTGCGCTAGATTGCCATTGCTTTTTGAGAAAAACAATGAACTTGAACTCCGCCTCATCTTTGTTTCCAAGCTAAGTCTGAGTGGCAAACGACCAAGGACCTCTTGTACAGTGAAATATTTAACTATAGCTATATTAACAAACGCAGTGCAGCTTGGCCCCTTGCTAGCGATATGCTATTGGCAGCACATCAAACTTACTGAATTGAAACAGCCTCTCCCAGCCACTCCTCAGATAGAGCCCAAGCAATCACACATTTTACTTTATTTTTCTTCATGCAGTTATGCTGTGTTCCGTGAAATACACTTTAAACATGCAAGTATACGTCATGAAAAAATATGATTGACATGAAGCCAGGTATGTTTTTTGTTTTAAAATGGTATTTTTGAACATTTTTTGTTGTTGTTCTTAATACAAACATGGGTCACAACTTGGTGACAGTACGAAAATGCAGGTCTCAGGCTAACAACTGTTGAGAACCATCAATCCATTTTCTTTAGTCCATTCCAGTTGACTTTGGGTGAGAGGTGCGATGCACCCACGACTGGTCACCACGCAATTGCACAGCACATACAGACAAACTGGTCACCACGCAATTGCACAGCACATACAGACAAACAAACAGTCACATTCACACGTATGCACAATTTTAAAGTCTTTAATGAACCCAATATGCATTTTTGGAATGTGGGAGAAAGCCGGACTATACATGGAGGAAAACCCACGTCCCACAGATTTGAACTTGGATCTCCTGATTGCAAAGCAGACATGCTCACCACTAGGTCACCACCATGCCGCCATGTAAAGAAGATCAATCCATCTCTCAATTTCCCATAGCACGTATCCTCATTAGGGTCGGGTGAGTTTCAGTCGCTCCGAGCTGACTTGGTGGGGTACACCCTGGACTGGTCGCCAGCCAATCATAAGGCACATTTAGACAAACATTCCAGCCTATGGAAAATTACCATGAATATGTGGGAGGAGAAACCCCACGCAGGCACTGGGAGAAGAAGCTAATTTAACACAGGAGGGGCTGACACTTGAACCCCGAACCTCACAACTGTGAGGCAGACGTGCTAACCACTTTTTCCTGTGTTGCCCTGATTTGAGAAACACTACACACACAATTTAACTAACTGCTGAATTGAAATAAAAGTCATAAATTGCACTAAAAATCAACAAAGTGTCCTAAAAATCACATTGATCAGTTGTCATCCTTCATCTGAGGTTAGCTCTCCTAGTTAGCTTATGCTAGCAGAGTGGCTAACCTTGACCGTTGAACTGTGTGCTGAATGGTTAGCTTGAGATGTAGCAAAAAAAAAAAAAGAAAAAAGCTAACGAGGCTCAACTGCTAACACTTAGCCGCATCGCATCACATCAACATAAATTGAGAGGCGCTGCTATCCGCCCGGCTTACAGGGTGTAATATCGTATCAGAATTGGACTTTGGGCCGGTCTGCTTGATAACTTAGCGCCGTGTTAGCATTAGCTTCTCGGATGCTAACGGTATTTTTGACAGTCTTCACGTAACATTAATACGAAGTGAACACCCCCGCCCTGTGTCTCTCAGGCCACCACCTCCTCTGTTTTAACGATATATTAAGATACTGCTTTAATGACTTTGTCTCGCCCGCTGGTCGGGGGAGGCGGCAAGGCCTCAAGCGGCCCGACCGCGCCTCGAGTGTCCTTGCAGGGGGAAGCTCAAGCCTTGGTCGTGTGTACTCTCCCCGTGCTTTTTTAATTCTTTTCTCCCTCCCGGCCATGTTCCCCCCACCATTGCTCTGCCAACCGCGGAGTCTCTCACCTCGGCCCCCCCGTGTGGCCCCTTTCGCGTGTCTCTCGTCGCTGCTGCCGACTCTCGGTTCCCTGACTCCAAAATGGCGGTTAAAGGCGCCGAGCGAGTCTGTGAGCTTTGAGTCTGCAGCGGCGGCGGAGAGGCGGCCACTTTCTGTTACTGAGAGAGCACAGAGACACGACGCCATGGAGGCACAAGCAAGGAGCAGGCTTTTGAATCGAGCGCCGAGCGACGGGCGCTCGCTTTTTGGCGTCTCCGACGGCGGTACGCTCACATTTACATCACACAACGCATATAAATAAGTCAGCAAGCATCAGGGGGTGGATTTTATGGTGTAGCGACGGTTAATCGAATGTACCGCGCGCACGTAGATGACTTTCTGATGTTGATTAGTAGCGTCTGCCCTCTGCGAATGTTACCGAGCTACGTTCTACGTCATCATGAGGGAACTCCGTATTTGGTATGGCCGAGTACAAAGGAATCCGTTACGTAATTATAAAACATGATGTCATAAACGTAAAACAAGAAGACGCGTAAGTGTGGCGAAATTGTTTTAGTAATGTGAAATAATAATTAGATAAACATAATTTAATATCACAATCATTATATATTTGGTATATAATGCAACAATTAGTTTTACAATGACTTGACACACAATTAGTATGGCTCAATAGATTTAATTTTTTTTTAAATATTTATTAATGAGTTATTACAACATACTTTTCTACAATCATGTAATATTTAATATAAAAAATAAAATCACGACAAGCTACCTTTTACCTCATTGTTTTATCAACTTGTAGACATTTTGATAATATACATTTGTTTTCAGTACTTCATACCTCAATTTTGCACATAAAATTTTTCATTTTATACACACGTTTTTACTTCTATATTTTTGCATGCTCATTTATTATTTAAACAAAAAATGTTATGAAAATGAAGGACAAGCCAAGAGCCACTGACAAAGTATTCATTTAATGTGGTTTATTCTTCTTCCATCGTTTTGTTAAGACAGAAATGGAACAGTAAATATTAACCATTAGACATTTAAGTGCAGGCTATGTACAAAAGAACATAATATGGCAATAATGCATATTTACTTCAAAATTTGGAACTTTTCATTGAGATGTGTGAATGTGTTGGGCACTGTAGCATGACTTTACATGTCATTCAGAAGTGAACAAATATTCTAAATTGGCTTCCAAAAGAAAAAGATGACACTATTCTCAGTAGTGGTCACGGGATCAGGAACTAACAGGCAACCGGGCAAATGTCTCAATCTGCTAAATCCAACCCAAGTCTGTCACTTTCACAACCAGCTAGATTTATCCTCCTCAAACTTCAGTGGATCGATGAAGGGCTTATCCACGGACCTGATCATCAGCTCACCGCAGTACACACACTCTGACGCGACTATGTCATCCAGATCAGATTTCATCTGCTCGTGACTGGCGGCACCCTTGCCGAGGTTGGCCGCGTCGCCCTCCTCGTTGGGTGGAGGCCGGTGTCGCGACTTGGACGCCTGCGCGGAGGCCGAGAGCTTCTTCTGCAGCTCGTCCAGGCGACTCTGCTTGTAGGCAGACAGGTGCGGAGTCACTTCCTATAGGGTGGAAAATGTCAAAATATATCATCCGAATAAATGCTCCTCCTGATCGTATGTTGTGCAGCATACCTGCAAGAGGCAGTCGGAGTGGAACATGTGTCCACACAAGAACAAATAAAAAGGCCTGTTGAGCAGCGGAAAGTCACAGGCCGAACACTTGTCCTGGGAGTCCAGCACGCCGTACTTGTTCCGCATTTCCTGGATATCCTCTCGGATGCGTTTGGCGCTCTCGGTGGCCTCCTCCATTTCCTGCTTCAGCTCCTCGATGTGCTTGTTGTACTCCTCCAGGGAGCTGCAGATGGCCTCCTGAAAGCCTCAAACAGACCATGAGGTAAGCTAACATTTTAAAGCAGTGTTTCCAAAACTGTATCGCGGCAAGGCACACATTTTATATAAAGACAAAAAAAATAAAAAATCTTATGGTGCATCACCAAACACAAAATATCACAAAAAAGAATATACAGGAGTTGTAGGAGTTGAATTTTTGAGACCAATACAGTAATTAATTAATTAGAATGTAAAGAATTAAACATAATTTGCTAGAATTTAATGGGAAATGTGTTGCTCCTTTCGGTGTGCGCACCTTACCCACCTGGGGGCAGTATAATACAGCCACACAGATATACATGGAGACGGTCACGCCTCAGTAAACCACTGTTATATTAGTTATTCTTTTTAGAGGATAACGAATATATGCCTGAGTATTGACATATTACTTGTCTTCATGTGTTGCTCGACCCTTTGTGTTAATGTTTGTTGCTGAACCGCAACACCATCGCTATTCTTTAGCTCAACACTTTCCTAAGGCAAAGCTATGTGGTTGTTTCAAGTATGTTTTTAAATTCATTGTTTTACGTTAAGTTTGACCGTAGACAAACTGAAAGTGGCAATAAACAGCTTCAAGCCTCTATTTTTGAAGAAATATCCACCACCTGCAAAAGTATTACTTGTTGTGAAGTGAGTTGAGTTCATTGCAGTGCTTGTATCTCAAATCTTTGCTCACAAGTGAAAGCCCCCCTCCCCCAAAATAAATTGTCCAAACAACAGCTCGTATCTTGAACAACTCATAAGTAAGGTCACTTGTATCTTAAAGCACCACTCTATGCTGTAAAAAAAAAACAAAAAAACAACAACAACAAAAAACATGAACACGATCGCTTGAAAAGAACGTAATATAGCCGGGGTGCAGATGGACAACACTTTACTCTAAAATGGCACAAAAACATTCATGGTGGAAACCAACCTTAAAGTGGTCGATGGTGACAAAGTCGGGAAAGAAAGGCAGGATGTCCTCGATCTTGAGCAGGTCGCAGCTGGACAAGCAGTTCATGGCCTTCTTCACGTCCTTCTCCTCCTGCACCACATGGCGGGCGATCTTCAACCACAGCTTCTTCCGCAGCTCCTCGTCATCCTCGGGCAGGTCTGCGCAACTCTTAGCCAAATCCACATCCACCTGTGGGAAAGGTGTTATGTGATGTAGTACGTAAAAACAAAAAATATATATATTTTTTTTCATGTTGATAAAATACTACAAATTTCATGGACGCCAACAACATTGCTTATGGAACTCTAGAGTTGTTCAACAAAGGAATCAAGTTATAACAATGAGATCAGGTCAAATTAAGTATATTTTGAATCCTGTTGAATTGATGAGAAAAAGATTATGTCATAACTTCGTCATCCCCCCAAAAATATTTCACTAAGGCAGCACAAATGTAAGTGACGTACTGTGTGAACGCCAAATATCTTAAACGGTACACTGTACTGACTTGACTTACTTGCAAGGCGAGATCCACCGCCTCCTCGTACAGTTCCATAATCCTGTACACCAGCACACAGGCGCGCAGGTAGCCGTGTTCGGCGCACAGCCTGAGCGCGTACTTCAGGTCGTAGTGGATCTCCGAGGCATACGTGCCCGCCTCCTGCAGGTAGAGCAGCAGCGAGTCGGGCTTGTACTTGGCGTATAGCGACAGCAGGTAGTTGTGGATGGCCTCCTCAGTGACGCGCAGTTCGTGCACGCAGAACTCCATGTAGCGCACAGTCTCATTGATCTGCTGGCTGCTTCCCATGTGGCTGTAGTTCATCAGCGCCGGGATGAGCTTCTTGGGGTCCAGGCGCTTGCCCATTTGGATCCAAGCGTCCACCACCCTCACAGGGATGTGCTGCATGAGCACCGGGGAGAACTTGTAGAAAAGCTTCTCGTCGCAGTGCTTGGAGAGCACGTCTAGGGCGGCGCAATAGTCGTCGTGCTGGCAGTAGTGCGACACCACCCTCTCGTAGTCCTGCATGACTACTGAGAAGTACACCATGTCGTCCACGTTGCCGTGACTGGCCAGAAGGTCGTAGATGGTGCTGCGGTTGTTGTAGAGGCACTCGCGGTGCTTGGAGGTGTTCAGGAAGTTGCGGAACTCGTCGCGGGTGTCCCGGAAGTGGGCGCCCGCCTTGCTGTCGTCCTTGTCCTCCAGCTTTCCCAGTCGGTTCAAGTAGAGCTCGGCTAGCCAGGTGACGAGCAAGGTGATTTGCGTCCTCTCGCTCGGCTTCAGATTGTACAGCTTCTTCAGCAAGAACTCCTTCAGGGCGTCTTCTTGCTTGGCCTCGATGAACTTGAGAGCGATCTCCTCGAAGTAGTTCTGAGTCAGGGCGTAGCACTTGGCGCTCTCCAGGTAGCGCTTGTTCTGGAAGCAGTGCTCGGCCTCCTTGGCCAGGACCATGTCCATGCACTCTGGACGCTCGCGGCAGTACTCCTTGGCCAGGTCGAACTTGTTCATGCTCATGTACATCTGCCACACGTCGCGGGACTCGCGCTGAATGTGGTAGCGGAACACGGCCCGCTCCGTGTAGATCCACACCAGGCCGCCCGACGGGTCCTTGATCATCCTCTTGAGGGGGCCGAACTTGTCCGGGAAGACGTCTTCGTAAACCACCTGGCCGTTCAGCGTGCAGATCGTCTTGACCCGGTCGTGCAGCAACAGCAGGAAGTGGAACTGGGTCAGCACGATGGAGATGGGCTTGTTGAACGACAAATCGATGTCGGCCGTGTACTCCCACACCTGATGGACACAACATGAAAGTAGTAGTCTTTTATGAATGAGCTAATATAGTGCAACATCTAAGGTTGTACTGACGATTGGGCCATGTATTTCATATACAAACATAGAGGACATCCATAAAGACCAGAAAAGCTGCCAAAATTTTGTTAATTAAAAAAAAAAGAAGACTTTAAAAAACGTTGCACAGTTTAGAATAAAACTAGTGTAAAAACAACACAAATTGTGGTTTTAAATCAAACTGGTTGAGAAGAGCATTGTGGCTCTCCTTTCCCACATGCGAGGGCATTAGAGTAAGTAAGTGTACTGTTAAAAAAAAAAAAAAAAAAAAACGCTATCGTGAAACACTAGCCATTGTAAAAAAAAAAATGCAATTTGAAGTAACAACTGAAAATAAGTAGAGGTAAAACCAAAACTTAACTTCAATGACAATTTTTTTTATAGTCTTACTGCTTCAGTGCGAGTCTGCTTACGTCACATACCATTGCACCTTCTTTCTCATCTCACATTCTTTTGAAGCCAAAGAAAACAACACAAAATACACATGCAGAGTCCTTTGAGGCACTATGCATTGAGAGGTTCAAACTGTGAGAGATGGCTGTAAATATTACCTGCACATCGCTCAGCAGGGAGTCAGGCCTGACGTAGTCCAGCTGCCCGTAGAGCACCCCGTTGCCCATCATCCAGGCAAAAGCCTTGGGAGAGGTACGGAGCTTGGACGTGTAGAAGGTGATCTCGCTGTAGCCCATGTTGGCTGGGAACTCCTGAAAGCTAGGAAGCAGGTCCTGGTTCTGCGTGAAGATGGAGCTGAAGCCCTGCTGCTCCGTGCCCTCGGCCACCTTGCCCACAAACTGGAAGAGTCGCTTGCGGGTGGTGGCGATGATGAAGTACTTGTTTTCCAGGCCACGCTCCACCTCTAGGCAGCACACCGGCGCCGGCCTTCCGTCTTCCTCCAGAGAGTGGACCTGGAAGAATATTACGGTCAACCCCTGCCATCGACCATTTCATAATCTTTGTAAACAACAGGCGTCAGGATACTTCCAGGTGTCAGGAAAGTGATGGACTACCTCTGACCTGAACGATCACAAAAAGTTATTTTGTTAGGGTTTGCGGAGCCAGATATAACCCTAAGGTTTTTGTTTTTTTCTTCAATTCCTTTCCATAAAAATCCAAATGAATCCAACAGAACGTGTGGTGTGTTCAGTGTACGTAATACAGTTCTATATTTTGCCATTTGAATATTTGTTGTTCCAACAGAGCGGAGATAATCTATGCCTGTGAGTAATGTTGTATGCTTTGTTTGTATGTGTTGCTAATCCATACGCCTTAAAGTAGTAGTTTTTATAATTCCCGTAAAACCTGTGCTAATTTCCGTTAGCTTGTCTGTAGGGTTTCACATTAGATGTTAGCATTAAACTATCCGTCTTTCAATAGACAAAATTATATGGTTTAATTTAACATATCGGTGTTCAAATAAAAACATTTATTTTCACTTTGTGTGTCAGTTTTACAGTAAATTCAGAAAGTCAAAGAACCAGCTTGAAGCAAGCATGCTTTGCCTCTTATTTGGAGAACTGTGAATACGAGTGAGAAAAGGCGCTAGGCATTACTTTAATCCTGTGTTTTAAAAAGTTTAAATGTGTTTAAAGCATGAGGGAGGGTTAAACCTAGATTACAAATGTTTCTGATATGGTCTCTATATATCATTGCGTTTCACCTGTCGCGGGTGGCTCTGGAATGTATCCCTCGCAATATAAGAGAGTTTACTGTATTTATTTACAACAATCTATTATGTACAGTATGTAGCGCAAACACACTCATGGAGACGCACTTGTCTGAAGTACTGGTCCGGGTTGGTGTTGAAGAGGCTCCCCTCGGTGGCGGAGATCTCGGCCTCGAAGATGATGCCTTGGCCAGTGCCGACCAGGATGGGTCCCGTGCTGGTCTCGTTGCATAGCAGCTTGTTCCAGCCCACGCTCTCCACTAGGTGGCCCCGCCAGCGAGACAGACTGCGCACCTTCTGCGTGTTCCTGTTCAGGTACAAACACTCACTGGTGCTCATGCTGATTAGCAAGTGAGAGCCTGAAAAGAGACAGAGAAAGTTTGCTCATTTCCTTCCCCATAGTCCACAGTATGTTAATATTGGTATTCATTTCTACCTATGAGTGTAAACCTTTATTTAATACTTAGTCACTTTAAATTTATTGTTTCAAACGTTTATGTAAATATACTACAAAGGAGTAGCAGGGCCACACTGGGGGGGGTAGCAGGAGAAAACGACAATATTAACCTCATCATGAAGGAAAAAAAAATCATGAATAAAATTGTACACCAAAAGTCTCAATTGTACCAGAAATTAGCAAAACTTTATGATGAGAAAAATATTGCAATGTTGCAAGAATAAAATAAAGAATACAGTTGGAATTTTACAATAAAAAGATGTAATTTTATGAGATTTTTCTTGTACCTTTTCTCAATTAAAGTTGTAATTTCTTAAATACTACAAGGGTCAGAACACCTTTTTTTCTTTTAAGAAAAAAGTTGTAATTTTAAGAGAAATCTGAAAGGTTTGAGGGACAAAATCTCAATTTTACAATAATAGAGAAATGTACTTTTACCAACTCAAAGAACGAGAAACTCAAAAAAGTGTAACTGTATGAGATTTTTATTTTTATTTTCAGAGAATAAAATCTGAATACTGCAAGAAAAAAGTCACACTTTTAAAAGACTAAATTGCATATTTTTGTGGGATTATTCAATCATCAACCAGAATTTTCTAAGCCAAAAATTAATTTTAGAAAAAATGATTTTTTTCTGTGATACAAGGTTGCATTATTACAAGAATGGTATTATAAGAAATCAGTTGTACTTTTACAAACTCAAAGAACAAGAATCTTAGAAATAGGGTAATTTTACAACCAAAAAAAGATAGGAGAATAAAAAAAACTAAGAGAAAAACATACTTCTGGCAGATTACATCGCATAATTTCTTGAGTTGATCTGATCATGAACCAGAAATGTTTTTAGCAAAAACTTATATTACCCAATTAATATAGCCTCAAACAGTTGCTTTTATGTGGAACAGCCATACTTCAAAAATCTAGCTTGATTCTCTTAATATTACAGTTTTATTCTTGAAACGTTTCAACTTAAAATATGTATTTTTTTCCCTGCTGGTCTCAGTTAATGAAAGGTCTTAAAACTTGTGTACATGTACATCCGGTGTTGGAAGGCCACACAAGTACGCTAACCTGCCCTAAAGAAAGAAAGCCAGTATACTGGCTATACGATGAAAAGTACACCATTTTATGGGGGTGGTCAAGTGATTTCCTTACCCGTGGGATCAAGGAAGAGTTTGTACACTTTACTATCGTCTTTCCTTCCAAGCTCAATCTGATTGGGCTGATCAGGTTTAGCCAAATCAATTCTGCAAAGACCCAAAAGAAACATGCAAACATTTCTATCAGCCTCTTTCATCTCCCAACAACTCCTCTGTAAAGACCCCAATAAACATCTATCACTGGACTCATCACAGCTTGTCTGACTTTTCAGCTAATCTAATCAGAAGGCAATGCACTCTCTAGCAGAGCATTTACAGTGGCTGTTTATGATTGCAATTTGCCTCAGCAGGGTGTCCTTCCCCAGACTCATGCATAGCTGATTGTTGCAGACAGCCAGATGATTGATCCTCTCGGGCGGCGTAAAATCGATCCTCTGCTTGTTGAAAATGGGCTTTTCCTCCTCGAGTCGCACATTGACGAAGCCTTGGGTGGAGGGGGAGACATTGGATTGATCAAACAGCATTACCACGGACTCGACACCTTCGAATCACTCCCGGTTGCTTCCCCGGCTTACCCGAGTGCGTTATCCCGATGTTGGCGCTCGCCAGGCGGCTGTGCTGCGACGCGCTTTGCCTGCTGTTTTGCGAGTCCTCGTACTCGTCCAGTATTGAAGCCATATTTATGCGAAACTCTATTCCAAATCAAGTCAGTGAAGGATAAAGCTCAACGACTACAACATGACTATGCAACTAACCCCCTAGTTAGCAGGCAGCTAGCTGCCTTAAACGGACTCACCGAGTCTTTCTTCTTTCGTCTATTTTCAAGCATAACATTAGCATATTTCAGACCCTAGTGAGATAGAATAATTTTACATTAAACAGTCGTATTTTCGAAAATAGTTCGCTTCGACAGCGGTATGAATGAGGAGTAGCTCCATAGCTAGCCAGCAGCTAGCTCCCATAAAAAGGACTCACCGAGGCACTTCCTAGTTTCATTAGTAGACGTGTAACATTAATAGAATAAGATATTGAAACATTAACTCGCCGTATAATAGCTAATTTCGAAGCTGACTAGACAGCGACGTAAAAGAGGAGCGTGTCAGGTGACAGCCTTCATGTGATTATAGTTGACGCAGTGCTCCTTCCCGACATTGGGGGTCGCTGTCGAAACGACCGACGAACCAGTTTCCGCGTTTTACTCGGTGGGCGTGGTTATTCAAATTACAAGCTGTCTGAGCTTACTTTAATATTTAAAAACAAAACAAAAAAACGCCCGTCCCTATCTCGTCGGACCGCAGAAGCCGGCAAAGACACCCGATGGTAAGAGTCGCGACCGGGAGGTGAGAAAGCAACGAGTCCGCAGCCCGACATGCCACCTCACATGGAGGAATACTTTGACCACGAGTCCCGCGTGCCCTCTGCTTACGGGCTGACCCGGGATGACGAGCTGGAGCCGGGCGTCATCAGCTGCATGTTGGTGGGCGACGGCGCCGTGGGCAAGACCAGCATGATCGTCAGCTACACCTCCAACGGATACCCGGTGGACTACAAGCAGACCGGCTTTGACGTCTTCTCCGGTAAGATCGTTTTCTTTATTCAAATGAACTCACTCATGTGGGAACTAGTGTGTATAACTACTTTTTTGTCATGATTTTTTTCCGCATACCATAAATTGATTTTATTTTTTGCTATGTATTTAATGAAGAAAAACAAAAATACAGTATAATGTGAATTAATTATACTTTTTAAATGCATTTAAACAAGCAATATAAAATATGTCAAACAGTAATGGAACATGTTACATGAGAGCTGTGGATGGAACAAATAAAATGATAAAAGTACTTTGATCAATAAAAAAATAAACTTTTGTATCCTTGATGTGCAATGTAAATGTAATTTAAGAATACAAAATCAACATTTATTTTTTAGTATTGGTCATAATTAATCAATTAATAAGTAACAAAATGTTAGCGAGTAACACCTTTTTTTTGTTCTACAAAAAATTATTTATTTTTTTGTGAGTCTGTTAAAGTCGACCAAGAAATGTTTCTATTGAGGAATAATAATAATAAAATAATCATCACACAAGACATTTGTTCTTATTTTCACAGGCACATGTAACATCCTTCAAGGAAAAACAATTATTTTCATTTACTGGTTTCATATTCTGCATAATTGTAAATGACGTCATTTGTTTCCAACAGGTCAGGTCCAAGTGGATGGATCCCCAGTCAGAGTTCAGCTGGTGGACACTGCAGGACAGGTAAGACGAAGACAAAATGTTACTTCAATATTTTTTCATAAAATAATGTTCTTTGTTTGTCTCAAAAAATTAATAAATGTCCTTACGGGATTTATCAGTAGTCAATATTCAGATTATTATGATAGTTATTAGTACATAAATGGTGAATATGATACCTTGTTCATACCTTTATAGTACCTGGTACTATGAATTTATATCGATATTGTTCACTTCATTTCCTGGGGTGTGTATCTCTCGTGACAATCTTGGACTCATCACGTCGCACTTTGCTGCTAACAATTTCCCCTTTGCGTGACAACAACAGCTACAGCGGTGGCGGCTGATGACTTTTGCACATTTTTAAGCTGCAGTGGTTCTCAAACTGGGGTCTGTGCACAAATTAGTCATAAAATTAAGTCGTATCATTTTTTTTTTTTTTAAAGTGCATAACTAAATTTGGGGAACTGCATAACAATAAAACAAACCTACTAAACCAATTAACTCATTCACTGCCATTGACGGCTGTCGAATTCAAATATCCATGTTAACATGGATGCCTGGCAGTGAATTAATTACGGAATGATAAGCTCGGATATGATATTACATACATCTGACAAAATGCTGTTGCTCGCCTCTTAACTGGAACACGTAAGAGGGAGCATTCCTCTTCTGGCCTCCCTCCACTGGCTGCCTGTGCACTTTAGAATCCACTTTAAGATTCTACTTGTCTTCAAATTTCTAAAAGCCCTCCCCCGCCTTACCTCGCTGAGCTGCTCCAGCCCTACACGCCTTCCTGTGGACTTTCACCACTTGCGTGGTGTTTGGAACGTATCCTATGCGATAAATGGAAACGGGGGTTCACTGTGCACAGTACATGGTAGTAATGTTGAATTTGGTTTATAAGGGATTATAAGGGGGTTCTTGTCATAAAACCTCCTCTGTAAGAAGTCCCTGGACCCAAACATTTTGAGAACCCCTGCTGTTGGTCATCTTTTGTTGTTGATGTTTGATGACAGTGCCACTGACTCACATCCTGGGTGCCTTTCAGGAGGAGTTTGATAAGTTTCGGTCCCTACCTTACTCACACACGGACGTCTTCCTGCTGTGCTTCAGCATGGTCAACCCCACCTCCTTCCACAACATCACCAAGAAGTGGGTGCCCGAGATCCGCGCCTGCAACTCCACCTCTCCGATCGTCCTGGTGGGCACGCAGTCGGACCTCCTGCTGGACGTCAACGTGCTCATCGGCTTGGATCGCAACAGCGTCAAGCCAGTGGCCAGCTCGCGGGCGCGAGGCTTGGCGGACAAGATCCGGGCGGCGGATTACGTGGAGTGCTCATCGCTCACGCAGAAGAACCTGAAGGAAGCGTTCGACGCCGCCATCTTTGCCGCCATCAAGAACAAGGCGCGGCAGGCCAAGAAAAGGCGGTCGTCGGACAGGCGCACCAAGGCCTTCTCCAGATGCAGCTGGAAGAAGTTCTTCTGCTTTGTCTGAGCTGACCGGGACTGTCG
Organism: Phycodurus eques; assembly: GCF_024500275.1. Taxonomy (NCBI): domain Eukaryota; kingdom Metazoa; phylum Chordata; class Actinopteri; order Syngnathiformes; family Syngnathidae; genus Phycodurus; species Phycodurus eques. Next base: position 13,748,956 of record NC_084542.1, read on the forward strand.
ACCCTCTGGGTTGTGGACACAAATTCTTAATTTATGCGCAGCTTTGGTCTGTGAAAGATTCTGTGTGGAAGTGACTTTCAGGAAATAGAATCAGGAGAAGGTTTTGGAGTCCCATCGAGGACTGTAGTCTTGTTTACGAACACTCTAGGTCAGAATACGCAGCTACGTGAACCACTACGCTGCCAGTAGTTCGTCTGGGTAATCTGTTACATTGGCAAATGGGTAAATAAGTTACCTAGCTGCAAATTGATACTATCGCAAAAGCCCTGAAAACGCAGTATGGAACGTTGTTAGAGCATTTATTCAATATCCTGGATATCCATCTTTAAGATCCATGTACTAGTACGCTCGCTGTCCTCACTTGTAAGATAGTATGTAGTCACATTATAAATCTTCCTCTTTAGTCAGAAACCAGGTACTAGTAGGGCACCGATGTCAACTAGTGCACAGTTTTGTCTCACTAGCAACATGTCCTACTAGCATGCAAAAATGTCATAAAATTGTGGAAAAACATAAGACAGTCAGTTTACTCGTACTCTATTTCAAATATTGAATCATCTTACTAGTGAGGACAAAGAGCATATGAGTGATATTGAATAAATGCTCAAACGGCTTTCCATCGGTATTCGTTGTAGGTGTTTACATCTTAACTAAGTGTGGTTTCAGATGGACTAACCGTGAACAACGAAGTTGTATTCCTACGTTAGCGAGGTAACACAAATTTGTACGCAAGTCAGAAAGGTCTAAGCGTACACTGACGTATGCTAGTGCAGTAGTAAAGTCATAATTAAAGTAGATATATGCATGAAAAAACTTCTAGGATCATGCGAAGTTTGAAATGTGATCTTTTTTGGTAGTACAGGGAGTCCTCAGTTTATGACAGAGTTTCGTTACTACGGCTAGCCTGAATTTGTTCGTAAGTTGGAACGTGCCATAGTCTATCATTAACACAGAAGTTAGAATTACAGTAAATATTTACGTGAAAAAAAAACCAAAAAAAAAAACACTCCCAGCCCCAATGAAGTCCAATGAAAAACATTAAGTATGGCAGGAACTCAGCGTGCCTTCTTGCATGACCACATATTCGTACGCTACCAAGCAAACTCGTTCATCGCATGACATTTGAAACCTCGTATCTCGGCTACCGTCTTAAACCGCGAATCCCTTATGATTTCCATGCACCCCATGTAAATGTACCGATGTTCGGTCATTGTGTTGAACAGGGACAAGATGCAAATGACATTTACATGCTCGTGTGTATGTGTGGTGCGACAGAAGAGGGCGTGAAGCCCAGTTTCAGCACACGAGCATCAAAAAGCGCTGCTCTCCTGTTTTTGTTTTGAACGCATTACCCACCGCGTCGGGTTGCGGTGCATAAGGAGAAGTGCTACATTCTTGCCTGAGTGCTAATGGACGCTGCCCTGACTGGTTTTTGTGCCTTAATTACATGACGGTTACTTTTTGCAATGTTGCAAAAAGGAACGCATGTACTGCATTGCTAGTTTGAAGAACAGGAAAGCGGTTACAGGAGGGCAGTCAGCTTTGACTTTCAGCCCTCCCGATGACAATCAGCCTAGATCCTCTAGATCAGGGTTGTCAGACACGTTTTTTGTCTTTTTCCATTTACCAACACACTGCCACAAAATCTATCACTAACACAGTAGTAGAGTCATAATTCCAATATTTGTATTTTAAAAAAATCTAGGCCATAAATATAAAACTACACAAACCGCTTCATTGTGCACCATGTGAAACATAATATATCGGCACCTTCGCAAACTGATAAACCCCCTTGTACTACAAAAATAAATTGTTTTGGTATGCAATTAATTAGCTCCACAAAATAAATGAAATGAATCAATACGGAGCCAGTGCCATCTAGTGGAACAGGTGGGGCACAGACTCGCATGCCCCAAATACAAAAATAAGTCATATTTAGCTCTTTAGTATAATAACCTTACGTGTATATATCATTGATCAGAACTGGATGTTTATTATGCTTCTTGTGGAAGTGGCCTGAATGTATTCTGTTTGTTCAAACAATTGTTGACACAAAAGTGGATTTTCTATGCAAACTTTTTTTTGTATCACTTACATGCTAGTGTGCCTCGCTCTCCTCTAACCTGTGTGTCTTTTTATTTACATGTCGGAGCGACGTGACGCAAATAAATGAAGTGCAAATTACAGCCTCTGTGTAATGCATATTTTTAGACTGAACAATTCACAACCATCTGATAAGAGAAGCTGCTTTACATCCAGGGAAAACTTTTTCTTTTTGAAGGGGTGGGGGGGGGGGACCACAGGAACTGAGGGAGTGAGTTCTGCTCTCCATAGGGAGTCCGCATAATCTCCGTAGGCTTTCCTGCGCTGTCTCCCACCCCCCAAGCATGTGATAATTAACCTGGGCCCTCCAGTTGGGCCCTGGTGAGGGCGTGAGCCTTTCTAATGCGTGACCAAACCATGCTGGGACAGCTTTTTGTTATCGATTGTGTCACTTAGAAAAGTCTCAAAATGAGCTGGAGAAGCATCCACAAGCCGCGGTGATTGACGAAAATCCACAGTGAGAGATTCTGTGTGTTTGTGAGGCTGGAAAGGTGTGACGGGAAAAGTCATTAGAATAAAATATGGGAGGTTTCGCCCACAAATGATTAAAAAGTATGGAGGCAAGTACTTTTTTTTTAATTATTATTATTTTTATTCCAGTGCAGTGAACCCCGGGTTTATCGCGGGGATAAATTCCAACCCTGCCAAATTCTAATAATTAAAAAAAAAAAAACAGCCAACAGGCCTAAAAAATTGTGAAAAATCAAGCCACTTTCTCCGCTCTCGAACGCTGCGGGCGTGTCCACTGAAAGTGCTGAAACCCCGCCCCAGATCAACTGTCAATCAAATACAATATCTACGACCTGGAAAAATGGATGCTACCGCGTCTAGCTTTTTTCTTATGTCTACCCATAACTACATGTTTGAGCTGCAAAAATCAACTTCTGGTGATTGGAACATATCCCACCAGGTCGTCATAGGTCTTTTCCATGCCGCGACAATGAGGCTCTCTAAAGCGGCCACACCAGTGGACTATGTGAAGGGAAGATGCATTTTGGGGGGCTGTAGGCATAGCTAGCTAGCTAACGTCTCAATTTCGCCAGATGACTGACAACGGACTCCAAAGTGTGTCACACACCCAAAAGATTTGGAAAACTGAAATGGTGAAAAACAGTTGACTGCTATAGCTCCACAATTGAGTACTACACAGTTCTCAGTCGTTGGACCTTTAACTCGCTCATTTTAAAAAACAAATCCGCTCGGAGACGTGTTTTCCATTGGATTCCGGCTCTAGCAGTCATGGAAAGGTCACTGGGACAGAGACAGGTCAATAAAACATATTGGACCTGACAGCTCTCCAGAACATTTGCTGTGAACAGGTCAACCGAGGGGAGAGAAAAAACAACAATACGTCAGCGGTCTGTTCGTCATTAGAGCCGAGCATCCATCACTCGGTTACGAGGCAGCTCCTGTCTTTGAACGACTGCTACTACATAAGCCCCGAAATGAGATTCAAAGAGAAGCACTCGCAGACGTTTTTACTTATTTCGACCCTTCATCTCCATTCAAATTGTTTTATTTTCAGTGTAAACTGGTTTAGACAAATATTAATGTTGCACTTTCCTAAAAAGAAAACATTTAAGCTGTTTTATATTTTCAAATGTTTTTTTTAATATGATTGCATACATTCTTGTGTTTATTTGGGAATGGTTAATCCATTGGGAGAATTTACAGCTAGCAGTTGAATTTCTAGTATGTTTATATCTGCTCCTGTTGAACCAAAAGACAAGCACAGTTATGTTTGATATTTGTTGCCTTCCTGTACCCAATTCGAACCAGACCATGACCTTAAAAGCAAGGTATGGACCAAACCATGATCGTTATTCATTTTTTCGTGATGCATTTGTTATTCACACCACTGTTCAACAGCTCATTTTGAAGACCCGTTTATGTTAGCAAACATGCTTCCATAACTTATCTGTCCAGTTGATCATTTTGGACTTGACAAGAACTGTTCTCCACATGGAACGTTTTGCCCAGAGGACACTTTGAAGTGTGGAAGCTGCTAATGATAAGGTGGATTATGTGAGGGATGGTCAGGGTTTACGTGAGGGTCAGCGCTGTGCTGAACCTCGGAGGGTCAAGACCAGCCATCAGACTCCTCTCCACAAATGCACTTCTTATTATTTATGAGGCTTTTTTTTCCCCCACTAAAGCCATTTTACAGTTTTCCGTGCAAAACACAGATGCTTTGCCAAACATCAAAAGAGGACAAGTGTCACCTTCTGAATGATGTGTTTGTGCAAGCGACCTTGTGCAAGGGCCTTGTTGTTGTCGGACCAGTTTTAGGTTCTCAGAGACCCAGCTCAACTCTCTCTCGTTCTCATGGCTTAGTCATCGATTTCACTCACAAGGGGCTGGTTCTTTACCCAGCGTTTTCCAGGGTTTGCGTCAGGAGCAGTTCACCGAGTTTCCCTCTGGCGGTTGGCCAGTTTCACTTAAGTCAAAAGCTTGGCAGACGTCCCTGGAAATCAGCAGGTGCACCAACCATTTATGGCAATTTCAAGGATTTTGTGCAACCAGAGACAACATTTTCTTATATTTATCAGTTTGTAGCATATTCTTTTCACCATTGCCTGTTTTCTTCTCCTTCATCCGCCGTTGCTTTTGTGGCGTGTCTGTTTTTGCAAACAATTGTGAGGTTTGTCGTCTTTTGATGACGTACAGTATCCTTCTTTCCTTCCCTCGTTCTTTCCATTTTTCTTTGCATCTTTGCTTTCGTTTCTTCGTTCCTTCCTTCCTAACTGTGTCCCTTCTTCCATCTTTCCTTCCTTTCACAGCATTCTTCCTTCCATTCTCCCTTGCTTCTTTCCTTCCCCTTATACCATCCTTCCTTCCTATCATCTATAAGTTTCACCTACTTTGGGCCCACCTTGTATATACATAAATGATATGATGGAGCCACTGTTACTTCTATTGTTTAATGACTTCTCATTTTATTCCTTTCCGGCTTTTGTTTTGCAGGTATGTTGGTGTTCCCATAATTTCTCAAAAGCAAACTGTCAGTTTCGGTGTTCAGTCGCTGAGAAGCACCCGAAGGCAGCAACCTTTTTTTTTTTTTTTTATATATAAACTTTCCCCTTTGTCATCCGAGTCACTCACAATTGAGTAATGCACGTCTTTTATTTGGAGGTGTGAAGTACAACTGAGCCATTCAAAGGCACCATTGCTAACTGAACGTCATCTATGACAAGCTTATACTTCACCTGCAGCCATCAAAGAGGTAAACGAAGGAGGACAGTCAATGACTGCATCAAAGTTCGCAGCCTCCTTTGACCGAAACACGCCAGCAAATTTCAATTCTCAGTATTGAAACCTCATTTCTGTTGTTTTCTACCAGCTACATTATAAGAACCAACCTTAGGCATGATGATTAAATCATATTGGTCTATGTTGTTTACTGGACCAGTATTTGCGGTAAAATGACAGTGCTCAAAGACAAGTTAGTTAGTTGGTAGAGTTTGTCTGTCATGCCAAAAGTCCCGTCTGTCTTTTCCGCCGTGTGCCATAGTCTTGATGAACCAGGAAGTTGCCTACTACACTAACAAATTGACGGACAAACAAACAAATACTGTATGATGCTACTGTCTTATCCATTTACTCTTAACGTCATTGTCCATGAACCAGGAAGTATCCTGCTAGCTAACAACTGGAAAGCTAAACAAACACAAACATGTTACTACGCAATTTTAACTTTTCTTTTTATTCGCAGAATATATTTTTCTCTTTTTGATAGTTGAGTTATAGTTGAGCCATCTTACATCATTGTCTATGGACCAGGAAGTACCCTGCTATCTGACAAATGGACAGCTAAAAAAGAAAACTACAAATGTATCTACACATTTTTTACCACTTTTAAAAGTGCAATTTATTTCAGTTACACTACAACCAAGAATGCCCCAACGAGTCCCATCGGTTTATTCCGCATTCTGTTATTTTCCTAAAACCAGCAAGTACCCAGTTAGCTAAAAAAAAAAAAAAAAAAAGGGGGGGGGGGGGGGGGGAACGTTAATCGAGCACAAATGTCACTACACATTTGTTTCACTTTTAGTTAATGAAATAGATTTTGTGTTGCCATTTGAGTCACAATGGAAGCATTGGCCCACACCCCAAATGAAAAGAAATTTCACAGTTCAGCCATCTAACATCAGCATGTACATATTGCCATATATATTTATACATACATGTCTTAAGTAATGTTTTAGCCACTTGAAAAGATGTTATCAACACGCTTGCAGGAAACATCAGCCATTCTCTTGGAGATTAACGACTCTATTACTTTGGAGAGTAGAGAATACAGTGATCAAGGACAGCGACCTTAACACCTTTGCTCTGAATGTATATAAAAAAAAATAAAAAAAAGTCCCGAATGGCTCATTTTGAACAAAAGAAAGACTTGCCGAAAATATATTGGTTGAGAAGCAGGAGCTGACGTGCTGGGATTGATTTACATTATCAAGTGTGAGATACACAAAGGTTGTGGATTAACAAGCAAAGGAGCGTCTCTTCTCAAGCTACAATAAACACAAAGAACCGATTAGATTTTTGTAAGACGCAATACAAGCAGCGTGTTTTGAATCAAAGATGAAACCGTTGTATTCCATTTTAGCACATTAATAATCAAAATGTTCTGACATCCTAATTAATCAATCATAACCTGTGGGTGAGGAGGATAAATCGAGTGGATATCGTAATTTGTACAAGTTGTACAGAGAAGATCGCAATCATAGTCGCCACTTCTAAAGAGACAGACTTGGAACCAATCCTACATCGTCCGGTTTGTGGAATATATTTTCTCACAGGATGTCTATACAGTTGCCCGGGTTGTCTTTAAGTAATTTGGCCAAGCATAATGGCTCGCCTGCGAGCTAACGTCAGCCTCTAAAGCGTGCTATCCATTTCACCGTCAAAAGAGCACGCCTGTCCTATTAATCCGAGCAACAGAAAAGTCAATTACACGTTACATAGCCAGCCCCACAATGATTATGTTCACTACTGTATGACTGAATTCCCACAACGTAATTTTTGTAATCAATTTACCTGTATGCACTTTCTTACTGACTAACTTGCGTATCATCTCCATAAAAATGAAATGAGATGCCATGTTTTTGGAGCACTGCCCCAAGATGATGAAGATATTAGGAAAATAAAAGAGGCCCAAGATTGGAACCTTGAGGCACTATAGACCTCAGAGGCCAATCAGTAATACTGCACTATTGCACCAGTTATATTGCTCTCTCTCTCTCATATATATACGCACAGTATATACTTTGTACATTTGTGTATATGTCCAAAATGCATATATTATTATTGTGATCTTTTTTGCAAAAGTACAAGAGTGACTCCAACTACCAGAGAATTTTTCTTGTTTTACCATACTTGGTCAATAAAGATGATTCCTGATAATACTCATGATTCAGTGGTGATTTGTGACAGTTATGTTTTGTTTTTCCAGATGGCAAAAGGTTGATTGAGGCGTGTCCACGTCTGGGAATCAAGGGCGTGAGGTGTTCTCACAGTGGTGGCATCAGCGGGGGAGGGTGGGTGTGGGTGGGGGTGGGGGGGTAATCGTCCATGAAGACTATCATCGTGGATGTTACACGACGTGAACTACATCAGCCAGTCAACATAAGCAGCCGATGCCATGTGACGGGTTCCAAGTAAATGAGGTGTCTGGACTTGCGCTCGTGTCGAGTGACTGTTGCTGCGTCGTCCGCTTTACTCACAACACAGTAAATCATGTCATTCAGCCAGTTTGTGTCATCCTCACAAGTGTGTCCATGTTTGGATGAGTGGGGAGCGGTATCGATACCGATCTGGATGATGCCATGTTTTTAGCTTTTAGGCTGCATTGCATCCAACTGGGAGCTGTGCCCTGTCAACTACAACCACAATAATAATACAATTTTTTTTTGACAAAAACTCATCCATGGATTGCTATAATATGCTATGATGACCTTTTGATACATTTTTCTATCATATACTAGATGCAGGTGTACCTGAACCTGTGACTGGTGTCAAAAATGCTTAACTGATACAGACCATTATCTACTATTGACTGATTTGCAATGAAAATAAGAATAGACTGCACTGTGATAGCCTCGTCAAAAAGTGTGCTAATATGTAAAATACTTAGTGAGTATTACATGAGGTGTAAAAAGTGCAGCAATTCCCTTAGGGAAGTAATAAATACATAAATCAGCACTTATGTTTCACAGAACAGTGCAGCATTTGAATAAACTTGACGATACATTATGCTGGAGGTGAAATGGTTAGGTGTGACGTTTATATAAAAAAAATTAATTATTAGGCATACAACATAATGGATTTTATGTAACTAAACAATGTCGTATCCCAGCATTCCCCCTGTGAAGAAGCCATTAAGTGTACTTTTCTGAGATATGACTGCGTGATGTTAGAATGTCCATCGATTGGTATGAGTTTAAAACAACGATGTATGACTCAACCTTTCTGAGTCATTTTAATTGATACTGCTAAGGCACACCTTATTGGTGTCATACAAATGGGACATGGCTTTTCATCATCATCATCATCATCATCATCTGAAATACAGCAGGAACATGCGTAGGAAGCTTGCGTTATCTGGCGCCTGACTGTGTTCAGGCATGATGGAAGATGTGACATCACCAGCTTTCTAAAAGCTCGAGGTGAGACAAAGCAGCACGCAAGGGCTAAGCTATGTATTATAACTTTATAGCTCATGAACAACTGTATTTAGACAATTTTTTTGGTCGTAAGGGCTCCACTGTGTCCCTCCTCCACCAACGACCAGCGGAACCGGTTAGTCTTCTTGCATCTGATCTGCTGCCAGCTGGTCTGACGGGTAGCGTTTCGCTTTCCTCACGTCTCGCAGGTGACACTGCGAGGGGAGCGGCAATCCCCCTCGTCTAGCCCCACCCCCAGCTGGTCGGCGCCTTATTCCACTTGTTGGCCAAAGCTGCATTTCGAAATGATCATGCAAAAAATTTTCCCCCTGCAATATCGTGGGTCACCCCTCGCTGTATCGTAAATTTTTAAGCGATAGTTTATAGGTTTTTACAATATAATTTAGAGTAGTGTGCCTTCAGTGTATTACCACTGAGGTCTGCTGGTAGACATGCAGCGTAATAGAAAAGGCAGCAGCTAAACTAAACTCCAGTAATAGTTGTTGTATCCACAGAGCAGATAGAATATAGGTCTGACTATTGTTGTCTGCTCTATTTGTATGTGTTGTTGCTCCATGGGTGTTAAAATGACTTAGCTTCTATGGTCATTTCTGTTAGCCCGTCTATGGCGTTTCACATTACTATATTAGCATTGCGCTAGCGGACTTTCATTAGACACAATTATATGGTTTGGTTGAACATTCTGGTGTTTAAATATACAATGTTTGATTCTCTTCCCATGTGAGTTTAACAATAAACTAACTGGGCATGCCAACAGCTTGAAGTAGGCATGCTTTGCATCTTATTTGGAAAACTATGGGAGCGACTGAGAATACATTGTGAGGAATATTTAAAAAATAAAAATAAAAAGTTAAACTGTGTTTTAATAATATTAAATGTGTTTAAGGAGTTTTAATTAGGCTCCCTCAAATATTTTCGCCGTCTGGAACATATCCCTCGCAAATCACGATAAACGGGTTCACCGTATATGTTTTGCAAGTCTATCAAGGGTTGTGTTCCTTATACTGCTAACAGAAAATGTTGCACATTTAGCAGTGCATCATAATCATATAGTGTATTTCATAGCATCTGGCACTTGCTATGACATGCTGTTTACCATACAAATATTGACTGTAATTAGGACTTTACTACTGCATGAGCTTAGTTTAGCGATAGACTCGGTGCATTCAGACTTTGTAAAACATTTGGGTGATGTCGCTTCTGTAGGAACAGAACTCCGTCCTACATTGAGGACCCCGGTGTTAATTTAAAGGAGACATTCTGCAATTTTGTATTTTAAAACAGTTCCCAGTTGTCTTAAAACATGCCTCGGACATGTTTTTCCATCAATGATAAAAAAAAAAAATGACAGCACACTTTTCACCCGCTCTCCATTTTGAGGGGGTTGTACTATCTGATGCAAATGAGCCACCGCTTACCCCACAATAACATCAAGTGGGAAACACCGGCTACTAATAGCCCAAAATGTAAAGAAAAAAACAAACAAAAAAGGCAGACGTTACTGTATTGGAGCTTTTACTGACCTAATAAAGTGGCCCGTGAGTGTCACTCAACACTGTGTGACACATCCCATCTTTGTACACAAAGGTGGAACAATTACTTCTTGTCCATCAGTCAGCAGATGACGTCGCCACAATGCCAACGGTCCCATGTCAGGACCGGTTCTACCATGCCACCTGACGGACCTGTGTGAATCGTGTGCGTGTGTTTGAACGGGCCAAACAATCCCTCCGTATTGGTCCATTTTCAGATTCAAATCCAAACTGACATCAAGTTACACCTGCTTTCATGGATCGTTAAAAAGCGGACACGTTTAAACAAAAACCATGACTCGCTCTTCCTCCGGCAACAATACGGATGACACTTAACAACATTCAAAAGGGATTGTGTCGTGTCAACAATGTGTGTGTATACATTTACAGCTTGTATAAACAACAAAAGGCTCGTACAGTGGAGCCTTTTGGATGCTGGTAGACCTCTGATTTGCTTGAAATTGGGAACAAAAAAAATATTCATAAGAAACAATGGACCTACAAATGGCTCATTCCAACCATCATAAAACAGGCATTGAATGATCACTGTTCAGTGAAAAAGTTATAGCTTCAACAGTTTAAATTATTATGCTATAAAACACACAATGGAATTTGTTGGTGGATTGGGTCCATCTGAAAAGCTCGGTAGAGGCCGTTTGTATTCAGTCGGCAAGTTTGACATACTGCCAAAAGTATTTTGCTAGTGGTGACGCCCACTAGCCAGCGTCTGAGCTGCATTGTGTTTGCTTACGGACTTTATGTTTGGCCAGAGGGCGAGGCAGTTACACTCGCTTTCCTTTACCTAAAACATTTCATTTGGTAATGCCTCTGTGCCAAACTGAAAAATCTGTGTAAGTGCTCTGTTACACCCCCCTTAAAACATTCAACAACAAAGAAACATTTTAAACAATGGCAGTGCACTTAATTACTTCACATTCTTCAGTGGACATTTTTGAAATGTTGGGGGGGGGGGGGGGGGGGGAAGCTAATTTGTTGAGACACACTAGATTGTTTTGATTTTTATTCAGAACTAATTTACTACTGTTGTTTTTTTTTGTATTCACTACAAAATGTGAAATTTTGTGATTTTGTATTTTATCCATGTATGACTGAACTATATGAAGCACTTTGTAAGCCCTCTCTGTGAAAAGAGATATATAAATATATATATATCAGTACAAAATGTCAGTACATTTATATAAATAAATGTACTGACATAACTTTCTGTGTTGTTGACTTCTTGCCATCTTCTCCTAAAATCCCTTGCTATCGCTTGGGCACGAAAAGAAAAATCTGATTCTCAAATAAACTGGTTTTCACATTCAGAGATTCTTAGATTAGTGTTTAAACACTGTAATCTGTCACTGCTTTCTATTAATTTGGGGTCCTACGGGTGTTACGGGGTCACCACACAGGTCGGTGGAGAGTCAAACAACCCCTCACAGAGATTTCACACATCCAACGGGTGGGGACCCACGCTGTTCGAGGTCCAGCAACGGGTTGAGGAGATACCAAGGACTTTAAAAAAACAAATCAAGTTAAGAAAAGTACTGTGAAGGAGAAAATACAAGGGGGATGAAAAAGGAGTAATGAACAGTCTACACCTCTGCCTAGAGAAATATTCACACCGACGTGACCTATAATTTACACCTAGGGTTGCCCCCTTTAGATGGAAGCCCTGAGGCCCACCCTGGTCCCCGGCTGCTTCGCACCTCTGAGGGGGGGGAACTATTACGCTGTCAGGGGCCGCACTTTACGGGGCCATAATGCTTCTCGCTGTTAAAAATCACACCCTCTCGCTTGTTTTGTCAGCTTCAGGCGCAACAGGTTCAAACAGGGGTCCGATTCAGGGAGCTGCAAGTGGCGGGAGCGAGAATAAGAGGCGGGGGTGGAAAACAACAAGGCAGGGGTGGAGACTGCGCCGAAACACTAAAAACGGACTTTATATGCTTCATGTTTAATATGAGCATTATGGTAAATACAGAGGTTCCTTGATTTACAAGTTTAATTTGTTCCGCGAACAAACTCGTAACTCAATTTGCTTGTACAACGGTCCCCCGGTATTTGCAGAGGATAGGGACCGGACCACGAACAGCAAATATCTGCACACAATTGACGCCAATTATAATTGGAGCAGCGGCATAACTAAACTTCGCTCATAAGTCATCTTTTGGCATCACCAAAATGCAAATAAAAATAGACCAGATGACGGCGGCTAACTTGTAAAGCTTGTAACTCAGGGCACTCGTAAGTCAAGGTACCACTGCACTGGTTATGAGCGGCTTGATTTCTGCATAATAAAACATCCAAATACATAATAGAACACCCACTTTATAAAATTTCAATAAAAATGTAATATTGTGGACAAAGAATATATTGCCCCTTAACATGTTCAAATTTTAAGAATAAATTTTTATGAATGACATCCAAGCGTGACTCTGTGACTCATTGAAAGACTTCAAATTAGCGTGGTGCAGTGCTGCCCCCTACTGAAGAGATACGTGCATAACAATTCAGACCTCGTAAATGAACAAATGCATAGATGCAAGATTTTCTTTCATGTATTTACAAAAAATTTAATAATTGTCATGAAAATACATGTGGTGAAAAATAGAAAAAATCTATAATTATAATTCAGTTCATTATAGAAAATCAACTAAAAGGTGATTTATAGATATTCACACTAAAATGTACAAGTTAGTAGATAATGTATTTAAAAAGGCAAATAATGAGAATTTTAAATAAAATATTCTACTACAACAACAAATTACTTATACTCACTGGACAGTTTATTAGTTACACCGGTACAGTGTAAACTTTCAATTCATAATATCTATAAGGGCAGGTTTATTTTTGTATCACATGTGCAGGGGTATGTATTGTGTGAGTGTATTTATGAAGTTAGTAACAGGGAGGAAAAACATGGAAAAATAGCTCCTCTTATTATTATTAAATTGTTAAAAAAATGTTTTAATAAATATAGAAAGTAAAGGACCTGGCCTGGCTGTGTGCGCACTGTCAGCACTTAAGACAGAATCTCCTGACAGCTTCTGTACACTTTAACCAAGCAGTTGAGCCTTGGCTTTGAGCTCTGGAAGACAAACATAATACAAAATCAAATAAAATAAAAAATACTGGATAATTTTGCATGATAATTGGTTATAGGCAGGTATATTCTCACTTGAAACAAAGGCACAACGCGTGACACGTCATCAGGAGCTGAGGGGTCCTTCAGCAGTATGCAAAGGTAGTAGATGATTTGATGCTGCAATTAAACAAACGTTTTCCTCTTTGCGCTGTTTAAGAAGCACAACTGTGACAAAAACAATCCTTTTTATCACCATGTAAATGGTTTCGTTGATGGCCACATCCTTGACTTGGCTCATCTCAATGAAGGTGCTCGTCTCCCGTCCCGAGGCGTAGCTGGAGGATACCTGGATCCCCACCGAGCCGATGATGAGCACCGACTCGTGGTCCACCTTCACCAAGTGGATGTGCAGCATCATTCCCACCAGGGTGAGCAAGATGGCACCAGTGAGCACGGCTGTGTTCTACATGTAGAGAGGGAAGATGACGGGTAGATTGATTCTAATTTTCATACAGACCACCATATGGATATCGAGCGGTACCAGTGTAATGAGATTTAAACATATTTTCAGTTCATATGTGTTCCCCCCCTGAAAATTGAGAAAATCTGCAAGTAATTGATATGCCCCTCAAAAAGGCTTTTCATTGCCTATAGATGTCGCAAGATGACGATAAAGCAAGTTTTCTATTAACTTCAACATAGTTCCTTGGCACCAAAATGCCACAAAATGGTGCCAAAGCAATACTTTTAGACAGGCCTTCGGCCTGAGCACTACATTGATTGGGTGAATTTTTTTCAGAGAACAAAGGTGAATAGGATAAAAATAATAATGGTAATAATAATCTGTGAAAAAGGTGAAATTAAAAATATGCAGAAGAACACTGCATTAGTAAATACTACTTCAAACGCATGGCTTTATGTTGAGTTACTCTCACTTCATTTCATTAATATATTTTTTTGGGGTCAAAACTAGAAAGGATGTGCACTGAAGATCATACATTTTGCATTTAATAAGAGAGTGTGAACTTTTCGAACAAAAAATAATAAAAATTCCAAATGAGTTGTTCAGGTCATAGGTATACATTGGAAAAGATTTAGAAATAATGCATGTCTCACTTCTGTCTCTCTGGACTTAGCATCTAACCAGAGGTGTGTAGACTTTTTATAGCCACTGTAGCTGTTGTACTAGTGTAGGTGTACCTAATATTATGACTTCTGAATGTAACACTCCACAACAAGCACGACATACGAGTTCGGGTTTTTTCAAACTTGGTAAGTTAGGTAGTTACTGAAGACGTCATTTTGTGTTTTTATGTTCATAATGAATATTACTTGACTACTTACCTCTGTGAAGAAGAACACCGTATAAGCAACTAGCCAAACGGAGCAGGTGTACGCCATCACCTTGCCAATGGACACTTTGGGGGTGCTGACAGTAAACTCCCGGCAAAAGCTGCAGTGCTTTTGACACTCCAGAGTTATTGATTTGCCATTAATGTCCGTGTAGACTTCATCTTCCATTTTCGGCACCAAAAAAATAATATCAGTTAGCACTGAAGCTAGGCTGTTAGCATCAAGCTACAATTAGCAGCCAAGGTCAGCAGCAGTACACAAATGTTTCTTTTTTTATCGCTTCAGTGGTTTGGAAAAAGCGAAAACAGATTTTAAGTTTGTTAATAAATAAGGCTAGTTTTTAAATACAAAAGCGGGACGACGTTATAACATTAAGTAGTCTAAGAATCAAGCAAACTGCAGTTAGTAACGGCTTGGCAAGCATTGGATGCTTGTTATGCTCACCGGGGTGTCCAGATAGATGCAACTGTGGGTCAAAATGATACAATTAAGTGACTATTTGTTGATTAATAGTGCCAAGCAGGTATTATACAACAATTAAGTTAAAATGAACATGTAATGAATCGAGACTTATGGGAGACAGACGACACGGTGCATTACTAGATAAAAGTAACAATTACTTTGGTGTATACAAGATAAAAGCAACAATTACTTTGGTGTACGCCGGACGATGTAAGAAGCGAACACTGTTGTTAGCTAGAAACGCAAAGCATTATGGGATGTTCAAAAGGCGTTTAAATAAAATTTAAATATCACTTGTTATCGAGAGACAAACTACTGATGTCAAAAATTATAAATATTATGATAAATATTTAAAAAATAAAATACAAAATTTTAATTATAACAACAATTAGACAAACAGACGGTGGTTCGTTGCGGGCTGACGCCGTCCTACATTTCCCAGCGTGCATTGCGCACCGAATGACTGCTCAACCCTGGATTAAAACAAACCGATCAGCTGATGTAAAAGCAACATCATCTCCTCCCGCGGGCTGACACAGCAAGCTAACTTTCTCGCCGAGATTAGTACGTGGCACCATGCTAAGTTATTATTAGCCAGCGTACACTTTTGGACCGCGTAGAGGCGGCAGTTTAATTAAATCGAGTCAGTCGTCGTCGGCTGGGACTGGTAAACGCTGTGAGTTCAGCCGAGTGACACGAAGGTTGTTGTTTTCCTCCACAAGTACGACTGCATGTATTGCTAATTGTTAATAACGCAATACTCGCCTTGTATAAAAATAGTCATGGTCACAGGAGACGACGTGTAGCAACTTGGCATCAACCCATTTAGGTATTAACAAGGCAAAAAGGATAACGGATGGATAATAGCTTGATCCGTTTTTGGCAACACGTAAGCAAATGACATTTAAGAACACATTTAACTACTTTTAGGAAATATTGTTTTATTAAGGTGCTCACATTACACACGGTAGGATTAGTGTTAAAGGTAGTTGTGGCTGCAAACTCTCTAAATTTGAGTAATTATTTATTTAAATGTAACGCCTTTATTGAACTGAATAAAGCAAACATTACAAATGGGTAAGAGACTAGGCGGAGTCTGATTAGATGTTATGAACGACAATCTGCATCAATAACGGACAAAAGTTATTGTTCTAGTGCAAACTTGGATTCCTAGAATTTTCTCAATCTCACAAATTGTTCGAAGCTGTGCTGATAGTCTAGTCAAGTCCTCCATTATCGAGCATGAGCGGTCAAGGTCCAGCTGCAGATAAAGGCATGAACACACCGCTAGTCTGCCAGGAGAGTTACGCCTGCGGGGGCTCGGACGAGGCCTCCTTCGAATGTGACGACTGCAGCAGCCTGCAGTGCGCCCGCTGCGAAATGGAGCTCCACCGGCAGGAGCGCATGAGGAACCACGACCGGGTTCGCATCGCCCCGGGCCACGTCCCCTTCTGCGACTCGTGCAAAGGAGACGGCGGTGGCGGCTCGGTCACAGCCGGCCGGCTGCGAGCGTCCGTACGCTGCCAGGGATGCAAGATCAACCTCTGCTTGGACTGCCAGAAACGCACCCACAGCGGCGGGAACAAGAGGAAGCATCCTCTCACCCTGTACCCCCAGGCCAAAAGTCCCCAGGAGAACAGCGTGAGCTCCGGGGAGTCGGAGATGGACATCCTTAAAGACCAGCTGGACAAGGTGTTCAGTTTCCTGTTGGTGGACGAGAAGGAGGAGATGCAGGTGAGTTCCTCGACATTCCTCTCTTGATGGATGTGGAGGCAGGGATTTATCTTAAAAGGTTTCCCAGGTGAAGGATGAGGAGGAGTTCGTGAACAGATTGGGATGCATCGCCGACGAGCTACTCAAGGTGGTCTCCATCTTTGGGAACACCGGCGAGGGGAAGTCGCACACGTTGAATCACACCTTCTTTCTCGGAAGAGAGGTTTTCAAAACATCTCCGACGCAGGAGTCCTGCACGGTGGGCGTGTGGGCCGCCATGGACCCGCTGCACCGTGTGGTCGTCATTGACACGGAAGGACTGCTCGGAGCTGGTAAAATGCAAACAGTGTCGCTTGTAAACACATTTGCGGTTGCTTTCAGAAGTATTTAAACGCTTCCTGCCTTGATACATCACCACAATGCATTACCCCAGGGATTGGTACCGAATTTTGCATTACCGATAAGCCAAACGTGTTCATCACGTACTTAGCAATAAATTATTAGATATTAACATTATAGGACATTTTCAGGACAATGACCCCAGCAAACTAAAGACGTCACCAGAAGAATCTGAAGAGGGGTTGTGGACATTTGACTGTTTGGAAACACTCCTGCAGGGAATCCTGGGCATTGCAAAGTCATCGCTTTTCTATTTTTTGGACATAGGGTCCAGCCAGGGTCAGCGAACCCGCCTCCTCCTGAAGGTGTTGGCCATCTCAGATATCGTCATCTACCGGACACATGCCGACCGTCTCCACGATGACCTCTTCAAGTTCCTGGGCGACGCCTCGGAGGCCTACCTGAAGCACTTCGCCCGGGAGCTGAAGGCGACCACCACGCGCTGCGGCCTGGACGTCCCGCTGTCCACTCTGGGCCCCGCCGTCATCATCTTCCACGAGACGGTGCACACCAAACTGTTAGGATCAGGTAGAGTACCAAAAAGGAGGCCCGAAACCAGCAACACATGGCTACGACGTGTCGTTTTGCAATTTCTAGACAAGCCGTCAGAGTCGGCAGACCGACTCCTCCAGGAGCGTTTCAGGAAGCTGGGTCTGTTCCCCGAGGCCTTCAGCTCCGTCCTGTACCGCGGAACCCGTACCTACAACCCACCCACCGACTTCAGCGGCCTACAGCGCAGCCTGGAACAACAGCTGGACAACAACGCCACCCGCTCTCCCCGCTCCGCCGGCGTCATCTACAAGGCCCTGCAGGTCCGGCGACTCTCCCGTTACCTCCACCAAGGAGTGATGTTACACTGAGAGACTCAACAATTGATGCCTTCTTGATCCCTCCAGGCGCTGAGCGAGCGTTTCAGTGGCGATATTCCCGATGAACACATGACTAGTAACTCTTTCTTCCCCGATGAGTACTTCACCTGCTCCTGCATCTGCCTGAGTTGCGGGTATGTACAGTACAGTAATCCCCTAAAATTTAGTTACAATGGGCTATGTTAATAGTTAAAACTACGATCCAAAAATAGTTCAATGAATTTGTGACTAGTGAACCGGGAATATGCAGGGGATTGCTGAAATGTATCTGTTTCTGTTGATAATGATTTTAAGGTAAAAATTGACTTTTAGGTCAGGCTGTAAGAGAAGCATGAACCACCTCAAGGAGGGAGCGGAACACGAAGCCAAGCATCGGTGCCGCTACTCCGCGCAATATGACAACCGCATCTACACGTGCAAGGTGAGCATTCACGTTACGCCGCGTTTAAGGAGGACGCCTGTGTCTAAATTGCTAAACTTTCCAGGCCTGCTACGAGGGAGGGAAGGAGGTGATCGTAGGTTCCCAAGACGACGGCCTCGTCCGACTCGCCGTGGTTTGGTTTGGCCGTCTACGCCTGGTCTGGGTGAGTAACAACAACAAAAATGATAGTGTTATCAGCTATAATAGTCGTGAATCAGCTACTTGGGTAGACTACGTATTTTGCGATTCAAAATGATCTTCCACTGACAACGTACTAAACAACACAAACAAATGTAGTCAAGCCAGTGGCATCTGCTTGGTTTGGTTTTGGTTTTACTGTATAAGATCATTTTCAAAGCCCAATAGTCACCGTGGTCATTTCCTTTTAGATACGTCATTGAGTGTCCCAACTGTGGAGTCATTTACAGAAGCAGGCAGTACTGGTACGGAAACCAGGATCCAGTGGAAACTGTGGTCAGAACCGAGATCCAGCACATTTGGCCGGGGGTGAGGCCATGCTCAACTCGATGTGTTAGCAAACTTTTGTTAGCCAGTTTCTGTTGAACCCACGCAACTGTGACCGATTTTTCCTCATTTCAGTCCGACGGCTTCCTGAAAGACAACCACAACGCCGCCCAGCGGCTGCTGGACGGAGTCAAGTACATCTCCCAGTCTGTGTCGGAGCTCAGCGTCAAGCCAGCCAAAGCGGTCACCTCCTGGCTGACCGACCAGATCGCTCCCACCTACTGGACGCCCAACTCTCTCATTCTGGTACGTACGGTGAAAAATGCATCACTACTTTTTAAAACGAAGAATTGAGAGAGAGTTTTGGATACGTAAATATTAGTTCTGTGAGGAAAATGTTCACTTAGTTGAACATTTTATGTTAAACTATGCATAAGATTTAATAAATACAACAAAAATACAATTATTACAAAATAAAAAAAAATTTATTATTTAAATCAAAAATAATTTTGCAGTATTCAATTGTTATTTTGCGTAAGATGTAATAAATAAAATGATTTGAAAAGATTACATTTGGAAAAAATAATTGATTTAATACAAATAAAATATGGAATTAAAAATATTTTGTTGGTGAATGTGTTAAACATGCTAAAATAGGCATGAAGATGTAATAAATACAATTGTTTTTAAAAATTAAATTTTGAAAAAATAATAAAATTTACCAAATACAACAAAATAAAAAAGCAAAATGCAATTAAAAATGATTTAGTTGAAGGTGTTAAACGTTAAAATATGCATGAAAAATGAATTTATAGAAAATGTTTTATTAAAACATCCATCCATCCATTTTCTGAGCCGCTTCTCCTCACTAGGGTCGCGGGCGTGCTGGAGCCTATCCCAGCTGTCATCGGGCAGGAGGCGGGGTACACCCTGAACTGGTTGCCAGCCAATCGCAGGGCTACATAGAAACAAACAACCTTTCGCACTCACATTCACACCTACGAGCTATTTAGAGTCTCCAATTCATGCATGTTTTTGGGATGTGGGAAGAAACCCGAGTGCCCGGAGAAAACCCACGCAGGCACGGGGATAACATGCAAACTCCACACAGGCGGGGCCGGGGATTGAACCCGGGTCCTCAGAACTGTGAGGCTAACGCTCTAACCAGTCGTCCACCGTGCCGCCTTATTAAAACATTACTTAATAAAAATAAAGTTATTAAAATGCATAAGAGCTAAGAAAGCCATTTTTAAATTAATATAATCATAAATATGTAAAAATGTAATTACTAAATTCAGTAGTTGACATGCATGTGAAAATATGCATGAGGCACTAAATACAACTGAAAATGTATAAAAACTATTTAATCATTCAATAACTTAATAATATACTTAAATGAAAACTAATTTATTCTTGGTGCATTGAAGATGATTTCATTGCTTACTTTATTATTGTTATTATTGCATTTATATGTTGGGTCATCTTGTTTTGTAATGTTTCTGTTTCCCTCAAGGGTTCAGTCATCATCACGCAAAATTTTTATTGATGCCAGTTTGATCATCGGTAAAAGAATTTGTACTGGTGTATGGATTCAGACTTGAAACTTGAACCATGAGCTGTCTCCATTTGTTTGACTGTAACACACCAATTCAGGTTATTCTTTTACATAAACGTCCTGACTTTGTCATACTAAAATGTGCAGAAATGCCACAAATGTACGGTGGACTTCCAAGCCAACGACACCAAGCACCACTGCCGAGCCTGCGGCGAGGGTTTCTGCGACGCCTGCTCCTCCAAAGCCCGCCCAGTCCCTGAGAGAGGCTGGGGGCTGGCGCCCGTTCGAGTCTGCGACGCTTGCTTCCAGAACAGAGGAATCCCCACTGGTATGCGAATTCAGCAGCTTTTCCACTGTGATGTGCAAAAATCTGGGTGACGTGCGAGTGTCTGTTCTAGAGCTCCTCGATGAGGCCTTGGAGGAGGAAGGCGGCACCCTGATAGCAAGGAAGGTCGGCGAGGCCGTTCAGAACACCCTCGGCGCTGTCGTCGGAGCCATCGACATACCGCTCGGTGAGAATTCTCCGAAAATAAACGCGCCACCGATGGAGGAAAGGGTCCTCGGTTAACGACTAAGCTCCATTACTTTGGGACTGACATAACACGAATTCGAAGATGAGACTTAACGCGGCATTGTCTATCCCTAACCTCCGCTAATGCAGTACTAAAGTCAGAATTACAGCACCCTTCTATGAAAATCACTTGTAGACCATAAATATAAAACAAACGAACAAACGTTAAATACGGCGATAACTGAGCGCGTCTTTTTGTGCTGCATTGATCATGCAGTCTTACGCCAGTGCACAAATTATTTCATTAAGCACCTTTCAGGACAGTCGTAAAATGAGGACAGCCTGTATTTGTTAACTTTTGTTTGATCTAATTGGTCGTTATTTTGTCTTAATATTTATTGTATCTTACCTAGTAGCTTGTATTTCAGTGTTCCCCTGCTACTTGTGGGGGATAGGGACCGAACACTACCACGAATAACAAATATCAAGTAAGCGAGTGATGCCCCCATAAAAAGGTTAATTGACTACAGATACCACAAGATGGTGGCAAAGCACTACCTTTGTATTTAGACATGGCTATGGTCTGAGCACAAAAACGGCAAATAGGTGAGTTTTTTTTTTTGTGGATAACATTGTATAGGAAAATTCACAAACAGTGACTATGCGGAAGAATACTGTAAAAGAAGCCCCCCACCTCATATTAACATAGTTCCTGGGCACCAAGCTGCCACAAGATGGTATAAAACAAAATCCAATGTAAATCAGAAAGCATGCTGGTAACTTAGCAGTGCCGTGGGATCACATATTCTTACACCGCTGCGCAAACCAGTTTATAACGGGCCGTTTACAACCTCGAACCGCCATATGTCGGCAACGTTGTAAACCGAGGACTCCCTTGTATTCTTATCAGTGGTGTCGTGTGTCCACCAGGCCTGGTGAAGGACGCCGCACGTCCCGCCTACTGGGTCCCGGACCAGGACATCCGCGCCTGCTGCGGCTGCCAGAGGGACTTCTCGGCCTCTCGCCTCTCCATCCACCACTGCCGCGCCTGCGGTCAGGGCGTGTGCCAGGACTGCTCCCAGGAGAGGCGCGCCGTGCCCTCCAGGGGTTGGGATCATCCGGTGAGGGTCTGCAGTGTTTGCAGCCAGAAGTCCGGTGATCTCTAGCAGGACTTGAAAATCACGTGGACCCCTTTTGTCTCTGGTTCTTTCAGTTGCATTTTTGACGGCATTTCCTGTTTTAAACTGCACTCAGTCGATGAAACTTGAATATCATGAAGGACAGAATCACGTTTTGAACAATCTCCTTTGGACTATCTGCTCCAGAAGGTCTAGATTGTTGGTAGTACCATCACATACCATTTGGGGGCTGAGAGACGCTGCACACCAAGGACTTATCACCTGTCAATGACAAGACTAACACACACACACAGTCATTCACAGATACCAGTTACTTATCCCATTAAGCCATCAACGGGACTATTATACAGTACTTTGCAAAATCTGCCATAATGTTAGCCATGCTATAATGACTAAACAGTCATTAGTGAATTTTTATGGGCAACCTATCCTCTGACAAACTCTATTCTATTTGCTACTTTTGTGCTGAGGCCAAAGCAATAAAAGTATTACTTTATTGCCAGCTTGGTGCCAAGGACTTTACTGAAGTGAAGGGAGGAGCTTCCACATATTTGTAGATTTTTGAGGTAAACTATCCCTCATTATTCGCTGACAAACTCAGGCCAAATTACTAAATGTATTACCTTGAGCTATCTTGATGATAAAGCATGCTGAAGTGAGTTGAGGAGTTTAGACAAAACTAATGTCTTCCCACCATCTTATCTTTTGTTTCTTTTTGTTAGTTATCTAGTTCCATTAATGCTCTGTAGTGACAATTGGGGGGGGGGGGGGGGGGTTATAATCCCATTATCTAGATTTCTCCAGAATTTAATTGGTTCCTGGTCTGTGCAAATACCCCCCTACACCCTTCATCTCACTGTATGTTTCAGATTTGGGTTTTGTCTATGAAAGTTACATCTATACTAGTTAGTGGTATAACTAATGTGGAAACCAGAGACTTTTGCACAGTACTGTTTTTGGTTCATCTTGGTTAAGAAACCTGTTGGCTACATCCTTGCCTTTTAAATTTGTTTATACTTTTTAGATAACTACCTGGGGTACATCCTTGCCTTTTAAATTTGTTTATACTTTTTAGATAACTACCTGGGGTCATTGTTTTACTGTAGATGCATTCCACACACACAAAAACATTTAGTCCTATCCCCTCTAATAACCCCACAAGCCTTCAGTAGTTATATCCACATTTTTAAAATGCACCAAGTAGAAAAGCTTTATGACTGTTAAAATTTTACACACAACACCTTTTTGTTTACACCGTTGGATGAACTTGTTAGCAATACGACACTGTTGAGGCTGGACCCTCAAAAACATCACCACTCACAAGCGAGATCTTGGAATGGCTTGACTCTTAATCGATGCAAACAAATACGAGGTGTGTCAGAAAGGTTCCAGGACTAGTTTCACAAGCTCAAGGGTCACATGAAGCGGACCCATTTTGAAGAGATGGACGACATCCAGATGACTGTGACCGCAATGCTGCGGAGGATCTGTGAAGAATCTGTCTAGCCATACATGAAGGCCTGGCAGAAAAAAACTGGGGAAATGCAATTGACTCCAGGGGGATTACGTCGACGGGGAAAATCCGCAGTTTGGATTCCCAAATCGTTTTGTGACACCAGTCCTGGAACTTTGTTGTTGTTGACACATACTCAGTATATCTGCCAAAGATACATTTGCATATGTGGATGGCTGGAGCTTTATTTTCAGGACAAGGTTGTGTTTTTTTCCCCCCCTTCCAGTGCGGTTTAATGATGTCAGATGAAGTGGTTTTAACTTAACTCAATTTTGGTTATAGGGGATAAAAACAGAAAAATGAATATACAACAATAAAGTTAAAAACGAAACATTAAAACAAGGGCACTGCGCTCATGGACCAAACTGTGTTAACTTGTGACCCCCCCCACAGATTTTGTTGTTTTGAATTTGCCCATTCTAGGATAGTTTTGTAAATGTTCCAGTTATTCTTCCTTTTGTAGAATACAAAAATCGATCATCAAGCACCTACTGAAAATATCAGAGATAGCTCTCAGTATAATGCAGTGCTGTTCAACACCACTGCAAACACAATAAATAAACATGTTTACAATTTATCAGTCATTGTATTCCTTGTAAAGGCAGATTTCATTGTGCTGGTGTACCTAAATAAGTGTCCCGTTCAGTCAGACTCTCTGGGGCCCGCTCTCGTCCGTGTTGTAGGGGAAGTAGTAGAGGTCTTTCTTGACAGCCATCAGCAGGCCGGGGGCTCCCGTGCGGCCACCGAAGGTGGAAGAGAAGACCACGCTGGGGATGGCGTCGTTGGCGGCCGGGTGAGGTGAGGGGATGGTCCTTAGGAGGTGGCCGTCCCGCAAGCTCCAACACCTCGTGTAGCAATCCTGACCAACTGTGAGCAAAAAGAATTGCAACACCTATTAAAGGCCAAGCCATTCATGGCTTTAATGGAGAGAATTGTTTGATGTTGTCGACTACAAGAATGAGTTTCCTAATGTGAAAAAACACATACAATTAAGATGTATTTTTTCAGTCATTATCGTTAGCTTATTTAGCCTTTCTTATTCCTCAGTTCACAACATTAGCAAAGCTGTGGGAACACGAAAGACGAGCCAACGCTTTTTATACTGTAGTCCGTTGTTGTCCGACTTCCAACGCGTCGGCATTTCTCTCCCTCATAATTGACGTGACAACCCAAGATGAACCCTCTAATCTTTATCGTCTACTCAAAAGCTTTGCTGACCTCAAATCCATAGCGATGCAACGCCACCATCTCCAGGGATCTGTTATTCATTATAGTGGTTTCCAAACCTGAATTTCACAGAGAAGCTAGACGAGACCATCTTCCATACCTACCCGTTGCAAATTGTACATCAGTGGCAGGAACCAGTTGGATTCCAGTTAATGTATATAAAGATCCACAGTAGTGAAAGAGTTAAGTACATTTCTGAGTCTGCACATTTTTACTTTAACGCAAGTACTGGAGTTTAATCAGTATTTCTACTTTTACAAGGGTAATTTTTAACACAAGTATCTGTACTGTACAGCTACTTAAAGTGCAGACTTTGAGTACTTTTGTCCCCTACCAGCCAAAAGAAGCCCCTCAGGCTCGCTGACGTGGATGGGGAGGTTGGCATGCTCGTTGTAGTGGCCTCGGTACTCCTGCACTGGTTTCCTGGCCCGTATGTCCCACAGCTTAATCTGAAAAAGAGAAATCACAAAGCTTGTGATGGTCCTATAGTAAAAGAGCAATAAATGCACGATTCCTGACCTGGCCTGACATGTCCGCAGCCGCCAGGTAGTTCTCATCGCGCAGGACGCGCAGCGACGTGATGGCCGATTCTTGCCAGAAGACCGTCGCCTTGCGGCCACTCAGCTCCCGTGCGTCGAGGCTGAAAATCTCCCCCGACCGGCAGCCACTGAACAGCAAAGGGACCTGCACAGATTACTTGTCATTTTAAAGTGAGGTAACACATCTGGACAGTTGAGCATTTTACCAGCTTAATGATTAATGTCACCAAAGGCCCGATTATCGGATGTGTCTAAAAGATGATCCTTAGCAAGTTTGTGTTGACAGGACACAACACACTAGAAGAGACAGTAAGCACACACTATTCCATTTTTTTTTTTCCTGGTCATGCAGGGTCTCTCACATTTTCAAATTCAGTTGAGATGTTAAAAATCAATACGCACGTGTACTCCACTTGACAGTCCGCATAACAATAATGCTTAAAAAGACGCGCCGACTCACTCCAACACAAAACTGCTGAGCCAGGACGTCGCTGCCGACATCGACCGTTTGTTTTTTGCCCGTGACGGCTTGCTGCAGGATCACTTTGTGAGACAAACCTGCGGACAAATGCAATTAAACCTTTAATTTAAGACGTACGGTCATTACAACAAACTAACATGAACAAAAGTCTTGAGACAGTAGTACTATTTGTGAATTTTCTAAATCGCTTGTCATCTTTAGGGTCTCGGGTAATCCTGGGACCTATCCCAGCTGACTTCGGGTGCCAAGGCAGGGTATAGCCTGGACTGGTTACCAGCCAATCACACAGCACATATAGGCAAACAACCATTTACACCCATGGACAATTTAGAGTCTTCAATGACCCCAACTGTTAGGATGTTGTCATGTTAGGGCCTAACATGCATGTTTTTGGAATGTGGGAGGAAACCCATGCAGGCACAGGGAGAACCTTGAGCCTTGAGTTTTAATTATTTATTTTAGTATTATTTATTAGTTATTAGTATTAAATATTAGTATTATTTAATACTAATATTTAGAAGAAAAATATGCTTCCAGCTTGGTAGCAGGCATTTTCTTTTTTACTGTAGGTAGAATAGCCACATCCCAAATTTTTGACCATATTTTCAACAAAGTCCACATTTTTTACACTGACCCGCACTAAACAGCTTGTCAAACTGCGGATGCCGACACCAAGCACAGCACCAGGCCGTGGAGATCTTAAAACTGCAACGCACCGCTGGCTCATCTGTGGACCAAATTGGACACTTCATTAGGTACACCTGCGCATCCGATTAATGCCTAATAATAATAATAATAATATTTCCAGTAAAGCTCAGTTTGGTTCAGTGCACTGACAACTATTTCTCAATACTTGTAACTTTCATTTCTATAAATGAGGTAACCAAAATATTAGGTACAGCCCCCGGTTATGATGAAGTGTATGCAGCGTCTACTCTGCTGTAAACCATCATAAAAGGCAAGCTCAATGAGAGATTTATAAAATAAAATAAATAAATAAACAAAAGTGATGTAACTTGAGTCAGAGTTTCTGAAGAGCGAAGCAGGAAGCAAAGTGACGTAGCCGGGCTTGTCCGCAACCCCCACCAGGCAGAGTCTGGACAATTCAGTCTTCAGTTAAGAAGAATATGGTCTCAAACAAAACATCAGTAAAACTTACATTATCTATCCATCCATCCTTTCTCTACAGCACTCGTCCACATGTGTCACGGGTGAGCTGGAGCCTAACCCAACTGACTTCCTGGATTGGTTGCCAGTCCATCGCACACCACCTTCAGTGAACTACAAAGCATCGCTGTGGATCTGAGATCAGCATAGTTTTAGAGTTGACGATAAAGATTATGTGATGAATTTCGTTTTTTTTTTACGTTGATTATGAGGGAGAGAAACGCCAACTGGTTGGAAGTCGGATAAGTTTAGGCACCTGACACTCAAACACAGTATGTACTAAATATGTAGAATATAAAATGGAGCATGTCGCTGGAGTTAGTAGAAAGTGTACCACCACCGTGAGAAAAGATGACGGAGTTGATGGAGTGAATGGCGAACGGCATGTAAAAAAACTCCACACTCAAGCCACGCAGTGATCCAGTATCGCCCAACCCATGGTCTCGCTATATCGCGGATTTTCACCTAATCCAGGTGGGTCTGGAACGTATACGCAGGGGTTCACTGTATATCAAATAAGGCAAAATCATCATCAGAGGATACAACACGTGAGAGTCTGGATAGCTGACTGAGGCCCAGCAGAGGGAATTCACCTGAAACACATGAAAGAGGGATTCAAAACAAAACATCGCTCACATTAGGTACCACCTAAAGTTTTTATTTTCTCATTATCATGTGTTAGTTGGATTTTTCATCAACTTTTTCCTTCATTTCAGACATGTTCCCCCCCCCCGCCCCCACACTTTAAAACATTTTCCATGTCAAAATAAGCAAAGGATAAAACAACCTACAGTTCACTTTACATCCACTTATACCACCCGCAGTTGAACTGACTTTGTTCTGAGGCCACTGCTCAGCCCGTCCCACTGTGGGGCCAATGCCGCTTTTGTTACCATGACGGAGAGGGCCAGTGCAAGCGCAAAGTCAAAAAGTCAATTTTACATAGTATATCCCCTTAAATATTCTTACCTTGCAGTTGGTGACGTAATGGTTGTCACACGTTTCCACAGAAAGAGACCCACCATGGCTGCTTCTGCTGAAGCTCATGCAGCCGTACTTGCAGCCCCCCTGAGACACGTCGTTGACAGCAAACACTTGCTCGCACTTGGAGTCGGCCTGTGAGAGGGTAATGATAACATCCACTTGGAATTTTTGGGTTCTCAACTGCAGGTTCGGAGGACGACCTTGCTTCGGCACGTTCACCGACCACAATGGTCCTGAAGTCGTCCGTGCTCTGGTGGTCCAGCTTGTGGCGCCTCATGGCGCTGATCCTCCCCTCGTGGACTCGCCTGAAGGTGCATTGTTTAAAGCTTTAAAATGGTCATGTGCATGTCAATGCAATATTTCAGACATTTCATACAAGTGTACACAATGTTGTGGCTTACAAGTGCAGGTGATTTAACATTGACAATACTGAGGGAATGTATCTACTCTAACCTTGCTTGTTTTCCCCCACACATTTACAGCTCTGCGGTTTTCATATTGGTGACACAACAAACTTCTTTTGAATATCATATTTGAAACCCTTTTCGTCCATCCCAAGTACAAATGTAGTCTTCACAGGCAGAAACTCAAATCTGAAAGTGAGTATGGACAACAGCGATACAATACCTGCAGAAGGACATCTCCGGTAGCAGCCCAAGATGTCGATTCCGTAGGAGCAAGGAACTGTTGAGTCCTGCCCTTGGTGCTTTCTAGAGGCAAGACAACACTTTTTGACT
The DNA here is from genome assembly GCF_024500275.1 of Phycodurus eques. Taxonomy (NCBI): domain Eukaryota; kingdom Metazoa; phylum Chordata; class Actinopteri; order Syngnathiformes; family Syngnathidae; genus Phycodurus; species Phycodurus eques. The sequence goes on from NC_084542.1 coordinate 13,777,900, forward strand.
CATTTGAGAAGCTCCCACATGAAAGTAATCCAGGTTTGTAATACTTTTGTGGGCTTGGCGTCCTCCATGAGCATCCTGGCTCTCTCTTTCTCCCGTTCCTTATCCCTCAGCTGCTCTCGGGTCAGGGGATTGCAGTTGTTGTGCCCCGGCAACAAGCGGAAGTATCGGTTCTTCTCCGGGTCATAGTAGAAACCTGGCAGTTCTGGTGATAAAGAAGGGTCTCGGTATTTGCTTGTAGTGTGTGTCAAGCTCAAGTCAGGGGGCTTTTCTTTTTAATGCATTTATGGTACTGACCTGGCGCCGCACTGCTGGCCGACGAGGAACAAGAGCTGGCTTGGTCGTCAGATATTCTGGACGAAGGTCCTGCATCACCATACCCATTCCTGTGAATACAAAATTTGCATTTGGACTGCTGTATTTTCCGGACACAAGACATTTATGAGCACAAAATCAAGTCTTTAAACGCATCACCCGTCGTTCCACGATGGTCTCCACGGTCTTCCTCGGTACCGTCTACGTCCCGGGTGCCGAGTGTAACCTTGCTGTCCTCTTTGGCCTCGTTGGCCCGCTTTCCAGTTGCGCCTCTTCATCCAGGAACTTTGGTCCTGACCGAACGGACAACACGTTGTTGTTGTTGTTTTTTTTTTCAGAAGCTTCAACGTGCTCCAACGTGGAGCTAGCCTTCTTTAGCCAAAGGTTTGCGATTTGTTGCGATTCTTGGGCTAACTTCGTGGTAACGAATAAACCTCAACTGGCGAATTTCATACAACCGTTAGTTAGCTACATGTCGTGTCTACAATTAGGGCTTTTTAGTTGTTTCTGGGACAGGTTTGTGATCTTGAAAACTAGCTTCCCGGCAAGTTAACTGCCGCCCTTAGTCCCGCCTTTCAATGATTGCCATTCGTCGATCGTTAACTAACAGTGCATGACAATGTGAGCTCTTATTGGCTGTTTTTTTTCCAATTGGCTTTTATTTACGCTGAAATGTAGATTTATTTGTTTCAGTTAAATATAAAAAAACACTGGAATGTGACAATTTATCACGATCATATGTAATTTTTCATGCTAATCATCGAATTATTACGTATAGAGTTTTTTTTTACAGTGACTGGTCGCCATTGGTAGATTGCTAACAATAGAACATGACGTAGTGAGCCATTATTGGCTATTATCCCGTTATTGGCTATTATCCCGTTTATTTAAGATATAGTGTAGCTTTGCAGTTTATTATTCATCAAGTCGTTGTCCAAAAACAATCTAGAGTGACTATTTATTACTTTCACATATATTAATATTTTATTTATGGAATTAGTACGCTTATTTTTAAGTTATTGCAGAAAGCGACTCGCACGTGACCGAGAAAACGCAGTCATACTTATTTTAAGAGCTTTACCTCCTAAAAATGTGAAAACATTGTTTGTTTGTTCGTTGTAAAAAAAAATTAAATGCTTATTAATTTTGACAGCATTTCTGAGGCCGCGCCCATTGACGCTGCTGGCGGCTGCACACATTGGTTGAGCTTGTGACCCCCCTCCACCCCCCCAAACCCCTTTCCCCTTCGCTCCTATTACTCCTCCTCATTTTTTGGGTTACAAACTACATCGAGATTTGGTATACAGTATTACGTTACAAATCTTGCTGGAAAATGGCGACTGCAATCCAGAATCCTTTAAAATCGTAAGTAAGCGTTTGCGTGCGTGAGGTTGCACGGGGGAGCGACTGTGTGAGTGCAAAAAAAAAAAAAAAAAAAAAAGGGAGCGCATGTGCTTATCAAAAATCCAAATAACATATTTGAACGATGCTATTGTTAGACCTGGACAATCTGTGCACGCGTGTCTGCAGGTAGTATGCGATTTGGTGGATTGCGCAATGATAACGCTATGGAAATATGCATACGGGCTGGAAAGAGAGAAACTCAAACAAAAGCTCTCACTTTTCCTACAAAAAAAAGTTGTCCACATTACACTCAGCTTTAAGCGAAAGGTCATTGCTGACCCGTTTATTACCATTAATACTTATTCTTTTGTGCCACAAAGGTCGAAGCCATACGTCTTTATTTACTGTTTTTATGTTTGTGTATTTTAAACAACAACATGGATTTCATTTCAGTTGCACATTTGCTATTTTTTGCAATCTTGCTATGGAAATACATTGTAAAAAAAATTCAGTCAAATCATGCATTATTTTCTGTCGAATTCCACACTGAATTTAAATGGCTGCTAGGATATTTCCCAAAAATTATGATACATTTAAAATGTGTTTTTAAACAAGGGATCCTATATAAAAAAACACATATCTTTAAATATTAAAGAATCATAATTATAAAGATTTGCCTGAACATTTTGAGTTGTTGCATTCTTTTTTGAGCTGCTTTCATTATTTCTTGACATTTTATAGAACTATTTCAGATATAAATAATTTGGCGTCACTAGTGGTTAGCACGTCTGCCTCACAGTCTGGTAATCCCACTTTTATTCTCCACAGGAACATTTCTGTGAACTCCACTTTCCTCCCACATATCAAAAACATGCAAGTTGGGTTCATTGAAGACTCGAAATTGTCCATTGGTGTGAATGTGAAAATGAATGAATGTGAAGAAAATTGACTGATGGATAATCAGTCTGGGTCTGTGTAGAAAGGCATCTGGATCTGGACCGAGGTCAACCTAGTGAGGATGCCTGGTTTGAACCAACATTACCCACCATTGAGTACCACTGGTGGTACGCGGGCTGCCTCAAGTGGTGCGTGAAATAATCAGTGCCTAAGTACAGTTCAGTAGTATTTAACGTTTAAGTTTCATGCAGTTGCATTTAATATTTATTAACTTTTGTTTAGGTACAGTTGTTATTTAACTCTTATGTACAATGGATTTTGTTTTTGAATCACACGTAGGCCTACTACACCACTGTATTTTGGGTTGGTCATTATGGTAGTTCTTGGAGAGCTAAGTAATTCTTTCGGTTGTACTAAGTTTGAGAACCACTGATTTAACAAATACAAGTTAAGAATGTCTTTACCGCCACTGGTTTTATGAATTGAGAATGAGTAAATATAGCATTACTACATAGAACAGACATGGTTGTCTTTTTAAACACTTCACCACATTTGTTTGGATGGATCGTAAGCGTTTCAGAATCTTCCTGCTTTCTCTCAACTCTGGTTTTCCTGCAGCGCACTGTATATTCTCAGCGTTATTTTCACTTCCCCGAATTCCTAAATCAAAATGAATAGCGGCATGGTGACGCGGAGTGCGACTCACACAAGCTGCAGTTTAGCAGACCGGCGGTGCTTTAAAGTCGTGTTCCTGCAGAACAGCTTAGGCCGCAGAGATACTGGACTGTATGTGCTTGTTTTTGTTGTTGTGCATGTCCAAACAGCAGTTTAGCGAGCATCCCGCTATCTTCCAATGGCCATCTGTTGTCAGAGGAGTAAGAAAGAACGATCTGGAGCTGATTCTGCGATATGGAGTACCTCCGCCAAATTGGAATAATCCTAATTTGCATCTGCACCTTCATAGATACGAACCCCATTGTGTATGCTTGATTTTTTTATTCAGATTCAGGCGATACGAACGTCATGTCTTGGAGGTGTAGAAGCCATCTAGATTCGCCACAATAATCTAAAACCGAAACGCCTTGGCAGAGAGGTAATAACAGTACATGATCCAAAAACGTAGGACAATCAAGCTTTTTTTTTTCAGTCTGCATGCTGTTGTTTTTGATTAAGAAACGTTTACAAAGCCCTGTTTATTGTGCGGGTGGTGGTAGTCACTCGGGTTGTGCGTTGTTTTTTTTTATCTTCTGTTGTGACAGAGGAAAAACACTTCACGGAATGTATAGTATCACTTTGAAAAGCTAGAAGAAAAAGAACCTTTTTATGATTGTGTTGTTGTTGTTTGTGTCAAACAAAACAAAAAATACAATATATAATACATTGTTGACCAATAAAAAGCATGTATCTCCAAATGTTATGATTTTTGTTGTTGTTCCGCACACACAAAAACACAAAATTGTGCCTGATGAAAAGCTCCAAAATCTCAAAATTGTGTGATTTGTTGTTGTTATTGTTGCTATCCAACATTCAAATAGAAATAAAAACCCTCAAAATGTGTATCGTATAATGTTAGCTAATAAAAAGCATGCATCTACCAATTTTATGATTTTTGGGGGGAATTCTTGTTATTGTATTTTAAAAAATCATATAAAATTCTGATTTTTTAAAAAAAAATATGTATCGCTAACAATTGAAAAATGTGTATTGTCAAATGTTATGATTTTGTGGTGCAGCTTTAATCCCAAAAAGTACAACTGATCGATAAAAAGCATGCATGTCCAAATTTTTTTTCTTGTTGCTGTTTTTGTCCACAATAAATCAAGAACAAAGCAAAAAAAATATAGATTTATAATGCTGACCAAAAAAAGCATGTATCTGCAAATTTTAAGATTTTGTTGTTGTTTTTTTTTATTCTGAAAATTTGGATAACTCTGGAAGTTGTTTTTTTTGTTTTCCGCTAAAATGATAAGTACTGCAAATTTGGCGACACATACTTTTCGTTCAACACTGACTATCATGTTATGCAACAAACACCCAATAAAGCACAGATACGCAACATCTCACAACCTAAATTTCATGCTCAAATATGCGATCAAGCGTCCTTAAGCCTTACGTTGTTACATCACATACGCTTCTGAATCAACGTTATGGTTAAAGATCTCTTTGTTGTGTGTGTGAGGGGAGGGGGGGGGGTGGCCTATTGGGGGTTGTGTATTTTTTATAATGTGTTTGTTTTATATGTTGTGTCGCCACGCACCCCTCCCCCATAAATGGCGTGGTGGAGGATTTAAGGGCGGGGGGTGAGAGCTGGAAGGGGACGTCTGGCTGGCTGCATGTACTTCATACATTTATAAAACGAGATGAAAGAACCTTGCCGTCCATCCATCCATCCATGCATCCATCTATTCATCCATTCCACCCCTGCTGCATCGGGGACATTTTAAGCCCCCAATCCTTCCCCCTCCTTGTTGCCCTTTTTAATCCCCCCATCCACTTTTTCTCTTTTGTGTCCCCCCCGCGTGTGTGTGTGAGTGAGGGTGACACGGGTCGAAAGGGAACACGTGTGCCCCCCGAGACATGTCACAAACCCCCACCCGACCCCATTTGTGCTGCCTTGGCCCGAATACCCCCCCTACCCCGCTCCGCCTCTGTCGCCTCAGCATACAGCGTGCCCAAAATGTTTGCATGAAGCTCCACCATTCCCTGTTTTGGAAAGACACGAGCTTACAGTTAAGGTTAATCAGCTGGTTTGCCGCCGAAACGGGCTGCAGTGGAACTCGAAACAGGAAGTAAACAGGAAGAGAGGTTAGTCTGGAGCCATTTTGGTAAACTAGATATTGCGATACAGTATCTAATGGTATACATGACGGTTAATTCGTTGTAGCTCCTTCTGGTGTGCGCAACTTGGCAACCGGGGGTTGTCATTTCACAACTACTGTAGGTGACTCATTAAGCTGCTGTTAATATTAGTCGTTTTTTCGCAAAGTATAAAGACTATATAGCTGTGAGTATCGCTATATTGTCTGTCTCCATGTGTTGCACCACAGTTTGTGGTTTGGGCTGAGCTGCACTGTTTGTTTACAGAGTGAAAGTATGGCTAGCGTGCAAAGTTTCCACTTCCCGTAGCACCTGACAGTGTTTTATCACGGCACTGATGAGTTTACCATTGATTCATTGCTGTGTTTCAGCAAAAGAGGAAGCCAAAATGATCTAGTGAGGGTCATAAACATAACGTGGCAGACGATAGGAAGATTTTAAAAAACCAGCAGACATGCACTTCGCCCCCTTTCCAGCTTGTATAGACTGGAAAAACTACTCTTGTGATGAAGACTTATCACAAGATTCTGCAAGAGTGTATGTGGGAATTTTGTGAGGTCAATCGACATCCCAATAAATCCCAAAAGGTGTCTGATGGGCTTCTTCTGCATCCAACTCATTCAAAGCGTGACCTGGTCGTACGGAAAAGCGTTTTCCCCCGAACGGTTCCCTTGTTGTCCAGAATGTCGTCTGATTCACGTGGGAACTAATGCAGTCCAACCTTGATTGAAAAATTAATTGATTAAGGGTTGATTTACCCTGGGGCCACGGTGGACGACTGGTTAGCACGTCTGCCTCACAGTTCTGAGGACCGGGGTTCAAATCCCGGCCCCGCCTGTGTGGAGTTTGCATGTTCTCCTCGTGCCTGGCTGGGTTTTTTTCTCCGGGCACTCCGGTTTCCTCCAACAGCTCAGAAAACAGATGGATGATTTACACTGACATTTGCTAACAGTGGCCAGTAGGCAAGGGCCGGTATCAGATTCTGCCGGTATGAAAAACGGAAGCAAACATATTGCGGTTTCATGGTATTGCAATTTCAGCTCTAAAATGTATTATTTTGAAATATTTGTGTAAATAACAAAACCTTCTTCCATTTAAGACGATAGTTTTTTTTAAATAACAGAATTTTTGGTACCTTAGTCAACGTATAAAGAAATTCAATAGATTTTTTTCAAAATAAACTCAAACTGTACTAGAACAGTAAAAGCACTTCTTTCTCAGAAAATGAGGAGTTACCTCTCTGTTCTTCTCCACTTTGTGAAATAATGTCAGAGCGGAAACGAACTGATGTTAGCCACGCTAGTTGGCTCGTTATCTGCCTGGGTAGCGAGTCGTTTGTATTTATTTCACCAATTTTAGACACGTTAACTCACGTCGCTGTTCGCAAGCGTTCATTTCACGACAGCGTTATAGTAATATTAACGTTACTTACCATGAATACACTGACATATCATCATATACTGTGTGTGTCACTAAAAACAATTCTGTAAATCCAACCTGGTGCGTCTCAAGACTTTTTCCATCTAGTGTAGTGTTTATGGAAGCCGTGTATGTGAAAAGGTTACATAAGCCTCAGACGACAAAAATGTGCGCAAAGGGGGATATACATAATGCAAAGTTTGCTGCTTGAGTCACGCTCGTCTCAGGACACACACCGCCTTTTTCCACTGAACATACGAACACACGTGATGGCACTCGGGCACACATGCACGGCGAATCGCTTATGTAAGAGCGTATGAAGTTGCCTGATGAAGCAGTAGAAGGTGACCCAAGGGCGGGCGAAGGGGAAAACGTGCCTTGTTATTTTTGTAAAGGCCACGTTTTTCATAGAGTTCTGTTCCTGTGGCTTGCGACAAAATCTGAGTTTGTACGTCATTTTGTCGTCATGAGCGGCGGTTGAAAAATGTAGCGAGCCTATTTAGACAAGGTGAGGAGTCGATGAAGTGCAGATACAGGTTTCTGTTTTCAAATGCAGGGAGTAAAAGTAAAAAAGTCGTCAGAAAAATAAATGCTCAAGTAAAGTAAAGGTATCTGAAAATCTACTTAAGTACAGTAACGAAATATTTGTACTCATTCCTCCAACTGGTATTTGGATAAACTGTTCAGAAAATGAATGGATGGCATTCGATGTCAAGGGCGTACCTAATGAAGTGGCCCGTGAGCCCTCCTCCCCGGCCTCCCTCGACTTCTTGACCCCCCCCCCCGCACCCTTCCATCCGAACAGTGGACATCTTTGTGAAATCCACATACCGGTCCTTGTCCGACTTGGCATTCTTTGCATATCTGCGCGAGGCATCCACAGAGGTCCTCTGCAGATTGTTTGCCCACAAATACAGATACCATCCTGCTTACATGTACGTATCCCCGCCTGCCCCCTTCTTTCATTATGCTGGTCGGAACCACAACACGCTTATAATAACGTCGATGGTGCAAAACCGATTGTTGTCTATTCCCATCTTGAAGCAGTTCAGTGTACAGAAGGTCCACGGTTTACGACGGAGAAGTTGTAGCCCCTATTTGTACGTAAGTCAGAAGCCGACGTTAGTATATTACCGGCCTACTGTCACGCAGTCAAAACAAACCAATCCGAAACAGTTCATTCATTCACTGCCATTTATATTCCGTTTATTGCACATATATCTTCGTCAAGTACGTATTTGGACGGGTAAGAAGGTCTCGCCCAGCTTGTCTGTGAAATTGAGTTTTTTAAACCAGTGTCATAACCAGCAGATCCCTATAGATGGCGGCGTTGCATCGCTTTGGCGTTGTTATCAGCAGTGCTTTTGAGTAGAAGATAAAGATTAGAGGGTGAATGTTGGCTTGTCACGTCAATTATGAGGGAGAGAAATGCCAACACGTTGGAAGACGCCCAAGTTGAGTCACCTCACACTAGATCAGATCATGTATGTGTATGCTATCAGCAGATTACGTATCACACGGTAGGCAGTAGCAAGTTTGTGTCGCGATCATGACTGACTCTGCGCGTGTGTCTGCCCAGGCTGGGTGACCAGTTCTACAAGGACGCCATCGAACACTGCCGCAGCTACAACGCCCGCCTGCGTGCGGAGCGCAGCGTGCGGATGCCCTTCTTGGACTCGCAAACCGGCGTTGCCCAAAACAACTGCTACATCTGGATGGAGAAGTACCAGCGGCAGCCAGGTGAGGCTGGAAGAAAATCAGTGGGATAAGAGTTTTGTCTTTTATGGTGCATCAAACTTCCCCGCTCTTGCCCTGCCCACGTGCAATGACCAAAACTCCAAATTTAGTGTCCCCATGTCTGGTACATATGGTTTAAATTTGGCAGCAATCAGAAAAATATCTCTTAAAGGAGTCAGTCCGTCTTTTAAGGAGACCTGGAAAGGATCCTAAATCAAAATGATCCTAAAATGGCCAACTCAAACCAAAATGACAGACTTCCTGTATCTTTTCGGGTCTGGGTTCTTGAGACTTTTTCCTCGGTCTAACAAATTTCATGTTTCTTGGTGAAACTGGCTTCGGTGGCTGTTTAAAGATAACATTTTCAAAATGACACTAAAATGCCCGCTTCAAATCAACATGGCAGACTCCAGTAACTACGACAGGCCTACCAAATTCCATTTGTCTCATTGAAACCAGCTTTGGGGGCTGCGTTTTCAAAAGCAAACAAAAGCTTTGGGAGACTTGACCATTACGGATGGGAAAATGGAAATCAACAAGCAAACAGGATGCCTTCTTTTTGTATATGAGTTGTTGTTGTTCCTCACCTGTGTCGCACAACAGAGCAGGAAGGTTGTGCTTGTCTCGCATCGAGACGGACACAAATAGCCTGTCCTCCCTCTACGGCGCCGCGCCGGCCGCACCCTGCACTTTGCGGCGGACCTGACGCACATTATCTTACATTCAAATGATCTCGCCTCATTTTCTTCAGCACTTTTTCCTCGTCAAGACCCAAAAATGATTCAACTAAGCGTGTTCCTCCCTATACAAATCGTGACAAACAGCCTAAGAGGGACTTCCTGAAATATGGGGATCATTAGCCTGAACACAGAAATTATTGTGTGTGCGTGCGTGCGTGCGTGTATGTGTGTGTGCGTGTGTGTGTGTGTGTATATGTGAAGGTCTCAATGGCAGTTTTGTTCCAGCGCTTAGCCTGACAATGCTTGTTAAAATTATTCCTGTCTGCTTATATGTGCTTGAGCGTGTGCATTTTTCATATATATATATTTTTTATTTTTGTGTGTGTGTGTGTGTGTGTGTGTGTGTGTGTGTGTGTGTGTGTGTGGCCAGGCAGGACGTCGGGACAGATGTATGCCTACCCGGCTCGTTGCTGGCGAAAGAAGAGGCGACTCCACCCGCCCCTCGACCCCCAGCTACGCTTGTGTGAGCTTCGTCTAGGTGGGTAGCACACGTACTCGCACACACACACACAGGTGCATAATCAACATCATAAACTCAATGATTGCACTGTGCGCGCGTGTGCGCGCCGGGTACGTGCGTGTGTGTGGCGTCACTAGCTGACCATCTGCCTCTGGTTAGCCAGGTCTCCAGGTTCATTTTCTCTCCCCCGGATCAATGCCCCCCCACCCCCCCACCCCCCTCTCTGTCGTGTATAAACACACGCACAGACACACACAAACACGGACACACACGCACAACAGCGGCGGCACAGAAACACCCTAACCGGGCCTCTAATCATTTGACCGTGAGGCATTCGGCTGTGAGTGAGTCTTATAAAGTACTTTTTTTTTTTCTTTTTTTTTTTTGTATGTATGCATACAAGGAACCCGATAAGAGGGGAGGGAGGCCATAAAGGCGAGTCTTTGTTTCTGCTTTGCTGCCATTGTTTTTCCTCCTCCTCCTCTTCTTCCAGATGCAATATAATACTGAGTTCCAAGAGTTATTTTAGCAACCCCAAAAACAGAAATGGTGTAGGAAAAAAGTTGTGCAGCGCGGCCCGGATATCAATGACAACACACGGTGGAGGAATGTGCATGTTTTTTTAGGAGTGATTCATGTTTATTTAATACTTCCTGAGCAGCAGTCTACGTGCGTGTGCGTGTGCACATGTGTGTGTGAGAGAGAGAGCGAGAGAGCGTGCGAGAGAAGGTAGTAGGTACAAGGTTAGCCTTGAATAGTTGGAATTCAGAAATTTACAACTTGTTTGGTGTTACGGGTGTTCGAGCATAAATTCAGATCAAGGTTATCGTATGTGAATGACCAAAATAAAAAAATTAAATATGACTGTTTTTTTTATGAAAAGTAACTTATCTTTTGAATTTTATTAATTTATTATTTTTATTCTTTACAAATTGCTTTTTTTTAATTTTATGTAAACATTATTCATTAATGACCTAAAGTTCAGTAATACATTTTCTTTTATTAAAATGTATTTTTATTCTATTCGTAAATTACTTTGTATTTTATTAATTCATGGTTATTATTATTATTGTTCAAATGTTAATAATACAGTATTTTTAATTGTGAATACATTATTTTATTATATAAATTTATATATAAATTACAGATTAATTTTTTTTTATACATTCATATTTTATTTTTTTAAATTGCATAAGACATTTAGTTACGGTCTGTTTAACAATACCTTATTTTTATTTTATTCTGACAGGATTTTTTTCATTTATTTGGAATATACAATTTTTATTTGTTATCTGTTCTGTCTTCACTATACAAATTCTCCATCTAAAAAAAAAATGATACTTTGCTCTCTCTGTCCTTTTCCTCAGAGGCCGAGTTGGCCCCCAAGCGCGAGGGCCCGCCGGGGGAGGCCACAGCCCTGGAAGCTCTTCTCAGAAGCGACAGCCTCCTGGAGAAGAAAAGCAACGTGTGCAAGGAGGAGGAGACTTTGCTGGAAATACAGGTGATTATAGAGTTAATGCGAGATTCATATGTCACACATGGTTTAACTCTTCCTCCCTTTTTGCATCTTTCCTGCGTAGAGAGTGCTGGAGGCCGAGGAAAACGGAGACGGCTTTCAAGACGACGAAGACTTCGAGGCCGATACGCCAAAGAGGAAGAACAGAAACAGAGGCAAAGTCAGTCAAAATACCCCAAGAATCAATAATTGTAGCACATTTCTTACACACAACTTCTCACTCACTTCGGAAATACAATAACGGAGGTTTGGAAACATTTTAACACGCAATTGTTTATTTTGTATTGTTTCACGCTTTGCTGTCACGGGGGGAGAACGTGCAAACCCTACACAGGTGTTGCATTTTGTGTTGCATTTTTATTATTATTCTTTTTTTTTTCAGAACAGAGGCTCCAGTCGCAAGAAGACCGAAGCGGTCAATGCAGATGACCAGGACAAACCTTACGTTTGTGACAGTAAGACAGCCCATATAAATTTGAATTTAATCGTTTGTCTGTGTCGTACATACCCTGGATCTTAGATTCAGTCTTTATGTGATAAAAAGCCATTTGAATTCCCTTCAAGTCACTTCCTGTCACCCGGCATGAAGAAAGACTGGGCTGTTTATACGGTCTCGCTCATAAGCATGCTACTCTCCTACAGGAAAGATTGCAGATGGGGACTGATGAATGAACCTCTTTCGAGAAAAGCAAAATGAATGAATATTGTCTGTCTTTTCTTTTTCCTTTCTTTTTTTTTTTTTTTTTTTTTTTTTTTTTTGCTTGTGTGTCTCCTCTGTTCCAGATAGACACAAACAAAAGCATAACTCAAAAAAGGCTGAAGAAGGTATCTCCTCTCCGGTGTTCTTCCTGTGTGCTGTCGCTAATGGCATTTAATGCTTAAAAGCATGTCATTAACGCTTAATGCTTTCTAATGACAAGGCATGGCGACGGGCTAATTGGCTGGCTTTGAGGCACGCATGTTTACCACAAATGTAGTCATTGTAGAAATAATTGCGATCGTTTTTGGACAAATTGTCAAATCAAAAGTCTACACACCCTTGTTCAAATGCCACGTTTTTGGACATACTTACAATGAAGCATGGTGGTTCGTAACATCCATCCATCCGTGCGTCCATTTTCTGAGCCACTTCTCCTCACTAGGGGGGTGGGCATGCTGGAACCTATCCCAGCTATCATCGGGCAGGAGGCGGGGTACAGCCTGAACCGGTTGCCAGCCAATCGCAGGGCAGATATAAACAAACAACCATTTGTACTCACATTCACACCTACGGGCAGAGTTGTCAATTAACTTACCATGCATGTTTCTGGGATGTGGGAGGAAACCGGCGTGCCCGGAGAAAGCCCACGCAGGCACGGGGAGAACATGCAAACTCCACGCAGGCGGGGCTGGGGTTTGAACCCCGGTCCTCAGAACTGTGAGGCAGACGCTCTAACCAGTCGTCCACCGTACATATCCCAATAAAATATTTTTGGGAGTGTGTAAAATGTCCACTGTTTTCTCGTAATCACAACTTTCTCATAGTAGTCATTTTCCCCTTAATTTTAACCTCCTATATAGTTTGACAATATGAAATGAACTAACTTTTTAGTAGCGATTAGCTAAACGAAGGTAAGTGGTGTGCCAGGTATTAATGCTTATGAAGGAGCTCTGAGGTCATGTTTTTTGGGGGTTCTTGTTGGTTTACAGTCTGCGGAAAGCGCTACAAGAACCGTCCTGGGCTGAGTTACCACTACACGCACACTCACCTGGCAGAGGAGGAAGGGGGCGACGAGGAGAAGGAGACCGAGCTGGCCCCGTCCCCACCGCGATACTCTGACAACCACAAACGTATTAAGCATTTAACTCCGCAATCATTTAGACCTTTTCACCATGGCGTCACACTTACTTCCAGGTGGCAATAGACACGAGCCTTCTTCCAATGGCACCGCGAGTAAACAAACCTTTCATGTCATGGTGACAAAGGCGGAACCATTGAGAAAACTGGGTAAATGTATTGAATGATACTTTTTAGCCTTCTTCTCGACCGCTGTAATTTGAATATGTAAAATGTAATTCAAAAAGATGTGACAGGACGTGAAGTAAATTACTTGGAAGGGGAATAGAACTCTGGCCGTAATTTACATTTCAACAGGTAAAGTTATTTCAAAAATAGACATCGTGGAAATTCAGACATAGTTATATTTTTGGAGGGAGTGGCTATTTAATTGACTTTTCTGTCGCTCGGATAAATGCACAGACATGCTCTTTTGATGGTGAAATGGATAGCATCAGAGCTGACATTAGCTACCAGGCTATTCATTATGTTCTGCTAAATTACTCGAAGACCACCCAACCAAACATTTGATGAGAAAATATCTTCTACAAACCCGAGTTTGTAGATTTCTGTTCCCCGTCTGTCCCTTTAGAAGTGGCTACTCTGCAGCCACCAGGCAGTCTTGCGATATTCTCTGTACAACTACGACATTCACTTGAAGGAAATCGGGGGAAGAAAAAAAAATAAAAAATTTGGGCAGCGCAACCTCAAATGCAACAAGTTGTTATTATATCTGTTCAGGTCAGTGGCAGCCACTCACTTTTCTGCCACCTGAAAGTACCTTAGTGCCTGGGCTAATACTTATAAACATTATGGAATGGTCGACAAGAGCTGCATCTTCCTAACAACGGTGTACTCTTTGCATCACTGTAGCTCAGAAGGGTCCCGACGGCGTCATCATTCCCAACGACTACTGCGACTTCTGTCTCGGAGACCAGGACTCCAACCGCAAAACGGGCCAGGCCGAGGAACTGGTGTCCTGCTCCGACTGTGGACGCTCCGGTAAACCACAAACATAAATGCTTTAAGGGACGAAAAGAGCACCGATGCCATTTTAAAGGCTTCAGATTTTAGACGCCAAGTCAGTAGGGGGCAACGGAGAGCTAGAAAGTTGAGGTATCTGCCTGTTGTGAGACAGCAAGGAAATGCTAACTTTCATAACTTGAACTACTGACTGACTAAACAATCAGTTGATAAATAACATAAGCATATCATCATCTTGACAAGCGAATTCATCCACACTTTAGAATGTCAAGATGGCTAAAAATGTGTTAAAAGGAAGAAATGATAGTTGCTAACTAGCGCAATCTTCCTCTGTTGTGAGACAGCAAGAAAATGCTCACTTCATTCCTCCTGAGTGAGAGCTTCAACTAATGAACAAAATAAGCATGAAATCATCTTTTCAAGCTAATTCGCTCACACTTAATGTCCGTCTGACAAAAAATTCCAGTGGTTTTATCGGGAAAATGATAGTGGCTGTTAATAACATTTGGGTTTGCAGAGGTTGGTTTTCACCAGTGGCTAACTATTAGCAATATTGCAACTCATCCCAATGTTATTCTCCACATATATATGTTGTAATATTTGCATTAAAGATACGCATTTTCCTGGTTTTCCACATATGCGCAGGCCACCCATCGTGTCTGCAGTTCACCGACAACATGATGCACGCGGTGAGAACGTACCAGTGGCAGTGCATCGAGTGCAAGTCCTGCAGCCTCTGTGGCACTTCAGAAAACGACGTATGTACCTCAAAGAAAGCATATTTTCTCTTTGATGACATCACATAGTCCAATAATATGTGTCACCCTCAGGACCAGCTGCTGTTCTGCGATGACTGTGACCGAGGCTACCACATGTATTGCCTCAAGCCGCCCATGACCCAGCCTCCAGAAGGTATCGTAATAAATAACAACAAATTGCAATTTACGTAGCAATTACGTGTGAATGCTGAAGCTGAGCTGAAATGCTGTGGCATTAATTGACTTGTTGAAATGTCGAATGCGAGACCTGACGTCGGAATGAATCGGTTGAGAAGTGTGGAAGGAAAAGCGTGTCAAAAAATGTGATAAGAATAACAAAATGAAAAATTTGGCTGTTGAATAACATATGGGTAAAACGCTCTTCAGCATTGAAACCATAATATTCCAGGAAGAGGTCTTACAGCAAATCCTTTGTGGAAATATTAAAATATATCTTTGTGTGTCCACAGGGAGCTGGAGTTGCCATGTCTGTGTGGACCTGTTGAAAGACAAGGCCTCATCCTTTGGCGAAGCATAATGGCCGCCACTCCCTCAGCGTACACACACAATACTGTATAGCCTTTACACGCTCGCAGTGTACACACATTGAATGGGACCCAATAGAGAAAAATGAAACGCCTCTTTCTTATGCGTATCCTCTCCAAAGGATCATCCAATTTTGACGCCGTCTAGTACAGTTGTCTATCACCAAGGATAGAGAACAAGCCCTGCCACGAATATTGAAAAAATAATGTTTTTTTTATTGATGCCCCCCCCCCAAAAAAGTGTTTATAATGTTACCTGATGAAGTGTCCAGCGGGCCCCTTTATACACACACTCCAGTGCAGTTTTGGGGATTTGGGATTTTTTTTTTTCTCTCTCTACCTCTCATGTAGCCAAGACCACCTTTCACTCGTCCGTCTACCTCACCGCTCTAGCGAATCTCATAAATCTTTTCCATTTTTTTTTTTTTTTTTAAATTATTTCACCTAAACTGTACAATTCAACTGAAAAAGAAGTAAATCTGAGTGGGATTTCTTTTTCCAAGTGTAAAAAAAGTATGTTGTTTGGGAAAGTGCGTCTTCCCTTTAAATCCGTAATTCAGAATTCATTTTCCTTTGTTCAAAACAGGAAATTGAAAAAAATTCTATATCTATTTACATCATAACATACTCATGTTTTTGACCCTGTAAAGCAAAAAAAATAAATAAATGTGAATTTGACACACCACGGAGAAAAGTGTTGTTAACAACCGTGCCAAATTTTAATGATTAAAAATATTGCTAAGTCTATAAAGTAAGCCTCGAAAATGGTGAAAAATAAAGCCTGGAGTTGGACGTCGGCCACGAGATTAATGGGAAAAAATGGAGCAGGTTCAACCACCGCACAGCAGACGGAGAAGTCGAAAATGGTACGGGGATAACGACAGATCGGAAGAAAGTCGTCCATCTGAGCCGTCAAGATAGAAACTGACGAGAGCTACCCGGCTAGCGGTTCCAGCCAGCGAGAGTTTCCCGCAACCAAAACAGGTGAAAGCCTGCCTGGGTTCCACCTTTGGTCATGGTACGGTGATGAACATAATGTGACTGCCAACAGGTTGCCCAAATATATCACAGGGACGTTTAAGTTCTAACTGTATATAGTAGCGGCATGACCCAAAAATTACTTAATTTCAGAAACAAATGACACACGAAAATGACAATTCAGATTTTCAAATGTAAACAGTATGACTTGTCAAGTCATGTAAATGTATCAGTCATAGTCAAATAGACACTTTTGAATACTAAGTCAGTTATTTCTCAAGCTCATGTAGTACACGCCCCAGTTCGGTAGGTGGCGGGAATTGACGTAAAAGACTTGCAGACCGCCATTCAAATCCAACGTGAAGGAGAAGAAGATGAGGGCGTGGTTTGTCTCCGGTGGTAGCGGAGACAAATGTTCCCCCCGCCCCCCAAACATGGACCCTACGAGCCGGGCCGCTGTCGGGATTTTGGTCACGCTGCTCTGCGGCTACCTGTGTCGGGCGGCGCTCACCACCGAATTCTTCTCTACGCTGACGCTGTTCAATGGCGAGCTCCACAAGGACGGGTGCGGCTCGCTTTCCGACTGGGAAGAATACCCGGCGGACTGCGGTAAACGAAAGGGGGAAGGAAAGTGTTGTTTTAATTTTGAAAGCCACGTACTCCTACTCAACTAGCTAATGCTAACCTACCCAAACTAGTGAGAACAATCCTTTTGACAGCCCTTGAGCGACCTTATTTTCCCCCCCTGTTCTGTGTGTGAATGTTTCTTTAACAACTGATTTGGCGTGTTAATTAATTTTAAATAATATTGTAAATGTAAACCCCCCCAAAAAATGTAAGTGGCAGCCTTTCCTGCAGTTTCGTTCGTGTTGAATCTTTAAATGTATTAAATTAGTGTAGGTATTAGTATTATGCATTAGTTTACTCGTTAAATCTTACTCTAGACTACTGCCTTTGATCCAGTGGATATGGAATTAATTAATTCATTCATTCAAGATAAGCTAAATGCTAAGTGGCTACACAACAAGTGGAGATACAAGCCTGTTGTGCAGTGGCGGCCCATCTGTGCGCATCCTACCTTTGCCCTTTGAAAAAGACATTTGACACTGTACTTTTTGTAGAGATGTTTATACTGTGTTATTTCACTCCACTGGAGTTTGGCACCTAAATATCTAATCTATGTCTCCTTTCAGAATCATCCATTTTGCAGGTGGATGACCCAAACTGCGAGGAGGGCAGCAACCCGCCCTGCGAGTCAGTGTTCTCCCTCAATGCCGAGAAGATTCTTGTGAGGACGCACCGGTAAAATGCTTCACGCAGCATGAATGTATAATCTGATCTGGAAATGTTCTTTGTTGACTCACAGAATCAAGCCAAGCAGTTTATAGAGCAGAAGAAAATCCCCTTCCCCATCGAAAACAGAAACACAAACGAGGAACTCGGTATGTCATTGTTTTACCAGCTAATTGAGACTCTCTTGCATCCTGGTTTAGCACCTCCGTTTTGTGTGCTTTTTTAAATTTTTTTTATTTAAGCCATTGGCTACGTTTTGATCGGCAACGGCCTCTATGATGAAGCCATCAAGCACTTCTCCCTCCTTCTTCAGGTACGTCCAAACATCATCTCAAAATTTCGAAATGTTGCTCCATGTTTTTTTTGCCCATTTTTTTCTATGGCTGCAGAGCGACCCCGAACTGGTCAGTGCCATTTATGGCCGAGGGATTGCCTATGGCAAGAAAAGTCATCAGGTGAGTGACACAAAATTGTTTAAAAGTTGCCATTTTGTCTACTTTTTTAGACACAAAATGTGTTGTTGGGCCGAAATGCATTTTGTACTTTAATTAACAATAAGAACAGCTGTAACAATTGTAAATGTTGCTGCTCTCCCCTGCGCTCACCAGGACATCAAAAATGCTGACCTGGCGTTGTACGAGCTCACCAGAGTCATCACGCTGGAGCCCAACTGGCCCGAAGTGTATGAGCAGAGAGCAGAGGTTAGCTGCCTCCTCGACAGACAACAATGTTTCTTTCTCACCCCCCCCCCCCCCCCAAAAAAAAACAAACAAATTTTACCCCCTCGTTCAACTACAATAACAATGCAATGTGTGTCTTTGTATTTATGTGTAGATTCTGTCTCCTCTGGGTCGCATCAGCGAGGCGCTGGCAGACCTAACCAAAGCCATCCAGCTGCAGCCGTCAGCTCGACTCTACAGACACAGAGGAACGTTACTCTTCATCTCCGAGGTTTGAAATATAATACACCCTTGTGTATATGTGTTTGCGTGTTTATGTCAGTGGCAGGCCGTGCATTTGGTACTTACGCCTTCAGTAGGAACGTTGAAACTGAACTTTGAAATCAGATTTGTGAAAGAAACAGTCTTATTGCTAATATAGTTTGTTACATTGGTTAGTTCTACTGATTCTGAAGGCAACAACACACAGAGGTGGAAATCATAGACAAAAAAAAAAAACATCCGCATGTACTGGAGGTCAAATGATGAGGATGGACTGTTGGGAATAAATTAATAGTGTCATGGAAAAAATATTACAATTTAGGTTGTAAATGCAGGTCAGTGTTTTTGGAAGGCCTTGCTAGCTAGCCCTTCTCTCCACTGTTTTTATGTACAAACAGTATTTGTAGGGGTGTGTGTGTGTATGTATGTGTGTGTATATATATATATATATATATATATATATATATATATATATATATATATATATATATATGGTGACCACCTCACCTCTAACAGGACTATGTGGCAGCCTCGGAGGACTTCCAGCAGTCTTTGGAGTTGAAGAAGAATCAGCCCATCGCCATGCTCTACAAAGGCCTCACCTTCTTCCACAGAGGCATGCTCAAGGTGCTGTCTTTGGCTGACATTAATTTTTGCCCCTTAAATTTCTGTTATTCATGGAGAAATGAGTAAAAACTGTGGAAACATTTCTTATACAGGGTGACCGCAGATCCTTCAATATTATTTTTCCAAAATGAAAGACTCAATTAAATTTAAAAATGAAACATAATCCTTAAGTCCAGTCCTCTGTTGTATGCTCAGGAGGCCATTGAGACGTTCAAAGAGGCGCTGAAACTCAAGTCCGACTTCATAGACGCTTACAAGAGCCTGGGACAAGCCTACAGGTACATTTACTTCCTGTTTTCCTTTTTCGCTCACACTTCTTGGCCCTTGTTTCACTCTAGTTCTTCCTTCATCCCTCGCAGAGAACTGGGTGACTTCGAGGCGGCAATGGAAAGTTTCCAGAAGGCCCTCATGCTGAACCAGAACCACATCCAGTCCCTGCAGCTCCGAGGCATGATGCTTTACCACCACGGCTCCCTTCAGGAAGCTATTAGCAACTTCAAGGTGGGTCCACAACTTCAAAGTACACACATTTACGGAAATATAATGCAAATAAATGCACTTTCAACGGTGTGTTACATGATGTCAGCATTTGATGTCACTTATAAAGTAGTTTAAAAAATAAGTGTTGGATGTTTTCACACAGTTGTCCTTGTTTTCTGGAATATTCTCTTAGTACGAGATAGAGAAAATCCACGAGTAAGTGACGCCGCTCCTAAAAAGGTAATTAATTGCCTATAGATGCCACAAGATGGTGGCAAAGCATTATTTTTCTATTAGACATGGCAATGGTCTGACTAACTAAAGCTCTTCCCCTGACTGCAACATAGTTCCTTGTAACCAAGATGCTGCCAAAGCAATAGTTTTATATTAGACATGGTTTTGGCCCTAGCGCAAAAAACATTGCATTGTGAGTAAATAAGACAACCGGGTTCCTTAAAAAAATTTCACAAATCGCTAATATGTGGGGCGAGCACTGTACCCCGACTTACAAACTCACCTTTGTTCCAAATCTTGATACTACCTCTAAAGGCGGACGTTTGTCGACTCACCTCTTTGGAAATTTAAACAAGACCTTGAATGTTTTTTTCCTTTCAGAGGTGCCTGCAGCTGGAGCCATACAACGAGGTGTGCCAGTACATGAAGGGCCTGAGTCACGTGGCCATGGGGCAATTCTACGAGGGTATCAAAGCGCAGACCAAAGTCATGCTCAACGACCCACTGCTGGGACAAAAGGCCAGCTCAGAGTACCTCAAAGTCAAATACCTCCGAGGTGGGCGCCGTCAATGCGTCAGTCTGACGTTCCAGATAATTCTGAGTAACACTCGAGTGATTTTGTTTTGCTCAACCAGAGTACTCTCGCTATCTGCACTCCCACCTGGACGTCCCGGTCGCCGAGTACAACGTGGACCAGGACTTGCCAGGAAACTTCAAGAATCACTGGGCCAAGAATTTGCCCTTTCTCATTGAAGACTACGAGGAGCAACCTGGCCTACAGCCGCATATCAAGTATGTGTTTGCTCCCTCCCTCAAGGAAGCTACAAACTGTGATGAGAAAACCTTGTGGGGTGGGGGGGTGATTCAGATCCACATTGACTTTAGTTTCTCAGCAATTGTACGTTCCAACGTTTGACTCGCCGACTCTTATGATCCTCTTTGTCTGCTGCTACTTTTGGGGGGGGGGAAAAAAAAAAAAAAAAAAAAAAAACTGTTTTATATGGTGCCTACTACTGTTTTGACTGAGACTACATAACTACATGGTGGATGACTGGTGAGAGCGTCTGCATCACAGTTCTGAGGGTGGGGTTCAATCCCCAGCCCCGCCTGTGTGGAGTTTGCATGTTCTCCCCGTGCCTGCGTGGGTTTTCTCCGGGCGCTCCGGTTTCCTCCCACATCCCAAAAACATGCATGGTAGGTTTATTGAAGACTGTAAATTGCCTGGAAGTGCGAATGGTTGTTTTTTTTTCTGTGCCCCCCGTTAGAGAGCGGTATCCCTTCGATAGCTCAGTTGGTAAAGCGGCGGACTGTAGAGGTTTAAAGCTGAAATCCTTAGGTCGCTGGTTCAATTCTAGCTCGAAGGATGTTTTTGAGAATCTTTATCCGAATCCAAACCCGCTTGAGAAAATGAAATTACTCCATTCTACTCAAACCATGAAACTTCAGTGTCCCTTCGATAGCTCAGTTGGTAGAGCGGAGGACTGCAGAGGTTTAAGCTGAAATCCTTAGGTAGCTGGTTCAATTCTGGCGTGAAGGATGTTTTTGAGAATCTTCAATTTCGATCCGAATCGAAACCCGCTTGAAAAAAATGAAATTACTCCATTCTACACAAACCGTTAGACTGCAGTATCCCTTCGATAGCTCAGTTGGTAGAGCGGAGGACTGTAGAGATTTAAAGCGGAAATCCTTAGGTCGCTGGTTCAATTCTGGCTCGAAGGATGTTTTTGAGAATCTTCAATCTTGATCTGAATCCAAACCCGCTTGAAAAAAATGAAATTACTCCATTCTACACAAACCGTTAGACAGCAGTATCCCTTCGATAGCTCAGTTGGTAGAGCGGAGGACTGTAGAGGTTTAAAGCAGCGATCCTTAGGTCTGGCTCGAAGGATGTTTTTGAGAATCTTCAATCTTTATCCTAATCCAAACCCACTTGAGAAAATGAAATTACGCCATTCTACACAAACCGTGAGACCAAGGTATCCCTTCGATAGCTCAGTTGGTAGAGCGGGGGACTGTAGAGGTTTAAAGCAGCATCCCTTAGGTCGCTGGTTCAATTCTGGCTCGAAGGATATTTTTGAGAATCTTCAATCTTTATCCTAATCCAAACCCGCTTGAGAAAATGAAATTACGCCATTCTACACAAACCGTGAGACCAAGGTATCCCTTCGATAGCTCAGTTGGTAGAGCGGAGGACTGTAGAGGTTTGAAGCTGAAATCCTTAAGTCGCTGGTTCAATTCTGGCTCGAAGGATATTTTTGAGAATCTTCAATCTTTATCCTAATCCAAACCCGCTTGAGAAAATGAAATTACGCCATTCTACACAAACCGTGAGACCAAGGTTTCCCTTCGATAGCTCAGTTGGTAGAGCGGAGGACTGTAGAGGTTTGAAGCTGAAATCCTTAGGTCGCTGGTTCAATTCTGGCTCGAAGGATATTTTTGAGAATCTTCAATCTTTATCCGAATCCAAACCCGCTTGAGAAAATGAAATTACTCCATTCTACACAAACCACGAAACCCCAGTGTCCCTTCGATAGCTCACTTGGTAGAGCGGAGGACTGTAGAGGTTTAAACTGAAATCCTTAGGTCGCTGGTTCAATTCTAGCTCGAAGGATGTTTTTGAGAATCTTTATCCGAATCCAAACCCGCTTGAGAAAATGAAATTACTCCATTCTACACAAACCGTTAGACCACAGTATCCCTTCGATAGCTCAGTTGGTAGAGCGGAGGCCTGTAGAGGTTTAAAGTGGAAATCCTAAGGTCGCTGGTTCAATTCTGGCTCAAAGGATGTTTTTGAGAATCTTCATCCTCAGCCGAACCCGCTTGAGAAAATGAAATTACTCCATTCTACACAAACCACCTGACCGAGGTATCCTTCGATAGCTCAGTTGGTAGAGCGGAGGACTGTAGAGGTTTAAAGCTGAAATCCTTAGGTCGCTGGTTCAATTCTGGCTCGAAGGATGTTTTTGAGAATCTTCAATCTTTATCCTAATCCAAACCCGCTTGAGAAAATGAAATTACTCCATTCTACACAAACCATGAGACCCCAGTATCCCTTAGATAGCTCAGTTGGTAGAGCGGAGGACTGTAGAGGTTTAAACTGAAATCCTTAGGTCGATGGTTCAATTCTAGCTCGAAGGATGTTTTTGAGAATCTTTATCCAAATCCAAACCCGCTTGAGAAAATGAAATTACTCCATTCTACACAAACCGTGACACCACAGTATCCCTTCGATAGCTCAGTTGGTAGAGCGGAGGACTGTAGAGGTTTAAAGTGGAAATCCTTAGGTCGCTGGTTCCATTCTGGCTCGAAGGATGTTTTTGAGAATCTTTATCCTAATCCAAACCCGCTTGAAAAAATAAAATTACTCCATTCTACACAAACCGTTAGACCGCAGTATCTCTTCGATAGCTCAGTTGATAGAGCGGAGGACTGTAGAGGTTTAAAGCAGCAATCCTTAGGTTGCTGGTTCAATTCTGGCTCGAAGGATATTTTTGAGAATCTTCAATCTTTATCCTCATCCAAACCCGCTTGAGAAAATGAAATTACTCCATTCTACACAAACCATAAGACAGCAGTATCCCTTCGATAGCTCAGTTGGTAGAGCGGAGGACTGTAGAGGTTTAAAGCAGCAATCCTTAGGTCGCTGGTTCAATTCTGGCTCGAAGGATATTTTTGAGAATCTTCAATCATTATCCTAATCCAAACCCGCTTGAGAAAATGAAATTACGCCATTCTACACAAACCGTGAGACCAAGGTATCCCTTCGATAGCTCAGTTGGTAGAGCGGAGGACTGTAGAGGTTTGAAGCGGAAATCCTTAGGTCGCTGGTTCAATTCTGGCTCGAAGGACATTTTTGAGAATCTTCAATCTTTATCCTCATCCAAACCCGCTTGAGAAAATTAAATTACTCCATTCTACACAAACCACGAGACCCCGGTATCCCTTCGATAGCTCAGTTGGTAGAGCGGAGGACTGTAGAGGTTTAAACTGAAATCCTTAGGTCGCTGGTTCAATTCTAGCTCGAAGGATGTTTTTGAGAATCTTGATCCGAATCCAAACCCGCTTGAGAAAATGAAATTACTCCATTCTACACAAACCGTTAGACCACAGTATCCTTTCGATAGCTCAGTTGGTAGAGCGGAGGACTGTAGAGGCTTAAAGCTGAAATCCTTAGGTCGCTGGTTCAATTCTGGCTCGAAGGATGTTTTTGAGAATCTTCAATATTTATCCTAATCCAAACCCGCTTGAAAAAATAAAATTACTCCATTCTACACAAACCGTTAGACCCCAGTATCCCTTCGATAGCTCAGTTGGTAGAGCGGAGGACTGTAGCGCTTTAAAGCAGCAATCCTTAGGTCGCTGGTTCAATTCTGGCTCGAAGGATATTTTTGAGAATCTTCAATCTTTATCCTAACCCAAACCCGCTTGAGAAAATGAAATTACGCCATTCTACACAAACCGTGAGACCAACGTATCCCTTCGATAGCTCAGTTGGTAGAGCGGAGGACTGTAGAGGTTTGAAGCTGAAATCCTTAGGTCGCTGGTTCAATTCTGGCCCGAAAGATATTTTTGAGAATCTTCAATCTTTATCCTAATCCAAACCGGCATGAAAAAATAAAATTACTCCATTCTACACAAACCGTGAGACTGCAGTATCCCTTCGATAGCTCAGTTGGTAGAGCGGAGGACTGTAGAGGTTTAAAGCAGCAATCCTTAGGTCGCTGGTTCAATTCTGGCTCGAAGGATATTTTTGAGAATCTTCAATCTTTATCCTTATCCAAACCCGCTTGAGAAAATGAAATTACGCCATTCTACACAAACCGTGAGACCAAGGTATCCCTTCGATAGCTCAGTTGGTAGAGCGGAGGACTGTAGAGGTTTGAAGCTGAAATCCTTAGGTCGCTGGTTCAATTCTGGCTCGAAGGATATTTTTGAGAATCTTCAATCTTTATCCTCATCCAAACCCGCTTGAGAAAATTAAATTACTCCATTCTACACAAACCACGAGACCCCGGTATCCCTTCGATAGCTCAGTTGGTAGAACGGAGGACTGTAGAGGTTTAAACTGAAATCCTTAGGTCGCTGGTTCAATTCTAGCTCGAAGGATGTTTTTGAGAATCTTGATCCGAATCCAAACCCGCTTGAGAAAATGAAATTACTCCATTCTACACAAACCGTTAGACCACAGTATCCCTTCGATAGCTCAGTTGGTAGAGCGGAGGACTGTAGAGGCTTAAAGCTGAAATCCTTAGGTCGCTGGTTCAATTCTGGCTCGAAGGATGTTTTTGAGAATCTTCAATATTTATCCTAATCCAAACCCGCTTGAAAAAATAAAATTACTCCATTCTACACAAACCGTTAGACCCCAGTATCCCTTCGATAGCTCAGTTGGTAGAGCGGAGGACTGTAGAGGTTTGAAGCTGAAATCCTTAGGTCGCTGGTTCAATTCTGGCTCGAAGGATATTTTTGAGAATCTTCAATCTTTATCCTAATCCAAACCCGCTTGAGAAAATGAAATTACGCCATTCTACACAAACCGTGAGACCAAGGTATCCCTTCGATAGCTCAGTTGGTAGAGCGGAGGAGTGCAGAGGTTTGAAGCTGAAATCCTTAGGTCGCTGGTTCAATTCTGGCTCGAAGGATATTTTTGAGAATCTTCAATCTTTATAAGAATCCAAACCCGCTTGAGAAAATGAAATTACTCCATTCTACACAAACCACGAAACCCCAGTGTCCCTTCGATAGCTCAGTTGGTAGAGCGGAGGACTGTAGAGGTTTAAACTGAAATCCTTAGGTCGCTGGTTCAATTCTAGCTCGAAGGATGTTTTTGAGAATCTTTATCCGAATCCAAACCCGCTTGAGAAAATGAAATTACTCCATTCTACACAAACCGTTAGACCACAGTATCCCTTAGATAGCTCAGTTGGTAGAGCGGAGGACTGTAGAGGTTTAAAGCGGAAATCCTAAGGTCGCTGGTTCAATTCTGGCACAAAGGATGTTTTTGAGAATCTTCATCCTCAGCCGAACCCGTTTGAGAAAATGAAATTACTCCATTCTACACAAACCACCTGACCGAGGTATCCTTCGATAGCTCAGTTGGTAGAGCGGAGGACTGTAGAGGTTTAAAGCTGAAATCCTTAGGTCGCTGGTTCAATTCTGGCTCGAAGGATGTTTTTGAGAATCTTCAATCTTTATCCTAATCCAAACCCGCTTGAGAAAATGAAATTACTCCATTCTACACAAACCATGAGACCCCAGTATCCCTTAGATAGCTCAGTTGGTAGAGCGGAGGACTGTAGAGGTTTAAACTGAAATCCTTAGGTCGATGGTTCAATTCTAGCTCGAAGGATGTTTTTGAGAATCTTCAATCTTTATCCTAATCCAAACCCGCTTGAAAAAATAAAATTACTCCATTCTACACAAACCGTTAGACCCCAGTATCCCTTCGATAGCTCAGTTGGTAGAGCGGAGGACTGTAGAGGTTTAAAGCAGCAATCCT
The DNA here is from genome assembly GCF_024500275.1 of Phycodurus eques. Lineage (NCBI taxonomy): Eukaryota > Metazoa > Chordata > Actinopteri > Syngnathiformes > Syngnathidae > Phycodurus > Phycodurus eques. The sequence goes on from NC_084542.1 coordinate 13,804,297, forward strand.
TAGGTCGCTGGTTCAATTCTGGCTCGAAGGATATTTTTGAGAATCTTCAATCTTTATCCTAACCCAAACCCGCTTGAGAAAATGAAATTACGCCATTCTACACAAACCGTGAGACCAACGTATCCCTTCGATAGCTCAGTTGGTAGAGCGGAGGACTGTAGAGGTTTGAAGTTGAAATCCTTAGGTCGCTGGTTCAATTCTGGCTCAAAAGATATTTTTGAGAATCTTCAATCTTTATCCTAATCCAAACCGGCTTGAAAAAATAAAATTACTCCATTCTACACAAACCGTGAGACTGCAGTATCCCTTCGATAGCTCAGTTGGTAGAGCGGAGGACTGTAGAGGTTTAAAGCAGCAATCCTTAGGTCGCTGGTTCAATTCTGGCTCGAAGGATATTTTTGAGAATCTTCAATCTTAATCCTTATCCAAACCCGCTTGAGAAAATGAAATTACGCCATTCTACACAAACCGTGAGACCAAGGTATCCCTTTGATAGCTCAGTTGGTAGAGCGGAGGACTGTAGAGGTTTGAAGCGGAAATCTTTAGGTCGGTGGTTCAATTCTGGCTCGAAGGATATTTTTGAGAATCTTCAATCTTTTTCCTCATCCAAACCCGCTTGAGAAAATTAAATTACTCCATTCTACACAAACCACGAGACCCCGCTATCCCTTTGATAGCTCAGTTGGTAGAGCGGAGGACTGTAGAGGTTTAAACTGAAATCCTTAGGTCGCTGGTTCAATTCTAGCTCGAAGGATGTTTTTGAGAATCTTGATCCGAATCCAAACCCGCTTGAGAAAATGAAATTACTCCATTCTACACAAACCGTTAGACCACAGTATCCCTTCGATAGCTCAGTTGGTAGAGCGGAGGACTGTAGAGGCTTAAAGCTGAAATCCTTAGGTCGCTGGTTCAATTCTGGCTCGAAGGATGTTTTTGAGAATCTTCAATATTTATCCTCATCCAAACCCGCTTGAGAAAATTAAATTACTCCATTCTACACAAACCACGAGACCCCGCTATCCCTTTGATAGCTCAGTTGGTAGAGCGGAGGACTGTAGAGGTTTAAACTGAAATCCTTAGGTCGCTGGTTCAATTCTAGCTCGAAGGATGTTTTTGAGAATCTTGATCCGAATCCAAACCCGCTTGAGAAAATGAAATTACGCAATTCTACACAAATCGTGAGACCAACGTATCCCTTCGATAGCTCAGTTGGTAGAGCGGAGGACTGTAGAGGTTTGAAGCTGAAATCCTTAGGTCGCTGGTTCAATTCTGGCTCGAAAGATATTTTTGAGAATCTTCAATCTTTATCCTAATCCAAACCGGCTTGAAAAAATAAAATTACTCCATTCTACACAAACCGTGAGACTGCAGTATCCTTTCGATAGCTCAGTTGGTAGAGCGGAGGACTGTAGAGGTTTAAAGCAGCAATCCTTAGGTCGCTGGTTCAATTCTGGCTCGAAGGATATTTTTGAGAATCTTCAATCTTTATCCTTATCCAAACCCGCTTGAGAAAATGAAATTACGCCATTCTACACAAACCGTGAGACCAAGGTATCCCTTCGATAGCTCAGTTGGTAGAGCGGAGGACTGTAGAGGTTTGAAGCTGAAATCCTTAGGTCGCTGGTTCAATTCTGGCTCGAAGGATATTTTTGAGAATCTTCAATCTTTATCCTCATCCAAACCCGCTTGAGAAAATTAAATTACTCCATTCTACACAAAGCACGAGACCCCGGTATCCCTTCGATAGCTCAGTTGGTAGAGCGGAGGACTGTAGAGGTTTGAACTGAAATCCTTAGGTCGCTGGTTCAATTCTAGCTCGAAGGATGTTTTTGAGAATCTTGATCCGAATCCAAACCCGCTTGAGAAAATGAAATTACTCCATTCTACACAAACCGTTAGACCACAGTATACCTTCGATAGCTCAGTTGGTAGAGCGGAGGACTGTAGAGGCTTAAAGCTGAAATCCTTAGGTCGCTGGTTCAATTCTGGCTCGAAGGATGTATTTGAGAATCTTCAATATTTATCCTAATCCAAACCCGCTTGAAAAAATAAAATTACTCCATTCTACACAAACCACGAAACCCCAGTGTCCCTTCGATAGCTCAGTTGGTAGAGCGGAGGACTGTAGAGGTTTAAACTGAAATCCTTAGGTCGCTGGTTCAATTCTAGCTCGAAGGATGTTTTTGAGAATCTTTATCCGAATCCAAACCCGCTTGAGAAAATGAAATTACTCCATTCTACACAAACCGTTAGACCACAGTATCCCTTAGATAGCTCAGTTGGTAGAGCGGAGGACTGTAGAGGTTTAAAGCGGGAATCCTAAGGTCGCTGGTTCAATTCTGGCTCAAAGGATGTTTTTGAGAATCTTTATCCTAATCCAAACCCGCTTGAGAAAATGAAATTACTCCATTCTACACAAACCATGAGACCCCAGTATCCCTTAGATAGCTCAGTTGGTAGAGCGGAGGACTGTAGAGGTTTGAAGCGGAAATCCTTAGGTCGGTGGTTCAATTCTAGCTCGAAGGATGTTTTTGAGAATCTTCAATCTTTATCCTAATCCAAACCCGCTTGAAAAAATAAAATTACTCCATTCTACACAAACCGTTAGACCCCAGTATCCCTTCGATAGCTCAGTTGGTAGAGCGGAGGACTGTAGAGGTTTAAAGCAGCGATCCTTAGGTCGCTGGTTCAATTCTGGCTCGAAGGATATTTTTGAGAATCTTCAATCTTTATCCTAACCCAAACCCGCTTGAGAAAATGAAATTACGCCATTCTACACAAACCGTGAGACCAACGTATCCCTTCGATAGCTCAGTTGGTAGAGCGGAGGACTGTAGAGGTTTGAAGTTGAAATCCTTAGGTCGCTGGTTCAATTCTGGCTCAAAAGATATTTTTGAGAATCTTCAATCTTTATCCTAATCCAAACCGGCTTGAAAAAATAAAATTACTCCATTCTACACAAACCGTGAGACTGCAGTATCCCTTCGATAGCTCAGTTGGTAGAGCGGAGGACTGTAGAGGTTTAAAGCAGCAATCCTTAGGTCGCTGGTTCAATTCTGGCTCGAAGGATATTTTTGAGAATCTTCAATCTTTATCCTTATCCAAACCCGCTTGAGAAAATGAAATTACGCCATTCTACACAAACCGTGAGACCAAGGTATCCCTTTGATAGCTCAGTTGGTAGAGCGGAGGACTGTAGAGGTTTGAAGCGGAAATCCTTAGGTCGGTGGTTCAATTCTGGCTCGAAGGATATTTTTGAGAATCTTCAATCTTTATCCTCATCCAAACCCGCTTGAGAAAATTAAATTACTCCATTCTACACAAACCACGCGACCCCGCTATCCCTTTGATAGCTCAGTTGGTAGAGCGGAGGACTGTAGAGGTTTAAACTGAAATCCTTAGGTCGCTGGTTCAATTCTAGCTCGAAGGATGTTTTTGAGAATCTTGATCCGAATCCAAACCCGCTTGAGAAAATGAAATTACTCCATTCTACACAAACCGTTGGACCACAGTATCCCTTCGATAGCTCAGTTGGTAGAGCGGAGGACTGTAGAGGCTTAAAGCTGAAATCCTTAGGTCGCTGGTTCAATTCTGGCTCGAAGGATGTTTTTGAGAATCTTCAATCTTTATCCTCATCCAAACCCGCTTGAGAAAATTAAATTACTCCATTCTACACAAACCACGAGACCCCGCTATCCCTTTGATAGCTCAGTTGGTAGCGCGGAGGACTGTAGAGGTTTAAACTGAAATCCTTAGGTCGCTGGTTCAATTCTAGCTCGAAGGATGTTTTTGAGAATCTTGATCCGAATCCAAACCCGCTTGAGAAAATGAAATTACGCCATTCTACACAAACCGTGAGACCAACGTATCCCTTCGATAGCTCAGTTGGTAGAGCGGAGGACTGTAGAGGTTTGAAGCTGAAATCCTTAGGTCGCTGGTTCAATTCTGGCTCGAAAGATATTTTTGAGAATCTTCAATCTTTATCCTAATCCAAACCGGCTTGAAAAAATAAAATTACTCCATTCTACACAAACCGTGAGACTGCAGTATCACTTCGATAGCTCAGTTGGTAGAGCGGAGGACTGTAGAGGTTTAAAGCAGCAATCCTTAGGTCGCTGGTTCAATTCTGGCTCGAAGGATATTTTTGAGAATCTTCAATCTTTATCCTTATCCAAACCCGCTTGAGAAAATGAAATTACGCCATTCTACACAAACCGTGAGATCAAGGTATCCCTTCGATAGCTCAGTTGGTAGAGCGGAGGACTGTAGAGGTTTGAAGCTGCAATCCTTAGGTCGCTGGTTCAATTCTGGCTCGAAGGATATTTTTGAGAATCTTCAATCTTTATCCTCATCCAAACCCGCTTGAGAAAATTAAATTACTCCATTCTACACAAACCACGAGACCCCGGTATTCCCTTCGATAGCTCAGTTGGTAGAGCGGAGGACTGTAGAGGTTTAAACTGAAATCCTTAGGTCGCTGGTTCAATTCTAGCTCGAAGGATGTTTTTGAGAATCTTGATCCGAATCCAAACCCGCTTGAGAAAATGAAATTACTCCATTCTACACAAACCGTTAGACCACAGTATCCCTTCGATAGCTCAGTTGGTAGAGCGGAGGACTGTAGAGGCTTAAAGCTGAAATCCTTAGGTCGCTGGTTCAATTCTGGCTCGAAGGATGTTTTTGAGAATCTTCAATATTTATCCTAATCCAAACCCGCTTGAAAAAATAAAATTACTCCATTCTACACAAACCGTTAGACCCCAGTATCCCTTCGATAGCTCAGTTGGTAGAGCGGAGGACTGTAGAGGTTTGAAGCTGAAATCCTTAGGTCGCTGGTTCAATTCTGGCTCGAAGGATATTTTTGAGAATCTTCAATCTTTATCCGAATCCAAACCCGCTTGAGAAAATGAAATTACGCCATTCTACACAAACCGTGAGACCAAGGTATCCCTTCGATAGCTCAGTTGGTAGAGCGGAGGACTGTAGAGGTTTGAAGCTGAAATCCTTAGGTCGCTGGTTCAATTCTGGCTCGAAGGATATTTTTGAGAATCTTCAATCTTTATCCGAATCCAAACCCGCTTGAGAAAATGAAATTACTCCATTCTACACAAACCACGAAACCCCAGTGTCCCTTCGATAGCTCAGTTGGTAGAGCGGAGGACTGTAGAGGTTTAAACTGAAATCCTTAGGTCGCTGGTTCAATTCTAGCTCGAAGGATGTTTTTGAGAATCTTTATCCGAATCCAAACCCGCTTGAGAAAATGAAATTACTCCATTCTACACAAACCGTTAGACCACAGTGTCCCTTAGATAGCTCAGTTGGTAGAGCGGAGGACTGTAGAGGTTTAAAGCGGAAATCCTAAGGTCGCTGGTTCAATTCTGGCTCAAAGGATGTTTTTGAGAATCTTCATCCTCAGCCGAACCCGCTTGAGAAAATGAAATTACTCCATTCTACACAAACCACCTGACCGAGGTATCCTTCGATAGCTCAGTTGGTAGAGCGGAGGACTGTAGAGGTTTAAAGCTGAAATCCTTAGGTCGCTGGTTCAATTCTGGCTCGAAGGATGTTTTTGAGAATCTTCAATCTTTATCCTAATCCAAACCCGCTTGAGAAAATGAAATTACTCCATTCTACACAAACCATGAGACCCCAGTATCCCTTAGATAGCTCAGTTGGTAGAGCGGAGGACTGTAGAGGTTTAAACTGAAATCCTTAGGTCGATGGTTCAATTCTAGCTCGAAGTATGTTTTTGAGAATCTTCAATCTTTATCCTAATCCAAACCCGCTTGAAAAAATAAAATTACTCCATTCTACACAAACCGTTAGACCCCAGTATCCCTTCGATAGCTCAGTTGGTAGAGCGGAGGACTGTAGAGGTTTAAAGCAGCAATCCTTAGGTCGCTGGTTCAATTCTGGCTCGAAGGATATTTTTGAGAATCTTCAATCTTTATCCTAACCCAAACCCGCTTGAGAAAATGAAATTACGCCATTCTACACAAACCGTGAGACCAACGTATCCCTTCGATAGCTCAGTTGGTAGAGCGGAGGACTGTAGAGGTTTGAAGTTGAAATCCTTAGGTCGCTGGTTCAATTCTGGCTCAAAAGATATTTTTGAGAATCTTCAATCTTTATCCTAATCCAAACCGGCTTGAAAAAATAAAATTACTCCATTCTACACAAACCGTGAGACTGCAGTATCCCTTCGATAGCTCAGTTGGTAGAGCGGAGGACTGTAGAGGTTTAAAGCAGCAATCCTTAGGTCGCTGGTTCAATTCTGGCTCGAAGGATATTTTTGAGAATCTTCGATCTTTATCCTTATCCAAACCCGCTTGAGAAAATGAAATTACGCCATTCTACACAAACCGTGAGACCAAGGTATCCCTTTGATAGCTCAGTTGGTAGAGCGGAGGACTGTAGAGGTTTGAAGCGGAAATCCTTAGGTCGGTGGTTCAATTCTGGCTCGAAGGATATTTTTGAGAATCTTCAATCTTTATCCTCATCCAAACCCGCTTGAGAAAATTAAATTACTCCATTCTACACAAACCACGAGACCCCGCTATCCCTTTGATAGCTCAGTTGGTAGAGCGGAGGACTGTAGAGGTTTAAACTGAAATCCTTAGGTCGCTGGTTCAATTCTAGCTCGAAGGATGTTTTTGAGAATCTTGATCCGAATCCAAACCCGCTTGAGAAAATGAAATTACTCCATTCTACACAAACCGTTAGACCACAGTGTCCCTTCGATAGCTCAGTTGGTAGAGCGGAGGACTGTAGAGGCTTAAAGCTGAAATCCTTAGGTCGCTGGTTCAATTCTGGCTCGAAGGATGTTTTTGAGAATCTTCAATATTTATCCTAATCCAAACCCGCTTGAAAAAATAAAATTACTCCATTCTACACAAACCGTTAGACCCCAGTATCCCTTCGATAGCTCAGTTGGTAGAGCGGAGGACTGTAGAGGTTTAAAGCAGCAATCCTTAGGTCGCTGGTTCAATTCTGGCTCGAAGGATATTTTTGAGAATCTTTATCCTAACCCAAACCCGCTTGAGAAAATGAAATTACGCCATTCTACACAAACCGTGAGACCAACGTATCCCTTCGATAGCTCAGTTGGTAGAGCGGAGGACTGTAGAGGTTTGAAGCTGAAATCCTTAGGTCGCTGGTTCAGTTCTGGCTTCGAAGGATATTTTTGAGAATCTTCAATCTTTATCCTTATCCAAACCCGCTTGAGAAAATGAAATTACTCCATTCTACACAAACCGCGAGACCGCAGTATCCCTTCGATAGCTCAGTTGGTAGAGCGGAGGACTGTAGAGGTTTAAAGCAGCAATCCTTAGGTCGCTGGTTCAATTCTGGCTCGAAGGATATTTTTGAGAATCTTCAATCTTTATCCTAATCCAAACCCGCTTGAGAAAATGAAATTACGCCATTCTACACAAACCGTGAGACCAAGGTATCCCTTCGATAGCTCAGTTGGTAGAGCGGAGGACTGTAGAGGTTTGAAGCTGAAATCCTTAGGTCGCTGGTTCAATTCTGGCTCGAAGGATATTTTTGAGAATCTTCAATCTTTATCCTAATCCAAACCCGCTTGAGAAAATGAAATTACGCCATTCTACACAAACCGTGAGACCAACGTATCCCTTCGATAGCTCAGTTGGTAGAGCGGAGGACTGTAGAGGTTTGAAGCTGAAATCCTTAGGTCGCTGGTTCAATTCTGGCTCGAAGGATATTTTTGAGAATCTTCCATCTTTATCCTTATCCAAACCCGCTTGAGAAAATGAAATTACTCCATTCTACACAAACCGTGAGACAGCAGTATCCCTTCGATAGCTCAGTTGGTAGAGCGGAGGACTGTAGAGGTTTAAAGCAGCAATCCTTAGGTCGCTGGTTCAATTCTGGCTCGAAGGATATTTTTGAGAATCTTTATCCTAATCCAAACCCGCTTGAGAAAATGAAATTACGCCATTCTACACAAACCGTGAGACCAAGGTATCCCTTCGATAGCTCAGTTGGTAGAGCGGAGGACTGTAGAGGTTTGAAGCTGAAATCCTTAGGTCACTGGTTCAATTCTGGCTCGAAGGATATTTTTGAGAATCTTCAATCTTTATCCTAATCCAAACCCGCTTGAGAAAATGAAATTACGCCATTCTACACAAACCGTGAGACCAAGGTATCCCTTCGATAGCTCAGTTGGTAGAGCGGAGGACTGTAGAGGTTTGAAGCTGAAATCCTTAGGTCGCTGGTTCAATTCTGGCTCGAAGGATATTTTTGAGAATCTTGATCCGAATCCAAACCCGCTTGAGAAAATGAAATTACTCCATTCTACACAAACCGTTAGACCACAGTATCCCTTCGATAGCTCAGTTGGTAGAGCGGAGGACTGTAGAGGCTTAAAGCTGAAATCCTTAGGTCGCTGGTTCAATTCTGGCTCGAAGGATGTTTTTGAGAATCTTCAATATTTATCCTAATCCAAACCCGCTTGAAAAAATTAAATTACTCCATTCTACACAAACCGTTAGAGCCCAGTATCCCTTAGATAGCTCAGTTGGTAGAGCGGAGCCCTGTAGAGGTTTAAACTGAAATCCTTAGGTCGATGGTTCAATTCTAGCTCGAAGGATTTTTTTGAGAATCTTTATCCAAATCCAAACCCGCTTGAGAAAATGAAATTACTCCATTCTACACAAACCCTGACACCACAGTATCCCTTCGATAGCTCAGTTGGTAGAGCGGAGGACTGTACAGGTTTAAAGCTGAAATCCTTAGGTCGCTGGTTCCATTCTGGCTCGAAGGATGTTTTTGAGAATCTTTATCCTAATCCAAACCCGCTTGAAAAAATTAAATTACTCCATTCTACACAAACAGTTAGACCGCAGTATCTCTTCGATAGCTCAGTTGATAGAGCGGAGGACTGTAGAGGTTTAAAGCGGAAATCCTTAGGTCGCTGGTTCCATTCTGGCTCGAAGGATGTTTTTGAGAATCTTTATCCTAATCCAAACCCGCTTGAAAAAATTAAATTACTCCATTCTACACAAACAGTTAGACCGCAGTATCTCTTCGATAGCTCAGTTGATAGAGCGGAGGACTGCAGAGGTTTAAAGCAGCCATCCTTAGGTTGCTGGTTCGATTCTGGCTCAAAAGATATTTTTGAGAATCTTTATCCTAATCCAAACCGGCTTGAAAAAATAAAATTACTCCATTCTACACAAACCGTGAGACTGCAGTATCCCTTCGATAGCTCAGTTGGTAGAGCGGAGGACTGTAGAGGTTTAAAGCAGCAATCCTTAGGTCGCTGGTTCAATTCTGGCTCGAAGGATATTTTTGAGAATCTTCAATCTTTATCCTTATCCAAACCCGCTTGAGAAAATGAAATTACGCCATTCTACACAAACCGTGAGATCAAGGTATCCCTTTGATAGCTCAGTTGGTAGAGCGGAGGACTGTAGAGGTTTGAAGCTGAAATCCTTAGAATCAGAATCAGAATCATCTTTATTTGCCAAGTATGTCCAAAACACACAAGGAATTTGTCTCCGGTAGTTGGAGCCGCTCTAGTACAACAAACAGTCAATTTACAGAACACTTTGGGGACATAAAGACATTGACAAAAAACAATTGTGCAAAAAGATGCAGAGTCCTCTAGCACTTAGAGCAGTTCGAACGACTAATATTGCAATAGTCCGGTGCAATGACCATTGTGCAAAGGGCGCTGAGACTTCAAGGAGTGTATGCGGTTTAAAGTGACAAGTAGTGCGATCATCTGGGACAATGTCGGTTGTGCAAATGTTACAGATACTCCTCAATCAGTGTGCAAATGGAGCAGATGCTACTCTGGCATGAGTGGCCAGTATATGCAAATAGTGCAGCATGGCGAGACAACTACAGTGAGTGCACAAGTAATAAATAATTGGCCCCACAGAAATGTGACAACGAACTCAAGTCAAAAAATTGCCAGCTTGTTGTAATGGAATTATAGGTTAGGTGTTTAAGAAGTTGATCGCAAGAGGGAAGAAGCTGTTGGAATGTCTACTAGTTCTAGTTAGCGTTGATCGGTAGCGCCTACCTGAGGGAAGGAGCTGGAAGAGCTGGTGACCGGGGTGCAGACGGTCCGAGAGGATTTTGCACGCCCTTGTCTTAGTTCTGGCAGCGTGCAAGTCCTCAATGGTGGGTAGGGGGTTACCGACAATCCTTTCAGCAGTTTTGATTGTCCGTTGCAGTCGGAGCTTGTCCTTTTTTGTAGCAGCACCAAACCAGACTGTGATGGAAGAACACAGGACCGATTCGATGACCGCTGTGTAGAACTGTCTCAGCAGCTCCGGTGGCAGGCCGTGCTTTCTCAGAAGCCGCAGGAAGTACATCCTCTGCTGGGCCTTTTTGAGGACGGAGTTGATGTTGTTCGCCCACTTCAGGTCCTGAGAGATTGTAATTCCCAGGAACTTGAAGGTCTCGACGGTTGACACAAGGCAGCTGGACAACGTGAGGGGCAGCTGTGGCGAAGGATGCCTCCTGAAGTCCACGATCATCTCTACCGTCTTGAGCGTGTTCAGCTCCAGGTTGTGTCGCCCGCACCACAGCTCCAGCCGCTCCGCTTCCTGTCGATATGCAGACTCGTCACCGTCCTTGATGAGGCCGATGACAGTGGTGTCATCTGCAAACTTCAGGAGCTTGACAGTCGGGTTCGCTGAGGTGCAGTCGTTCGTGTAGGTCGCTGGTTCAATTCTGGCTCGAAGGATATACTTAGGTCGCTGGTTCAATTCTGGCTCGAAGGATATTTTTGAGAATCTTCAATCTTTATCCTCATCCAAACCCGCTTGAGAAAATTAAATTACTCCATTCTACACAAACCACGAGACCCCAGTATCCCTTCGATAGCTCAGTTGGTAGAGCGGAGGACTGTAGAGGTTTAAATTGAAATCCTTAGGTCGCTGGTTCAATTCTAGCTCGAAGGATGTTTTTGAGAATCTTGATCCGAATCCAAACCCGCTTGAGAAAATGAAATTACTCCATTCTACACAAACCGTTAGACCACAGTATCACTTCGATAGCTCAGTTGGTAGAGCGGAGGACTGTAGAGGCTTAAAGCTGAAATCCTTAGGTCGTTGGTTCAATTCTGGCTCGAAGGATATTTTTGAGAATCTTCAATCTTTATCCTAATCCAAACCCGCTTGAGAAAATGAAATTACGCCATTCTACACAAACCATGAGACCAAGGTATCCCTTCGATAGCTCAGTTGGTAGAGCGGAGGACTGTAGAGGTTTGAAGCTGAAATCCTTAGGTCGCTGGTTCAATTCTGGCTCGAAGGATATTTTTGAGAATCTTCAATCTTTATCCGAATCCAAACCCGCTTGAGAAAATGAAATTACTCCATTCTAAACAAACCACGAAACCCCAGTGTCCGTTCGATAGCTCAGTTGGTAGAGCGGAGGACTGTAGAGGTTTAAACTGAAATCCTTAGGTCGCTGGTTCAATTCTAGCTCGAAGGATGTTTTTGAGAATCTTTATCCGAATCCAAACCCGCTTGAGAAAATGAAATTACTCCATTCTACACAAACCGTTAGACCACAGTATCCCTTAGATAGCTCAGTTGGTAGAGCGGAGGACTGTAGAGGTTTAAAGCGGAAATCCTAAGGTCGCTGGTTCAATTCTGGCTCAAAGGATGTTTTTGAGAATCTTCATCCTCAGCCGAACCCGCTTGAGAAAATGAAATTACTCCATTCTACACAAACCACCTGACCGAGGTATCCTTCGATAGCTCAGTTGGTAGAGCGGAGGACTGTAGAGGTTTAAAGCTGAAATCCTTAGGTCGCTGGTTCAATTCTGGCTCGAAGGATGTTTTTGAGAATCTTTATCCTAATCCAAACCCGCTTGAGAAAATGAAATTACTCCATTCTACACAAACCATGAGACCCCAGTATCCCTTAGATAGCTCAGTTGGTAGAGCGGAGGACTGTAGAGGTTTAAACTGAAATCCTTAGGTCGATGGTTCAATTCTAGCTCGAAGGATGTTTTTGAGAATCTTCAATCTTTATCCTAATCCAAACCCGCTTGAAAAAATAAAATTACTCCATTCTACACAAACCGTTAGACCCCAGTATCCCTTCGATAGCTCAGTTGGTAGAGCGGAGGACTGTAGAGGTTTAAAGCAGCAATCCTTAGGTCGCTGGTTCAATTCTGGCTCGAAGGATATTTTTGAGAATCTTCAATCTTTATCCTAACCCAAACCCGCTTGAGAAAATGAAATTACGCCATTCTACACAAACCGTGAGACCAACGTATCCCTTCGATAGCTCAGTTGGTAGAGCGGAGGACTGTAGAGATTTGAAGTTGAAATCCTTAGGTCGCTGGTTCAATTCTGGCTCAAAAGATATTTTTGAGAATCTTCAATCTTTATCCTAATCCAAACCGGCTTGAAAAAATAAAATTACTCCATTCTACACAAACCGTGAGACTGCAGTATCCCTTCGATAGCTCAGTTGGTAGAGCGGAGGACTGTAGAGGTTTAAAGTAGCAATCCTTAGGTCGCTGGTTCAATTCTGGCTCGAAGGATATTTTTGAGAATCTTCAATCTTTATCCTTATCCAAACCCGCTTGAGAAAATGAAATTACGCCATTCTACACAAACCGTGAGACCAAGGTATCCCTTTGATAGCTCAGTTGGTAGAGCGGAGGACTGTAGAGGTTTGAAGCGGAAATCCTTAGGTCGGTGGTTCAATTCTGGCTCGAAGGATATTTTTGAGAATCTTCAATCTTTATCCTCATCCAAACCCGCTTGAGAAAATTAAATTACTCCATTCTACACAAACCACGAGACCCCGCTATCCCTTTGATAGCTCAGTTGGTAGAGCGGAGGACTGTAGAGGTTTAAACTGAAATCCTTAGGTCGCTGGTTCAATTCTAGCTCGAAGGATGTTTTTGAGAATCTTGATCCGAATCCAAACCCGCTTGAGAAAATGAAATTACTCCATTCTACACAAACCGTTAGACCACAGTGTCCCTTCGATAGCTCAGTTGGTAGAGCGGAGGACTGTAGAGGCTTAAAGCTGAAATCCTTAGGTCGCTGGTTCAATTCTGGCTCGAAGGATGTTTTTGAGAATCTTCAATATTTATCCTAATCCAAACCCGCTTGAAAAAATAAAATTACTCCATTCTACACAAACCGTTAGACCCCAGTATCCCTTCGATAGCTCAGTTGGTAGAGCGGAGGACTGTAGAGGTTTAAAGCAGCAATCCTTAGGTCGCTGGTTCAATTCTGGCTCGAAGGATATTTTTGAGAATCTTCAATCTTTATCCTAACCCAAACCCGCTTGAGAAAATGAAATTACGCCATTCTACACAAACCGTGAGACCACCGTATCCCTTCGATAGCTCAGTTGGTAGAGCGGAGGACTGTAGAGGTTTGAAGCTGAAATCCTTAGGTTGCTGGTTCAATTCTGGCTCGAAGGATATTTTTGAGAATCTTTATCCTTATCCAAACCCGCTTGAGAAAATGAAATTACTCCATTCTACACAAACCGCGAGACCGCAGTATCCCTTCGATAGCTCAGTTGGTAGAGCGGAGGACTGTAGAGGTTTAAAGCAGCAATCCTTAGGTCGCTGGTTCAATTCTGGCTCGAAGGATATTTTTGAGAATCTTCAATCTTTATCCTAATCCAAACCCGCTTGAGAAAATGAAATTACGCCATTCTACACAAACCGTGAGACCAAGGTATCCCTTCGATAGCTCAGTTGGTAGAGCGGAGGACTGTAGAGGTTTGAAGCTGAAATCCTTAGGTCGCTGGTTCAATTCTGGCTCGAAGGATATTTTTGAGAATCTTCAATCTTTATCCTAATCCAAACCCGCTTGAGAAAATGAAATTACGCCATTCTACACAAACCGTGAGACCAACGTATCCCTTCGATAGCTCAGTTGGTAGAGCGGAGGACTGTAGAGGTTTGAAGCTGAAATCCTTAGGTCGCTGGTTCAATTCTGGCTCGAAGGATATTTTTGAGAATCTTCAATCTTTATCCTTATCCAAACCCGCTTGAGAAAATGAAATTACTCCATTCTACACAAACCGTGAGACCGCAGTATCCCTTCGATAGCTCAGTTGGTAGAGCGGAGGACTGTAGAGGTTTAAAGCAGCAATCCTTAGGTCGCTGGTTCAATTTTGGCTCGAAGGATATTTTTGAGAATCTTCAATCTTTATCCTAATCCAAACCCGCTTGAGAAAATGAAATTACGCCATTCTACACAAACCGTGAGACCAAGGTATCCCTTCGATAGCTCAGTTGGTAGAGCGGAGGACTGTAGAGGTTTGAAGCTGAAATCCTTAGGTCGCTGGTTCAATTCTGGCTCGAAGGATATTTTTGAGAATCTTCAATCTTTATCCTAATCCAAACCCGCTTGAGAAAATGAAATTACGCCATTCTACACAAACCGTGAGACCAAGGTATCCCTTCGATAGCTCAGTTGGTAGAGCGGAGGACTGTAGAGGTTTGAAGCTGAAATCCTTAGGTCGCTGGTTCAATTCTGGCTCGAAGGATATTTTTGAGAATCTTTATCCGAATCCAAACCCGCTTGAGAAAATGAAATTACTCCATTCTACACAAACCGTTAAACCACAGTATCCCTTCGATAGCTCAGTTGGTAGAGCGGACGACTGTAGAGGCTTAAAGCTGAAATCCTTAGGTCGCTGGGTCAATTCTGGCTCGAAGGATGTTTTTGAGAATCTTCAATATTTATCCTTATCCAAACCCGCTTGAAAAAATAAAATTACTCCATTCTACACAAACCGTTAGACCCCAGTATCCCTTAGATAGCTCAGTTGGTAGAGCGGAGGACTGTAGAGGTTTAAACTGAAATCCTTAGGTCGATGGTTCAATTCTAGCTCGAAGGATGTTTTTGAGAATCTTTATCCAAATCCAAACCCGCTTGAGAAAATGAAATTACTCCATTCTACACAAACCATGACACCACAGTATCCCTTCGATAGCTCAGTTGGTAGAGCGGAGGACTGTAGAGGTTTAAAGCGGAAATCCTTAGGTCGCTGGTTCCATTCTGGCTCGAAGGATGTTTTTGAGAATCTTTATCCTAATCCAAACCCGCTTGAAAAAATAAAATTACTCCATTCTACACAAACAGTTAGACCACAGTATCTCTTCGATAGCTCAGTTGGTAGAGCGGAGGACTGTAGAGGCTTAAAGCTGAAATCCTTAGGTCGCTGGTTCAATTCTGGCTCGAAGGATGTTTTTGAGAATCTTCAATATTTATCCTAATCCAAACCCGCTTGAAAAAATAAAATTACTCCATTCTCCACAAACCATTAAACCCCAGTATCCCTTCGATAGCTCAGTTGGTAGAGCGGAGGACTGTAGAGGTTTAAAGCAGCAATCCTTAGGTCGCTGGTTCAATTCTGGCTCGAAGGATATTTTTGAGAATCTTCAATCTTTATCCTAACCCAAACCCGCTTGAGAAAATGAAATTACGCCATTCTACACAAACCGTGTGACCAACGTATCCCTTCGATAGCTCAGTTGGTAGAGCGGAGGACTGTAGAGGTTTGAAGCTGAAATCCTTAGGTCGCTGGTTCAATTCTGGCTCGAAAGATATTTTTGAGAATCTTCAATCTTTATCCTAATCCAAACCGGCTTGAAAAAATAAAATTACTCCATTCTACACAAACCGTGAGACTGCAGTATCCCTTCGATAGCTCAGTTGGTAGAGCGGAGGACTGTAGAGGTTTAAAGCAGCAATCCTTAGGTCGCTGGTTCAATTCTGGCTCGAAGGATATTTTTGAGAATCTTCAATCTTTATCCTTATCCAAACCCGCTTGAGAAAATGAAATTACTCCATTCTACACAAACCGCGAGACCGCAGTATCCCTTCGATAGCTCAGTTGGTAGAGCGGAGGACTGTAGAGGTTTAAAGCAGCAATCCTTAGGTCGCTGGTTCAATTCTGGCTCGAAGGATATTTTTGAGAATCTTCAATCTTTATCCTAATCCAAACCCGCTTGAGAAAATGAAATTACGCCATTCTACACAAACCGTGAGACCAAGGTATCCCTTCGATAGCTCAGTTGGTAGAGCGGAGGACTGTAGAGGTTTGAAGCTGAAATCCTTAGGTCGCTGGTTCAATTCTGGCTCGAAGGATATTTTTGAGAATCTTCAATCTTTTTCCTCATCCAAACCCGCTTGAGAAAATGAAATTACGCCATTCTACACAAACCGTGAGACCAAGGTATCCCTTCGATAGCTCAGTTGGTAGAGCGGAGGACTGTAGAGGTTTAAACTGAAATCCTTAGGTCGATGGTTCAATTCTAGCTCGAAGGACGTTTTTGAGAATCTTTATCCAAATCCAAACCCGCTTGAGAAAATGAAATTACTCCATTCTACACAAACCGTTACACCACAGTATCCCTTCGATAGCTCAGTTGGTAGAGCGGAGGACTGTAGAGGTTTAAAGCGTAAATCCTTAGGTCGCTGGTTCCATTCTGGCTCGAAGGATGTTTTTGAGAATCTTTATCCTAATCCAAACCCGCTTGAAAAAATAAAATTACTCCATTCTACACAAGCCGTTAGACCGCAGCATCTCTTCGATAGCTCAGTTGATAGAGCGGAGGACTGTAGAGGTTTAAAGCAGCAATCCTTAGGTCGCTGGTTCAATTCTGGCTCGAAGGATATTTTTGAGAATCTTCAATCTTTATCCTAAGCCAAACCCGCTTGAGAAAATGAAATTACTCCATTCTACACAAACCATAAGACAGCAGTATCCCTTCGATAGCTCAGTTGGTAGAGCGGAGGACTGTAGAGGTTTAAAGCAGCAATCCTTAGGTCGCTGGTTCAATTCTGGCTCGAAGGATATTTTTGAGAATCTTCAATCATTATCCTAATCCAAACCCGCTTGAGAAAATGAAATTACGCCATTCTACACAAACCGTGAGACCAAGGTATCCCTTCGATAGCTCAGTTGGTAGAGCGGAGGACTGTAGAGGTTTGAAGCTGAAATCCTTAGGTCGCTGGTTCAATTCTGGCTCGAAGGACATTTTTGAGAATCTTTATCCTCATCCAAACCCGCTTGAGAAAATTAAATTACTCCATTCTACACAAACCACGAGACCCCGGTATCCCTTCGATAGCTCAGTTGGTAGAGCAGAGGACTGTAGAGGTTTAAACTGAAATCCTTAGGTCGCTGGTACAATTCTAGCTCGAAGGATGTTTTTGAGAATCTTTATCCTAATCCAAACCCGCTTGAAAAAATTAAATTACTCCATTCTACACAAACCGTGAGACTGCAGTATCCCTTCGATAGCTCAGTTGGTAGAGCGGAGGACTGTAGAGGTTTAAAGCAGCAATCCTTAGGTCGCTGGTTCAATTCTGGGTCGAAGGATATTTTTGAGAATCTTCAATCTTTATCCTTATCCAAACCCGCTTGAGAAAATGAAATTACTCCATTCTACACAAACCGTGAGACCACAGTATCCCTTCGATAGCTCAGTTGGTAGAGCGGAGGACTGTAGAGGTTTAAAGCAGCAATCCTTAGGTCGCTGGTTCAATTCTGGCTCGAAGGATATTTTTGAGAATATTCAATCTTTATCCGAATCCAAACCCGCTTGAGAAAATGAAATTACGCCATTCTACACAAACCGTGAGACCAAGGTATCCCTTCGATAGTTCAGTTGGTTGAGCGGAGGACTGTAGAGGTTTGAAGCTGAAATCCTTAGGTCGCTGGTTCAATTCTGGCTCGAAGGATATTTTTGAGAATCTTTATCCTAATCCAAACCCGCTTGAGAAAATGAAATTACTCCATTCTATACAAACCACGAGAACCCGGTATCCCTTCGATAGCTCAGTTGGTAGCGCGGAGGACTGTAGAGGTTTAAACTGAAATCCTTAGGTCGCTGGTTCAATTCTAGCTTGAAGGATGTTTTTGAGAATCTTTATCCGAATCCAAACCCGCTTGAGAAAATGAAATTACTCCATTCTATACAAACCACGTGACCGAGATATCCTTCGATAGCTCAGTTGGTAGAGCGGAGGACTGTAGAGGTTTAAAGCTGAAATCCTTAGGTCACTGGTTCAATTCTGGCTCGAAGGATGTTTTTGAGAATTTTCAATCTTTATCTTAATCCAAACCTGTTCGACAAAAGGAAATTACTCCATTCTACACAAACCGTGAGACCACGGTATCCCTTCGATAGCTCAGCTGGTAGAGCGGAGGACTGTAGAGGTTTAAGCTGAAATCCTTAGGTCGCTGGTTCAATTCTAGCTCGAAGGATGTTTTTGAGAATCTTTATCCTAATCCAAACCCGCTTGAGAAAATGAAATTACGCCATTCTACACAAACCGCGAGACCAAGGTATCCCTTCGACAGCTCAGTTGGAAGAGCGGAGGACTGTAGAGGTTTAAAGCTGAAATCCTTAGGTCGCTGGTTCAATTCTGGCTCGAAGGATGTTTTTGAGAATTTTCAATCTTTATCTTAATCCAAACCTGTTCGACAAAAGGAAATGACTCCATTCTACACAAACCGTGAGACCACGGTATCCCTTCGATAGCTCAGCTGGTAATGCGGAGGACTGTAGAGGTTTAAGATGAAATCCTTAGGTCGCTGGTTCAATTCTAGCTCGAAGGATGTTTTTGAGAATCTTTATCCGAATCCAAACCCGCTTGAGAAAATGAAATTACTCCATTCTACACAAACCGTTAGACCACAGTATCACTTCGATAGCTCAGTTGGTAGAGCGGAGGACTGGAGAAGTTTAAAGCGGAAATCATTAGGTCGCTGGTTCAATTCTAGCTTGAAGGATGTTTTTGAGAATCTTCATCCTAATCCAAACCCGCTTGAGAAAATGAAATTACGCCATTCTACACAAACCGTGAGACCAAGGTATCCCTTCGATAGCTCAGTTGGTAGAGCGGAGCACTGTAGAGGTTTAAAGCTGAAATCCTTAGGTCGCTGGTTCAATTCTGGCTCGAAGGATGTTTTTGAGTATTTTAAATCTTTATCTTAATCCAAACCTGTTCGACAAAAGGAAATTACTCCATTCTACACAAACCGTGAGACCACGGTATCCCTTCGATAGCTCAGCTGGTAGAGCGGAGGACTGTAGAGGTTTAAGCTGAAATCCTTAGGTCGCTGGTTAAATTCTAGCTCGAAGGATGTTTTTGAGAATCTTTATCCTAATCCAAACCCGCTTGAGAAAATGAAATTACGCCATTCTACACAAACCGTGAGACCAAGGTATCCCTTCGACAGCTCAGTTGGAAGAGCGCAGGACTGTAGAGGTTTAAAGCTGAAATCCTTAGGTCGCTGGTTCAATTCTGGCTCGAAGGATGTTTTTGAGAATTTTCAATCTTTATCTTAATCCAAACCTGTTCGACAAAAGGAAATTACTCCATTCTACACAAACCGTGAAACCACGGTGTCCCTTCGATAGCTCAGCTGGTAATGCGGAGGACTGTAGAGGTTTAAGCTGAAATCCTTAGGTCGCTGGTTCAATTCTAGCTCGAAGGATGTTTTTGAGAATCTTTATCCGAATCCAAACCCGCTTGAGAAAATGAAATTACTCCATTCTACTCAAACCGTTAGACCACAGTATCACTTCGATAGCTCAGTTGGTAGAGCGGAGGACTGGAGAAGTTTAAAGCGGAAATCATTAGGTCGCTGGTTCAATTCTATCTTGAAGGATGTTTTTGAGAATCTTCATCCTAATCCAAACCCGCTTGAGAAAATGAAATTACGCCATTCTACACAAACCGTGAGACCAAGGTATCCCTTCGATAGCTCAGTTGGTAGAGCGGAGGACTGTAGAGGTTTAAAGCGTAAATCCTAAGGTCGCTGGTTCAATTCTGGCTCAAAGGATGTTTTTGAGAATCTTCATCCTCAGCCAAACCCGCTTGAGAAAATGAAGTTACTCCATTCTACACAAACCGTTAGACCACAGTATCCCTTCGATAGCTCAGTTGGTAGAGCGGAGGACTGTAGAGGCTTAAAGCTGAAATCCTTAGGTCGCTGGTTCAATTCTGGCTCGAAGGATACTTTTGAGAATCTTTATCCTAATCCAAACCCGCTTGAGAAAATGAAATTACTCCATTCTATACAAACCACGAGAACCCAGTATCCCTTCGATAGCTCAGTTGGTAGAGCGGAGGACTGTAGAGGTTTAAACTGAAATCCTTAGGTCGCTGGTTCAATTCTAGCTTGAAGGATGTTTTTGAGAATCTTTATCCGAATCCAAACCCGCTTGAGAAAATGAAATTACTCCATTCTATACAAACCACGTGACCGAGATATCCTTCGATAGCTCAGTTGGTAGAGCGGAGGCCTGTAGAGGTTTAAAGCTGAAATCCTTAGGTCACTGGTTCAATTCTGGCTCGAAGGATGTTTTTGAGAATTTTCAATCTTTATCTTAATCCAAACCTGTTCGACAAAAGGAAATTACTCCATTCTACACAAACCGTGAGACCACGGTATCCCTTCGATAGCTCAGCTGGTAGAGCGGAGGACTGTAGAGGTTTAAGCTGAAATCCTTAGGTCGCTGGTTCAATTCTAGCTCGAAGGATGTTTTTGAGAATCTTTATCCTAATCCAAACCCGCTTGAGAAAATGAAATTACGCCATTCTACACAAACCGTGAGACCAAGGTATCCCTTCGACAGCTCAGTTGGAAGAGCGGAGGACTGTAGAGGTTTAAAGCTGAAATCCTTAGGTCGCTGGTTCAATTCTGGCTCGAAGGATGTTTTTGAGAATTTTCAATCTTTATCTTAATCCAAACCTGTTCGACAAAAGGAAATGACTCCATTCTACACAAACCGTGAGACCACGGTATCCCTTCGATAGCTCAGCTGGTAATGCGGATGACTGTAGAGGTTTAAGATGAAATCCTTAGGTCGCTGGTTCAATTCTAGCTCGAAGGATGTTTTTGAGAATCTTTATCCGAATCCAAACCCGCTTGAGAAAATGAAATTACTCCATTCTACACAAACCGTTAGACCAC
Source organism: Phycodurus eques (assembly GCF_024500275.1). Lineage (NCBI taxonomy): Eukaryota > Metazoa > Chordata > Actinopteri > Syngnathiformes > Syngnathidae > Phycodurus > Phycodurus eques. Next base: position 13,825,258 of record NC_084542.1, read on the forward strand.
AGTATCACTTCGATAGCTCAGTTGGTAGAGCGGAGGACTGGAGAAGTTTAAAGCGGAAATCATTAGGTCGCTGGTTCAATTCTAGCTTGAAGGATGTTTTTGAGAATCTTCATCCTAAACCAAACCCGCTTGAGAAAATGAAATTACGCCATTCTACACAAACCGTGAGACCAAGGCATCCCTTTCGATAGCTCAGTTGGTAGAGCGGAGCACTGTAGAGGTTTAAAGCTGAAATCCTTAGGTCGCTGGTTCAATTCTGGCTCGAAGGATGTTTTTGAGTATTTTAAATCTTTATCTTAATCCAAACCTGTTCGACAAAAGGAAATTACTCCATTCTACACAAACCGTGAGACCACGGTATCCCTTCGATAGCTCAGCTGGTAGAGCGGAGGACTGTAGAGGTTTAAGCTGAAATCCTTAGGTCGCTGGTTAAATTCTAGCTCGAAGGATGTTTTTGAGAATCTTTATCCTAATCCAAACCCGCTTGAGAAAATGAAATTACGCCATTCTACACAAACCGTGAGACCAAGGTATCCCTTCGACAGCTCAGTTGGAAGAGCGCAGGACTGTAGAGGTTTAAAGCTGAAATCCTTAGGTCGCTGGTTCAATTCTGGCTCGAAGGATGTTTTTGAGAATTTTCAATCTTTATCTTAATCCAAACCTGTTCGACAAAAGGAAATTACTCCATTCTACACAAACCGTGAAACCACGGTGTCCCTTCGATAGCTCAGCTGGTAATGCGGAGGACTGTAGAGGTTTAAGCTGAAATCCTTAGGTCGCTGGTTCAATTCTAGCTCGAAGGATGTTTTTGAGAATCTTTATCCGAATCCAAACCCGCTTGAGAAAATGAAATTACTCCATTCTACTCAAACCGTTAGACCACAGTATCACTTCGATAGCTCAGTTGGTAGAGCGGAGGACTGGAGAAGTTTAAAGCGGAAATCATTAGGTCGCTGGTTCAATTCTATCTTGAAGGATGTTTTTGAGAATCTTCATCCTAATCCAAACCCGCTTGAGAAAATGAAATTACGCCATTCTACACAAACCGTGAGACCAAGGTATCCCTTCGATAGCTCAGTTGGTAGAGCGGAGGACTGTAGAGGTTTAAAGCGTAAATCCTAAGGTCGCTGGTTCAATTCTGGCTCAAAGGATGTTTTTGAGAATCTTCATCCTCAGCCAAACCCGCTTGAGAAAATGAAGTTACTCCATTCTACACAAACCGTTAGACCACAGTATCCCTTCGATAGCTCAGTTGGTAGAGCGGAGGACTGTAGAGGCTTAAAGCTGAAATCCTTAGGTCGCTGGTTCAATTCTGGCTCGAAGGATGTTTTTGAGAATCTTCAATCTTTATCCTAATCCAAACCCGCTTGAAAAAATTAAATTACTCCATTCTACACAAACCGTGAGACTGCAGTATCCCTTCGATAGCTCAGTTGGTAGAGCGGAGGACTGTAGAGGTTTAAAGCAGCAATCCTTAGGTCGCTGGTTCAATTCTGGCTCGAAGGATATTTTTGAGAATCTTCAATCTTTATCCTTATCCAAACCCGCTTGAGAAAATTAAATTACTCCATTCTACACAAACCGTGAGACCACAGTATCCCTTCGATAGCTCAGTTGGTAGAGCGGAGGACTGTAGAGGTTTAAAGCAGCAATCCTTAGGTCGCTGGTTCAATTCTGGCTCGAAGGATATTTTTGAGAATATTCAATCTTTATCCTAATCCAAACCCGCTTGAGAAAATGAAATTACGCCATTCTACACAAACCGTGAGACCAAGGTATCCCTTCGATAGTTCAGTTGGTTGAGCGGAGGACTGTAGAGGTTCGAAGCTGAAATCCTTAGGTCGCTGGTTCAATTCTGGCTCGAAGGATATTTTTGAGAATCTTTATCCTAATCCAAACCCGCTTGAGAAAATGAAATTACTCCATTCTATACAAACCACGAGAACCCGGTATCCCTTCGATAGCTCAGTTGGTAGAGCGGAGGACTGTAGAGGTTTAAACTGAAATCCTTAGGTTGCTCGTTCAATTCTAGCTTGAAGGATGTTTTTGAGAATCTTTATCCGAATCCAAACCCGCTTGAGAAAATGAAATTACTCCATTCTATACAAACCACGTGACCGAGATATCCTTCGATAGCTCAGTTGGTAGAGCGGAGGACTGTAGAGGTTTAAAGCTGAAATCCTTAGGTCACTGGCTCAAAGGATGTTTTTGAGAATTTTCAATCTTTATCTTAATCCAAACCTGTTCGACAAAAGGAAATTACTCCATTCTACACAAACCGTGAGACCACGGTATCCCTTCGATAGCTCAGCTGGTAGAGCGGAGGCCTGTAGAGGTTTAAGATGAAATCCTTAGGTCGCTGGTTCAATTCTAGCTCGAAGGATGTTTTTGAGAATCTTTATCCTAATCCAAACCCGCTTGAGAAAATGAAATTACGCCATTCTACACAAACCGTGAGACCAAGGTATCCCTTCGACAGCTCAGTTGGAAGAGCGGAGGACTGTAGAGGTTTAAAGCTGAAATCCTTAGGTCGCTGGTTCAATTCTGGCTCGAAGGATGTTTTTGAGAATTTTCAATCTTTATCTTAATCCAAACCTGTTCGACAAAAGGAAATGACTCCATTCTACACAAACCGTGAGACCACGGTATCCCTTCGATAGCTCAGCTGGTAATGCGGAGGACTGTAGAGGTTTAAGATGAAATCCTTAGGTCGTTGGTTCAATTCTAGCTCGAAGGATGTTTTTGAGAATCTTTATCCGAATCCAAACCCGCTTGAGAAAATGAAATTACTCCATTCTACACAAACCGTTAGACCACAGTATCACTTCGATAGCTCAGTTGGTAGAGCGGAGGACTGGAGAAGTTTAAAGCGGAAATCATTAGGTCGCTGGTTCAATTCTAGCTTGAAGGATGTTTTTGAGAATCTTCATCCTAATCCAAACCCGCTTGAGAAAATGAAATTACGCCATTCTACACAAACCGTGAGACCAAGGTATCCCTTCGATAGCTCAGTTGGTAGAGCGGAGGACTGTAGAGGTTTAAAGCTGAAATCCTTAGGTCGCTGGTTCAATTCTGGCTCGAAGTATGTTTTTGAGAATTTTAAATCTTTATCTTAATCCAAACCTGTTCGACAAAAGGAAATTACTCCATTCTACACAAACCGTGAGACCACGGTATCCCTTCGATAGCTCAGCTGGTAGAGCGGAGGACTGTAGAGGTTTAAGCTGAAATCCTTAGGTCGCTGGTTAAATTCTAGCTCGAAGGATGTTTTTGAGAATCTTTATCCTAATCCAAACCCGCTTGAGAAAATGAAATTACGCCATTCTACACAAACCGTGAGACCAAGGTATCCCTTCGACAGCTCAGTTGGAAGAGCGCAGGACTGTAGAGGTTTAAAGCTGAAATCCTTAGGTCGCTGGTTCAATTCTGGCTCGAAGGATGTTTTTGAGAATTTTCAATCTTTATCTTAATCCAAACCTGTTCGACAAAAGGAAATTACTCCATTCTACACAAACCGTGAAACCACGGTGTCCCTTCGATAGCTCAGCTTGTAATGCGGAGGACTGTAGAGGTTTAAGCTGAAATCCTTAGGTCGCTGGTTCAATTCTAGCTCGAAGGATGTTTTTGAGAATCTTTATCCGAATCCAAACCCGCTTGAGAAAATGAAATTACTCCATTCTACTCAAACCGTTAGACCACAGTATCACTTCGATAGCTCAGTTGGTAGAGCGGAGGACTGGAGAAGTTTAAAGCGGAAATCATTAGGTCGCTGGTTCAGTTCTATCTTGAAGGATGTTTTTGAGAATCTTCATCCTAATCCAAACCCGCTTGAGAAAATGAAATTACGCCATTCTACACAAACCGTGAGACCATGGTATCCCTTCGATAGCTCAGTTGGTAGAGCGGAGGACTGTAGAGGTTTAAAGCGTAAATCCTAAGGTCGCTGGTTCAATTCTGGCTCAAAGGATGTTTTTGAGAATCTTCATCCTCAGCCAAACCCGCTTGAGAAAATGAAATTACTCCATTCTACACAAACCGTGAGACTGCAGTATCCCTTCGATAGCTCAGTTGGTAGAGCGGAGGACTGTAGAGGTTTAAAGCAGCAATCCTGAGGTCGCTGGTTCAATTCTGGCTCGAAGGATATTTTTGAGAATCTTCAATCTTTATCCTTATCCAAACCCGCTTGAGAAAATGAAATTACTCCATTCTACACAAACCGTGAGACTGCAGTATCCCTTCGATAGCTCAGTTGGTAGAGCGGAGGACTGTAGAGGTTTAAAGCAGCAATCCTTAGGTCGCTGGTTCAATTCTGGCTCGAAGGATATTTTTGAGAATCTTCAATCTTTCTCCTAATCCAAACCCGCTTGAGAAAATGAAATTACGCCATTCTACACAAACCGTGACACCAAGGTATCCCTTCGATAGCTCAGTTGGTAGAGCGGAGGACTGTAGAGGTTTAAAGCGGAAATCCTTCGGTCGCTGGTTCAATTCTGGCTCGAAGGATGTTTTTGAGAATCTTCAAACTTGATCCAAATCCAAACCCGCTTGAAAAAATGAAATTACTCCATTCTACACAAACCACAGAGACCCCAGTATCCCTTCGATAGCTCAGTTGGTAGAGCGGAGGACTGCAGAGGTTTAAACTGACATCCTTAGGCAGCTGGTTCAATTCTGGTGCGAAGGATTTTTTTGAGAATCTTTATCCGAATCCAAACCCGCTTGAGAAAATTAAATGACTCCATTCTACACAAACCGTTAGACCACAGTATCCCGTTGATAGCTCGGTTGATAGAGCGGAGGACTGTAGAGGTTTAAAGCGGAAATCCTTAGGTCGCTGGTTCAATTCTGGCTCGAAGGATGTTTTTGAGAATCTTCAATCTTGAGCCGAATCCAAACCAGCTTGAAAAAAATGAAATTACTCCATTCTACACAAACCGTTAGACCGCAGTATCCCTTCGATAGCTCAGTTGGTCGAGCGGAGGACTTTCGAGGTTTGGTTCAATTCTGGCTCGAAGGATGTTTTTGAGAATCTTCAATTTCGATCCAAATCCAAACCCGCTTGAAAAAAATGAAATTACTCCATTCTACACAAACCGTTAGACCGCAGTATCCCTTCGATAGCTCAATTGTGAGAGCGGAGGACTGTACAGGTTTAAAGCGGAAATCCTTAAGTCGCTGGTTCAATTCTGGCTCGAAGGATGTTTTTGAGAATCTTCATCCTCAGCCAAACCCGCTTGAGAAAATGAAATTACTCCATTCTACACAAACCACATGACCAAGGTATCCTTCGATAGCTCAGTATGTAGAGCGGAGGACTGTAGAGGTTTAAAGCTGAAATCCTTAAGTCGCTGGTTCAATTCTGGCTCGAAGGATCTATTTGAGAATCTTCAATCTTTATCTGAATTCAAACCCGTTCCAGAAAATGAAATTCCTCCATTTTACACAAACCGTGAGACCAAGGTATCGCTTCGATAGCTCAGTTGGTAGAGCGGAGGACTGTCGAGGTTTAAAGCGGAAATCCTTCGGTCGCTGGTTCAATTCTGGCTCGAAGAATGTTTTTGAGAATCTTCAATCTTGATCCAAATCCAAACCCGCTTGAAAAAATGAAATTACTCCATTATACGCAAACCGTTAGACTGCAGTATCCCTTCGATAGCTCAGTTGGTAGAGTGGAGCACTGTAGAGGTTTAAAGCTGAAATCCTTAGGTCGCTGGTTCAATTCTGGCACGAAGGATGTTTTTGAGAATCTTTATCTTAATCCAAACCCGTTCGAGAAAATGAAATTACTCCATTCTACACAAACCCTTGAACCACTGTATCCCTTTGATAGCTCAGTTGGTAGAGCGGAGGACTGTAGAGGTTTAAAGCTGAAATCCTTAGGTCGCTGGTTCAATTCTGGCTCGAAGGATCTTTTTGAGAATCTTTATCTTAATCCAAACCCGTTCGAGAAAATGAAATTACTCCATTCTACACATACCCTTGAACCACTGTATCCCTTCGATAGCTCAGTTGGTAGCGTGGAAGACTGTAGAGGTTTAAAGCTGAAATCCTTTGGTCGCTGGTTCAATTCTGGCTCGAAGGATGTTTTTGAAAATCTTCTATCTTTATCTTATCTTATTCATCCTACTACTTTACCCATTGCAGGGATGTGTTGCTGCAGAACTTTGAGTCCTACGACGGCGACATCCAGAAGCTCATCTGCACAGCCGATCATCTGGGGGCGCTGATGCAGTACGACTCGCCGGGCTTCTTACCCAACAAGAGGATACACAGAGGTACCCAAAATGACTTAATGAGCAACTTCGGTAGTGGCATTAAAAAAAACAAATACATTGAGCAGTTGCTGTGTGTAGCCATGGGCCTGGCGACACTAGAGGTGATGCAGGCCATGCAGCGCACGTGGAGCAACGCCAAAGTGCGCGTCAACGGCAAGACAAGGCAGATGCAGTGGAGGGACATGTTTGACATCGCCGTCAAGTGGAGGAGGTAGGAAGTCTACATGAAGGTTTCAGGATTTCAATGAAATACAAATTCACTCCTACCATTGCGTGTTTTGCTCCTTGCTGATCTCCAAAGAGCTCAGCAAAGAGCAAAACACATATCAGAAACAAATCCATCCAGAAAATCTTCTTTAGTGCTAATGGTTGTGGGTGAGCTGGAGTATCATTCCCAAACTTTTCTTTTCTTATGTCTGAAGGGTCGCCGATCCCGACCAGCCGGTTCTTTGGTTAGACCAGATGCCTGCCAGAACTCTCAGTCGGGGCTTCAACAATCACATCAACCTCATCAGGTGACTTGAAAGACTTACTTACCTCTTTCATTCACTGTTATATTCTCAAATGAATTTTTTTCGCCCCCGTCTTTCCTCAGGGGCCAGATTATCAACATCAGATACCTTGCCTACTTTGACAACATCCTGGACTTCATCAAAGACAGAATACTTGTCTACCACGGGTGCGCGTTCACAGCTTTTGTTTCCCATTGCATTGTTTGCTTTCCCTCAGCTTGAAACGTGTAAATGTAAATGTATCTCTTGTGCTGATTATAGTTTCACATTTTATTTTGGACATGAATATGGAAACAAAACAAAAGCTTTCATGATAATAATACTAAGGCTAATAACACTATTAAATATGAACAACAACTTGATAATAATAGATAAAATACAACCCCAATTCCAATGAAATTGGGACGTTGTGTTAAACATAAATAAAAACAGAATACAATTATTTGCAAATCCTGTTCGACCTATATTTAATTGAATACACTACAATGACAAGACAAGAAAAAGGAACCAAACAATAGCCAAAACACTGTCAGACAAGTACCAAATACTAATAATAATAATGATACCTTAAAGAATAATTAAAGGAAGAAAATGTAACACCCTCCAGTGAACACAGTCTGTCACACCCTCGTTTCGTCCCTGTATCCTGTGAAATATATATTAGTTTTGAATTGTTTTATGGTTAAAGATTGTTTTAACTCTTCATCTAAACCATTTAAGTTTCACCACCCCTGCATTTTGACGTTATAGTTCCCTCGAAGTGATAACGCCCCTCTCTATTTCGTAACAATTTCTAAATATTTTTAACTCAATCAGTAGTATTAACTTTCTATATGATTTGGGCTTTTTGGAATATTACTACAGTATGCCTGCAAATTTAAATATTTTTTTAATTTTTTCCCAGGGCGTACAATCCCAAAGGCGTGGTAGAGGTCCGCCAAGCCCTGGAGAATGTGAATAAAGTGGAAGATCTTCTTCCTATAATGAAGGTAAAGATGAAATGAGGGAAATGGTGGACCCAGTGTTCTCGTCATGCGTTTGCAGCTCATGTTTATTTCCTGAAGCAGTTTAACAGTAAAACCAGAGATGGCTTCACAGTCAACTCCAAAGTGCCCAGCATGAAGGATCCGGGCAAAGAGTATGACGGCTTCACCATCACCATCACGGGAGACAGGTGACAACCAGGGCGCCTGCTTTCTTTGACACAGCTGCTTTCTTGTCACACTGGTGAAGTATATGCTATTGTGCACCAAAATTCTTTATTACTATCTTTACACGCAGTTTATTGCCATACTAAAGCAATTCAAAGTTCAAGATTCGCAAAATTTACGACATCTAGGCTAACAATGTTTCACATTCCAAAAAGTCCCACTTCTAACACAGTTACACATTTTCCACATACAAAAACCCATTGACGTGAATGAGACATTCAACAACGACAACGATAAAGAATCCCAATATTTCCCATCCCAAATTCAAACTGTTCAGCTGATTCAGCACTTCGGAACTATTTTCCACGTTCCAATAATTCCCAAAATTACAGACTTTTGACAATACAATTGCCAAATGACAGGTATTCATAACCTTCTACATTTCTTGACCGATACAAACCATTCCAACTTTGGAAGTTTTTGAACCACTGTATTTATCACACTCCCAAAATTCTCAAATTAAGAGATTTATCTTGACTGATTCAAATCATCCCAACTTCAACTCTCACTATGATACAGTTTAACAATTCAATTAATTCAACAATTTGCTTAATTCAACAGCATTTCTGTTTAGCATCGGCTCTTCAGCATTGACACGAAATCTCCACAGAAACTGCATGGTCTAGTTCTTTTTGCCATTTACCAGGGTGGGCAACATGCTTTTCTCGGTGGAGACGCAGACAACGGAGGAGCGCACGCAGCACTACCAGTCGGAGATCGAGTCCATCTACAGGGAGTTGACGACCAAAGGGAAGGTCTTCGCGCTCTCCACTGAGTTTGCGGTGCGTTTCATAGAAGGAACTGCAGCGTGTAGCATCGCGGCTGGGTTATGAGAAACTAGAAAAACAAACAGCTATTACTGAGAGCTGAAGAACACACACAAAGTTTGACAAATCCCCTTTGTTTCTTCAATCAGCGTTTCCCAACTTTTACTGAGCCAAGGCACATACAGTATTTTACATTGGAAAAACTAACACGACACACCTCGAAACAAAAAATGTCCCAAAAAGTATCCACTGTACTGCATACTGTAATCATTATTATGAGAAAGCTACATTAGTAAACTACTTATCATTTTCGGACTAATTAGATGAAATTATCTAATGTTTCACAAAGCACGATTGTGCTAAGGACGTGCGTGAATGCAAGCGAGACTGAATAAGCTGTTGCAATGCATTCTGTAGCTCTTGCAGCAGTGCGTCCTCAGTGGCCAATTTAGACGAAAAAAAGTATTACTTTCTAATAGTTAAGAGATAAAAACCTAAAAGAAAAAATCATGCTATATATTTTAATGTTTAAAATAAAGTTTCTAGTTTATTTCAGATGTTTTTGTTTGTACAATGAAACTTGTAGTGTAGAAAGTAGTATTTACAAATGGAATTCATAAAATATTTTAAATATATGTATTTTTTTAAAACAATACAAACTATACAGTATATATTTGCTATCCTAAATCCTTCTTTTCCAATAAAATAGTATTAACACAGTCCTAGTAAACAGTATGGTTGCTGAGCGCTCACCTCCTTTGACTCTCTGTGGAGAGGTTGCACTCAGTTAAGCAATGTGAAAGCAAAATATCGTTGATGGATTCTTTTTTGGTTGTTTTTCCATCTGACCGAGGCAGAGTTTGCTCTTTTCAGGACGCCGACGCCGTGTGTAATCTGATCCTCTCGCTGGTTTATTACTTCTGCAACCTCATGCCGCTCTCTAGAGGCTCCAGGTAATCATCTACCGACAGCCACTAAATCCTGTTAAAAAGAAATCAACTTAGTAACTTAAATTGCACGCAGTTGAGCGCCAAGGTCCAACAATCAGCACACATAGGTTGATACATACTTCCTGCCTACATTGTGACTCATGCTTTATTCATTGAGCCGTTAAGGAAATGCCATCTTTTGCCATATGGGGAAAAAAACACTCCTCTATCTACTCTTTTATCCACATGTGCACTAAAAGTTGCTTCACCAGAGTTTAGTCGAAATCAGGTGGTTTTTTTTTTTGTTCCTTAAGATCCTCTTTGGCGACAGTAATATACAGTGGGATTTGCTGTGTAGTGTGTCTCCTATGAAAACTTGAGCATAAAGCTCAAGTGTAGAAATGGAACATGTAAGATGTCATTAGTTCCACAGTGCCTTATCACAGCCAGTTAGCTGTAACAGAAATTGATAAGTGTGTCAATCATTACTCATTGACTGTGGTGTTTGTGTGTGTGCATGCATGCTCAGCGTGGTGGCCTATTCGGTCATGATGGGGGCAGTGATGGCCAGTGGGAATGAGGTCAGCGGTCGGATCCCCAAAGGAAAGGTAACAGAACTTAAACATGAAACGTGTTGTTCAGTAGAAGTATTTTAAAAAAAATACATTCTTAATTACTGGATTCAAACTGGGTTCTATTCATTTTGTTACTAGCTGGTGGACTTTGAGGCCATGACGACGCCCAGTCCTGACAGCTTCAGTAAAACAGCAAAGAGCTGGATGCAGTTCAAAACGTGAGATGAACTGATTGTGCATTCTAGTAATAACAATAAGCATCATGATTCACCAAAAATCATTTATATTCTTATGGTTTTCTACTCCTTAAGTTTACCCTCTTGGTACCAGAGTCTGCCCCCTGTGGCCGAGACCTTCCCCTCCATCAGAACCATGATCGAAGTCCTCAACGCAGACTCGTCGACACAATGTTCAAAGAACTCTTAGCACGAGGCACACGTACAAGAATTTAGTTCATGAAAAGTTTTAAATTGACAGAACAAATGGACTCACTGAGAATTCACGATCAAGTCACGGTAATCAAGACAAAAGTTATATCGTGAAACCTCTAACGTGGAACGTAAAACGGATTCTAGCGGCCGTACGAGAAAAATAAGCAATAACTACTGGCATTTGTGAAAAAAACTTTAAAAGGAGAGTCATGTCGTGTCTTATTTTTTTAACATGCTTTATTATCAAGTGGCTGTTAAGTGTAAAAGGCACAACAATACTTGCTTATGTGACATTACGTCAAAATCAACAACAACAAAAAAAGCACAACATTGTATTTTAGTGACTATAGTGGCTTATTCCCCACAAACCGGCATGGCAATTTTTGCCAAATTACTCATTGAACAACCTTTGCATATGACTTTAGAGGTTGCACTATATCGACGTTTTGTGATACTTTCATTTACCAAAAAGAAAAGCTGCAGCACCTCACGTCAATCAATTGTCATCCAGCAGGATTATTAAAATATATATATATATATTGCACTATAAGGTTTGAAATTACAGGACATCCTATTGGAAAAACTTGACATACTAGTTCAGTATTTGGCTTGAATGTCCCATGGAAACAAATGCACAAGTGACTTCACACAAAAGAAGAAAAAGCACACAGGTAAAGCACATAATTACAAATAATGTCTAAATTGTGTATTTTTATTTTTTTTTACATTTTATCCAAAACATGAAATAAAATGTTGAAATTGTGTTGTTTTTTTTGGGGGGTGGGGGGTGTGAATAAAAAAATGTACTTGGAGATACATGTTTTTTTTTTTTTTTTTTTTTTTAATAGTAACAGTATACAAACCTTAGCAGTATGTTGACTGTAGATAGTCTAATTTAGAGTATTTTAGGATGAATTGGTCGTCACGGAAACATTGAAAAACATTTTTGTGTTTGGACAACTTCAATCAGGATTATCCAATTAGGTTAAAAAAATATATATTTTTTTTTGTTAGAGGTAAATGAAATTTTGTTCACATGCCATTCTACTTGAGCACAGGGTTGATGGAAGCTTTTTGCTATTTTAATCCCTGACAACAACAAAATGAGATAAAACAAAAAGTTTGTTATTATTTAAAATGACCATTTGTGGATAAAGGTGCTGCTGTTTCTAACAGATCCTTTGAGGTTTTATTAGGCCCTCCTGGAATTGCTGTTTCGACATACCTCAAAACTCGTAGTCTTCATTTCACTTCGTTTCAATTTGGATTAAATTTGTTGCAGGGATTTTTGAGTGAATGTTTTCCACCCCATAAATTTACTGACCTTTGTTGATGAGCTCTTTGTTATCGTTGTTTCTAATTGGGAAATGGCTGCATGCTCAGAACGGTCAAACAAGTAAGATAACATTTGACAGTTATAGATGAGGGAAGTGGGAGTAAAATACAATTATCCTTCTCACCGATAGAGGCCGCCAAATCCTGCCGTGTTACACGGTGGTCACGTGGTTTACCGGAAGCGTTCTCCTTCCAGTTTAGTTCTGAAAGCGTGGAGTTAAAGTAAAGTACTGCGGGCATGGAGGAAGACGTGTTCCCGAAGGAGGAGCGCCTCACTGCCGCCTTGAAGCAGCTTGTCATCTTGGGCAAAGTGCTGCTACAGCAGGCCAAGAAGGATGCCGAGGGTATGATGAAACAAAACAAAAAAAGTGGTTTTGAACCATTAAATGTACAACGAATTAATGTACATTAATTGTATTGTTTGCCACTCATTCGGCGTCGTAAGTCACAAATAAGATAATTTAGCTCTGAAAATGTGACGGGTTGGTCCTTCGAATACGGTTGAAAGGTGGCAGACTAACGAAAAAGCGACGAAAAACAGGCGAGCGTATATTATATCCTTTGTTTTTTATGTCGAATTTTGATGGTTTTCGTTTTGACAAAAGCGCCTACAATTATGTACGGTGTAACTTTGAGTTGAAAGCTGTGTTAATAGCAGCCCTCAACAAAGTAGATTTCTGATCTTAAGTTTTGAGGAATTTCTATTAAAAAATAAAATACAATACAATATATTGCCTAGCTTCTGCATGGTTTATCCCGAGGGTAATTGTATTATTTAATTTGTGTCGTTTTTGCCACTAACATATCCTAAAAAAAATGTTTCATTTTTCTTTTAAAGTCTCCATGGAGAACTTTGTCCCATACAAAATTGCCACTTTGTTGGGCCTGATCGCGGCCGGAGCAGACTTCTACAAGAGGTGAGATTAATTCTGTCTTGTGCTCAAAAGTGATTTTTTTTTTTTTTTTTTTTTTCCCTAAAATATGTAAATTGTGTACATTTAACTGTGTTGTCTTGCTTTTGCGCAGCATCGGAGTGAAGAAGAAGAGCGAAGCCGAGGCCACCTGGCAAACGTTGTATCGGTAAATTTGAACAAACAAACCAAAGCCAGATTACCATGTCATTATAATAATGCGCCACTTTTTCCAGTGTGTGTTCCAGGTTAAACTGTCACCATGATAACGCCTTTATTAACTGTACAAGGTGATATCTTTTGGAGGCGACGCATTAGGATTTTTTTCACAATTTAAGAATTCTCAGAATATTTAAGAATATTTTTGCAACACATCTCTTGCAAATGGTGAAATCAACTCGTTTTCAGGGGAGATCTGTCACAAAGAACTGTAATATGAGTGTCAAAAGAAATTAACCACTGTAAGTAAAACTACTCATTCTTTGGAGATGCCTGACATAATGGCATTTTAAGTATTCCTGATGTTAATGTTGTCAAATATGTGTATATATATTTTGTATTTTTGAATTAAAAAAATCTAAAGATTTAGTAAAATATTTATCTTCTCTCTATTTCTTAAGCTATTAATCTAAACTAAAAATATAATATGTAATGATAAAATATGATTAGTATTATTTGTGTAAGTAATTAATGGTTTAGTGTGAGCAACCACACGTAGCTATGTAACTTAAGTTTAATTTATTGTTCTCTGTTTATCAGTGTTCCCCTCTTTCCATCACACAAAAAACGCCATCATCCTTTAGATATTCTCTGTACTGAATTCACACATTATAGTGCTTTAGGATACTTTGATTTCAAATTTTCAGGCAAGTTTTGCTCGAATTCCAAATTGCGTTGCACTTTGGAGATTCAAATGTCTTTTCAGTAATTGATAGTTGAAAGAGGTGATTGATTATTTGTCTTTTCATAGCCATGCAGCAGTCAGGGAACAAGTGGAGGAGCTCCTCCAGCTCCAGGTTTGTACCAAGAAATGTGCATTAGTTTTTCCGATTGCTTCTGTCTGAACGTAGCTTGCATGGATATGTGTGTGTACAGAGCGAGTGGGACTCCTTCCTGGAGCATGTAGATCGAAGTCTTCGGTCGTCTTGTGCTCCCGTGACGCCAGGAGGACAAACGGTGGACATCTTTAGCACCGAAACTTTGTTAACTGATGGACGCAGTGGAAAGTGAGTATGCGCGCCGCCATTCCAACACCCTTGGCAGAGTTGGTGCACCCCTAAAAAAATCTAAAAAGGCCTAGTAGAGTTGTATTAGTTGTTTATCTAGCCTTTGTGTCTGCGTGCATAAACACAAGTTTAAATGTGTGTGTGTTGTGTTTGAAGGAGTGTCACTCTGGATCAGTACCGTTCCCCGGGTCAGAAGCTTCTGCTGGTCCTCATCAGGCACTTTGGATGACTGCCGTGACGCGACCATGTGGCCGAGCTGGAGGGCAGCAGCGTTAGTTACCCCAAAAATCACAGAATAAACAAGACATTTGATTAAAATGTCATGTTTTCAACATGTTTTCTTGTGGTCTGAAGGCTGCTCTGGAGGCTCGGTCTGTGAAGGTCGTGGTAGTGTCTTTTGGAGCCCTGGAGGGGGCTCGTTTATGGTTGCAGCAGACAGGATGCTCCTTGGACTTAGTGTTGGATCCACACAGGAAGGTTTGCAACCGTCACAAATCATCTCCTCGCTACCAGAACTTGATTACAGCCAGGGCTGGGAGATTAATCTATTTATTAGAATTTATTTGTCAGTATAATTTTTTTTTTAAGGCCTGTGCAGTTCAACACATGAGTGCACCGCTTCCCCTAACATCATGGCTGTGAACAGAAAGGAGCACTGTCAAGTGTTGCCAACTTGGCAATTTGGTCGCTATATTTGGCTACTTTTCCAACCCTTCAATGGACTATTAAATAATTTAAAAAATGCTACTAGTGACTTTAAACAGACAAAATTGACACATTGTTTTCCGTATGACAAGAAAGGAGCCTGCTGGAAGGCAATCACGATGGCATCAATGGTGCCAAACACTAAATGTGATTTTTGTGGGGAATAAAATCATTTTATTTTAAGGCCATGATATAGCCCAGCCCTAATTCCAGCTAAAGTTGTCTTGTTGGTGTTAGATTTACAGGAGCTTTGGACTGATCTCGTCCTGCGCTAAAGTCATGAATTTTGACTCCATGCTCCGGTATTCTGAGTACCAAGCAGCTGACAGAGACTTCCCAGAATTCCCCATGCACATGCTGGAGGACATCTACCAGGTATCGATGACGCTAGCCGAGTTTGTTTGGGTTTTATCCAACCCTATGGCAGATGGCCTTAATTACCCCATTAGCCACTTAATTTAACCCAGTGGTCTGCTAGGGTAGTTAATGCTTTTATCCAGCTAGGTATTGTTGGCAAGTGAACCACAGCTAGTCAGTTAAGTACAGTTGATCTGTTTTACCACAGCTAGGTAAGTTTTAACCAGATAGATATCCAAGTATAGTTACTTTGAAAGTTAGCCAGCTAATTAGATTTTGTAATTTGTCTTGCGTTAGCCCGCCAGCTTCAGTTTCTCCCAATCATCTTGGTTGGAACAGTAATGGAAAATCACTTAACTACCGTTAGCCAGCTTTGGTATTGTTAACCAGGTGATGTTAAATACTAAAAGTAAATACATTTCTCTCAGATGGGAGGTGACTTTCTGCTTAGCGACACCAACAAAGTCCTCTTGTCCCACCCGAGCAAGTACCCGATGGACCGACCCACACTCAGCGACGTCCTACAGACGGCCTCCGGCCCGACCAAGCTAACTGCGCAGGAAGCCAGCGGTAGTGATGCTCCTTTACACGCTGATGACGTCCCGCCTCGCACTCACGCTACCGTGAAGAGGCGCGACCGATGCCAAGCTGTGCGGAGCGTCCGCCCGCTTCTCGCTGTTAGGTCCTTGCTGTGACTTGAACCTGAACAATTATGAAAGCCATATGAGTGTTTATTCCATATCCTTGATATTGAATACCATACGTATATACAGTTTATACACTAGTATGCTCTTTGTCCTCACTAGTAGGACAACTACGTTACTAGTAAGGCTAAGATGTGCAGTAGTTATCTGTGGTCCAAAGTGGCACTTGTAGGGAAACAAAATGTGACGCGTAAGACAGTTCTACTAGTCCGCCCTAGTCGTTCTACTCGCGAGCTAAATAGTTTTTTCTAGTGAGGGCAAACAGCAAAACAGTACATAAACCAGCTGGATATTGAATACATTTTAAAACTGCTTTCCACAAACAATACAGTACCACTCTTTGTTGAATTTGGCGTCGCTGCGTGGCCATAAAATGCAATAGTTTGTAGGACGGGTTGATCTTTGTAAAGTAAAAAGCTAAAAATAGCAGAATGAAAATCATGTTAACTGTTTACTCTCAATAAAACTATGTATGCATACAAACAAATGTGTTGCTAATATGATTGTTTTGAGTTGGAGCATCTTGCACTTCTTGACTAAAATTTTGACATGTTCATATTGGTTTGACAGCTCGGTATTGTTAACCACTTAACTCGGAAGATAGCTAGGTATTGCTATCACTTCTGATAAGTTGCTTAACCGTAGTTAGCCAGGTAGGTTTTATTTAGCTAGTTGTCTTGAGATGTCCAGCCAAATATTAATTGACAGTTAGCCTGTTGGTTAAAATGGTAAATTTGGTAATTTCCCTTAAATTAGCCAGCTTGCTTTGGTTTCGCCAGTACATCTTGGTGAGGCAGCTGTGAAAAATTAGCCAGCTAGGTATTCTTAGCCACTTAACTATAGTTAGCAAACTATGTATTTGCCACTTAACTAACGCTTTAGCCAGCTAAGTATTGTAAGCCACTTAACTACCTGCAGTTAGCCAGTGGACCTCTGTCAGGACTAAGTATTGTTAGTGCCTTTACAACTGTCAGTTAGTTACCTAACCGCAGTTGGTTGACCTCAGAAAGCCAGCTAGATATTGTTAGCCACTCACCTACAGTTAGCCAGCTAGGTATTGTTAGCCACTTAACTACAATTAGCTAGTTGACCTCAGCTAGCTTGGTATTGTTAGCCGCTTCACTAGAGTTAGCCAGCTGCACATTGTTAGCTTCAGTTAGTTCTAGTCCATCTACGTCATGTTAGCTACTTAACTACAGCTAGCCAGCTAACATTAAGAGAAAACTTATTTTTAAGTGTGTTTAATTGTTTTTGCCATCATGTTTATTAACCAAGGCCCACAGAGTTCTGACCTTGGTGATTGCCTATTTGTATACAGTTTTTTGGTTAAAATGGAGATCTAGGAGTTCATCTAAAGCTCCACCCTGTCATCAAACTCGCACATGTAGTTCATGGCCCTGTCGCAGTAGTGGTCCCACCAGTCGCCGTTATCTGATGCCATGGCCACGCAGTTCTCACGCTTGCCACCGTCCGGCTGGCTGGACAGGAAGTGCCTGCGCCACTGGAAGTAGGAGACAGGCGTGCCGTCGTCAAAGATGTACACACCCTCGGTCGCCAGGTCGTTGACGCCAAGCCACACGGGCCAGTTGCCCGGCCGGAAGAAGGACTTGACGTAGTCGGCCAGCGCCTCCTGCTCACGGCGGTCTCGTGGCATGCCCATGCGACCCCCACGCTCCAGGCACTTCCTGGACGCGCCCGCGTAGTCCTCATAGTTGTTGTACACCAGGTAGCATTTATAGCCCACGCGCAGGCCTTTCTGGCAACCTGATTGGTCGAGAGCAAACATGGCTTCAGACATTTGTGTTAATTTTGATGCTTTGGCCATTTTGTCTTGAGCAGCTATAACACTCATCTTGTGTGTCTCATTAACCTTTGTTAACACTATCAGGCTAGGTATATTTAGTCAATTCGTTAGCCTAATAGCATAATTTCCCAAGTCATTTTTAAACTTTTCTCACAGTATACAAATTCAACAAACACGAAGCATCCAGTAGCCTCGATTCAACCTTTGTAATATACTATGACCTGGATGACGGAGTTTACAGTGACATAAAAAAAAAAAAAAAATTTTAGTGATAAAATTTGTATAAATTTTTTTACTTTAAAAAAAATATTAATTATGCCACTAGGCTAACTAATTTACCTTCTTTTAGCCAGCTACATTCAGTTTCTCCAGTTCATTTTGGTTGGTCAAATAAAGTTAGCCAGCAATGTATTGTTAGCAACTACAGGTAGTTAGCCATTTAAGAAAAAAATAATTATGCCACTAAGCTAATCAATTTACCTTCTGTTAGCCAGCTAGTTTCAGTTTCTCCAGTTCATCTTGGTTGGTCAAATACAGTTAGCTAGCAATGTATTGTTAGCAACTACAGGTAGTTAGCTAGGTGTTGTTATCCACTTAACCAGTTAGCTGGGTAACTTCTGGAAGTTGCTTAAACAGTTAGCTAGGTAGGCATCGTTATCCAGATTTGTTTTAGTTAGTTAGTGGCTCTAAGTCAACTAAGTATAGTTTGACAGTTTGCCTCATTTATCCGGCTAGGTAATGTTGTTATTTATCCTTAGTCAGCCAGATAGCTGTTGTTCTATCGTCATCTATTCAAAGTTGTGTACCGTACTGATTTTGTCTTCATCTAGTGGTAAAAATGGTAGTAAAATCACTTAGAATGCCTTTTCAAAAAGCTACATTTCCAACGAAAGTTCCAGGATTTCTTTAGTACTATTAGTTCCTGAAGCGAAAAGGTTCCTAACAGATATGTTTAGCACTGCAGACACCACCCCAAAAAAGTTCCTGCACCTCTCAAAAGTTCTACCCCACCTCTGTAGCAGGGTCTTCACCCTGTTGTGATTATTTATTTATTTATTTTTATTTTTTGGCAAACTATAGTCCTCCAAAGGTTCCTACTTGCAGTGTTTTCAGATCAAACCAAGCTAACTGTTTGGGGGGGGGAACAAAACGTACCTTCCAATCTTCCGATCTCTTTGCGGTTGTCTTTGCTGTGGTGGTAGACTTCCCGGATTTTGTCCTCCAGCTCCGCCACCTTGGCTGCCATTTTGGGAATGAAGAAAGAACATCAGAGGAACTAGGAAGTGCCGCAGGTTAGCATTAGCGTGACTTGGTACCGTCCATCCTGGACAGGCGCTCCATTAGCTGGGCGACACTAACATCCAGGGTGTAGTGGCCCACATTGAGACTGTGGATGGCCTGGTCCATCCCGGCCAGTCTGGACACTGCAGAAGAAGATGCAGTGTTACTCTTGTTTAGTTAAACAAAATTAGCAACTATTTATGAAATTAAAAAAATAATTGGCGTGAGTACGTACGAACGTAGTTGTAGGAGGTTTCAAAGTCCGATGCCAGGTTGGTGGGCTCAAGTTCCGACACCGGAAGAATGTCTGGAACATCTCCTCGTGACTTTTTTCCATCTGCAAGAGACGTCTGATGTACAAAAAAACACAATATTTACATTACATTGCTTCAAAATGATTACAAGTATTACAGCAGTTAGACAGCTAGCTTCAGTTACACAGTTACTGTATATTAGCTAGCTACCACGGCTCACTGTGCTAATTTCTTCCGGAAGCTTCTTAAATTAGCCAGTTATCTTCAGCGGGGCAGCTAGCTGCAGGACACCAGCAAGTTTCCATTAGCCAGTTTTCGTCAATAGAACACTTAACTTGGGTTTACGTGCCAGGTACGATTAGCAAGTTAACTTCAATGAGACAGCTAGTTCTAGTTTACCAATTAGTTTCCATTAGGCCTACCCTACCTTAAGCTAGCTTTAACCAGTTAGTTTCCTTTAGCCGGTTAACTTAAGCTAAACAGCTAGCTTTAGTTTACCAGTGAGGTCGTCAGATAGTGTCAGCAAGACAGGGTCCTTTAGTTTTCCATTTTGGGATAATTAGCCACTTAGCTTCGCTCTATTATCAAGAGTCCTGTAATATTTACAGCATTAATATAGCATCCGCCCCCTAAAATCGGTTAATCACAAGGTGTTTATTCATTTAGATTTTTGCTTATTTTATTTGAATTTATTTTGATTAATTTGTCTAATTAACTAATTCATTTTTAACTTTTATTTTACCTTTATCTACTAATGTCCCTTGGCCATCTGTCTTAGTTTTAAAAATCAAATGTATACCTTTTTCCCAAATTCTGTTCTAAAAAGTGTTACCAATATTATCCATCAATGATGCAATTGCTTCTCGGAACGGTTAAATCATCCAGCAAATAGTCTTTTCAGGACGTCCTACTTTTAGGTCATTGTTTTGCACTTTTTAACACAATTTTAACAAAGCCATTGACATAATTACATTTAGTTTTTCTGATAAGTTTCAAAGCTCAATATTGTCCTGACCTGGGTCGGTTGTGCCGTTCCAACGGGAACACAGCAGCCCAGCGAGCACAAACACAGCAGAGCGAGCGACCCGGTGACCGGTCCCATTTTCAACCTCCCAACTCCTGAAAGAAGCAAAAAAAAAAAGAAATCCCTCTTCTCTCTCCTCCCTCTTCTCTCTCCTGCTTTACACCTCCCTCAGAGACATGACCCAGCAAGAATACTGTAAAAAAAGATTGAAAAAAATTATGTCAAATTCCAAATATTGTGCATGTGATTTCATCCCCACTGGCTGCCTGTCGTCCATTTGTTTCTTGTTTTGTTTTGTTTTGTTTTAAGGGCGTCACTTGCTAGTTGCATAACAGGAAAGCCTTTTGTGTTTTCCTATCCCCATCCCATTTCCACTCTTTGTGTAGTAGATTAAGACCTTCGACGATGAGGGTCTTGGATTTTGGTCTCCAATTTCCAACCTTTGTGTGTACACTATTCCCAAGGCAGGTGCTGCTGCTGCTGCTGCTGCAAAAAAAAAAAAAAGACTAGGACCCCATATTTAGGGCTCAGGAAAAGGGAATGTTTGTTATTTTGGCTTAGTTTATCTTAATTGTGCTGTCTTTTCTTTGATTCATAGTGCATTCCAATCCCATTCCCCTCGTTGTGTGTACACTTTTTCTAAGTCAGGTGTGGTAAAAACACACACACACACACTTAAAAGGCAAGATTTAGGACTCCACGAAGGGGAACGCCTATTAGGTTAGCATAGCTTAGTAGCTTAGCTTTCGTTGACCTTTTGATCTCGTTACGTTTTTCTTTTGAATTTTGATGACGAGCACAGATCCGTTATTGTCCATAAATGTGTGTTTTTGGCTTAAACGTGTCCTACTTAGCACTGTGTTGCATTCACCGGTAATGTCCAATTATGACTTAAAAAGCACAGATGTGATTGTATGTGTGCCAGTTAAAATGCCGAAAGACTCTGCAAGTGTTCCCAGGAGGCAATTTTTTTTCTATGGCCCACGCTTCTACTTTCTAAACCACTTAATTGCACATTTTCATGTAAACTCACAATGGAGGGAATGGTTGACGAAAAACAATGAAATGACGGATGGATGCTTTGGTTGGTTGTCGATTTTTGACGACCTAATTAGAGTGAATAATGTAGAATCCCCCCTGAAATTGTGCAGTTCAGAATTTTACCTGGAATAATACGGCACTAAACCTGATCTCAACAACTATCTGACTTTTGAAACACATTGCCTCTGCTATCATGTCAAAGCCAAAAGGTAAGCAGAGCTTTCGATATTATATTGATAAGGAAAATGGTACTCTGTAAAACTAATTCATAGCAAAAGCTGGGGAGTTATTTGTCACTTTTTTTTTGGCTGTCATTTGTCAGTTAGAGATTTTTTTTTTTATTTTTTTTTACATTTTATTTTAAAACACATTCACTGCCATTGGCGGCTTCAGAAGTCAAATATCCATGTTAACTTGGAGGGCTGGCTGTGAATGAGTTTTAAGAGTGGTTAAATTTTTACACTTGTGTAAAGATTAAGAATATTTTTTCAAATTAGTTCGAGGACACAAATCACATTTGCAATACACCTTTGTCATTCAAGGCTAATGTTTTTAATGTAAGACTTCCTTTTGTGCTTGCATGACATTTAAAAAATCGTGTCTGCTGCTTGTAATTATGGTGGTGACAGTTTCACCTGGGAACAGATTATTTCTCTGTCAATAATTTGCTATGGGAAAATGTTCAAACTACTCCTGCTCCCCCCTGCTGGTTTGAATTGACATTACATCATGGCGAAATCTCACCCACGGCGCCTTCTAGAAGTGTGACAGTTTGTTCCTTCGCTGTTAGACGTTAAACTGAATATTTGCAGACTGTCAACTCGGAATGATACAAATAATTTTTTAACCATGTCGCAATTTGTGATTGAACGTCTGGTGGAAGAAGGTGACTATTCAGACTTTTGGAGGTGTTGGCAGGAGGCAACTCATTTGGACAGAGGCACCTCAGTTCAGCCAGGTACACGCACACACACGGGATACATAATTTATGTTGATTTTGATTGGGAAATGGAAATGGCGAGGGTAGCACGGGGGATCCAGTGGTGAGCATGTCTCCTTCACAGTTCTAAGGTTCAGACAATTTGAACTGTAACACAACGATCAACTGGGGTTAAAATTTTGATTTATAAAAGGTGTAAATTGAAACATGATTGACTAGTAAACAGAAAAAGGTTAGCCAGATGTAAATACAACGAATAATAAAATTGCATCTTCGGCCAATGTAGACCAATTGAGTAAGTTTAATCTCTAAAAGAAATATCATAAACTGTCAATGCTACCCAGCTAGAGAAATATAAAACTGGTTACTTATTAACATTCCGCAATGTCCGAAGAGTCTGAGGACATCATCTGCAGGTCACAAAGCTCCTGTGGTCATAAACCTTTTATGATGTCTCAGAATGAATCTTAAGAGGTCCTAGTATGAAACCGACCAGACTCAAAAAACATGTTTGAGACCCCTAAAATACATACATTTAAAAAATTGCTGAGTTGAAGTAGTTTTGACAGTAAAAACTCAAGACTGACTTTTATTTATTTTATTTTTTTTAACTTTCCTTTATTGTAATGTGTGACTTCAAAATCACGGCGTACAAGTCAAGCACACATGCATGGTGGTCCTGTAAACCAGTGCATTAGTATGTCAGTAAAATTGTTCTCTAGTGGCATTCAGGACACAACACCGCATCACAACACCGCCTTTGAAAAGATGTCTTGTGTATCACTCAGAGCGCACACACACAAAAGATGCAGATGAGCATGTGACGTGATGCTGCCGCGCGTGTGACTGGTCAGCACAAGGCTACAAAAGTACCTGATAAATACTAAACGAAGGACAATGTAACATTTAAATGAGGGCTAAAAATAGCAATTAAAAAAGCCATTGAGTTGTTTATTAGGCTGTTGCCATGACTCTTTGCTGTACTGTATCCATTTTGACCCTCATGTGGTAACATTTTTGTTTCCATATTTCTTCATATAAAAGAAATTGGTTCTCATTAGATTAACGACGGCAGATAGCATCTGGCTAACAAACAACAAAGGCTTTAAGGCATTTTTACATGCATTAGCTAGAAGCAATTGTTACGTGCTAGTCCGCTAATTAATTACTAAACAAGAGCGCTTAAGTTGTTGCCGTGTTTTTATTTTAAGTTTTTGCACTTCAAGAGAAACGCTCTCTACAGAAACAAAATGACGGGCAGGCTGATGGTGGCACTTGCTAACGACAATCAAGCTAACTCAGGGATTTCCAACCACTGTGCTGCAGGAAATTCTCCAATTTCACTTAATTGGTTGGAAAAATCATTCATGTATCTTTGTTCATCTATCTTTGCCAGCGACATATAGTGACAAGCAGAATTAAATTATCTTCCACTAGATGGCAGAAGGCACAATTAACCTGTAACCAACAGAACAATAACTTTGTGTTCAACAGATCTCACGGCATGTAAATGTGCGAGTAAACTGAGACGAGACCATTTCAGTATATATTTAGTGATTTTTTCCCCCCCTAATGTAAGATATGTAGCTTGGGAAACACTGAGCTAACAGATACTGATTCAATTGGCGTGGGAACGGTCCGGTAAAGGAGTCGAGAGGACAGGCAGTGTTTGGCGAGAAGAACAAAAAAAAAAACAAAAAAAAACAACAAAAAAAAAAAAAAACAGGGCACGCGATTGGATGATGGTAATGTCATTGGTGGAGTGGTGGTGATGTCATCCAACGACCCCGTCTCCGCTGCTGGGTTTACCAGTTGTCCAGGAAATCGAATCCTGTCTTCAGGATGTTGTTACTGCTGTTAAACTGCAAGGAGAGGACATTTTATTGAGTGATTGAGATAATGGACAACTATGCCACTATTTAGGTTTGGATCATAATAAAAGCTTTATTTTATAGCACTTTTCATGGGGCCCAAGTCTGCTAAACAATAACTCATGGGGGTAATTAGAATGTTGAGAAGTAGCTGGCGTTGGCCGGCTTGACAGCGAACAGCAGCGTGATGGAAGATTCTAGTAAAGGTCCTATAAAGCAGGCTGGCAAACTAACGGAGGCTAGCGTTAAAAGCTAACGGGAATCTAATGTTGGAAGCTAAGATTTGAGGAAACATTGGAAACTAACATTGGCGCTAACTTCAGAAGCTAATAGTGGTCTTCCTTACCTGTAACTTTAGAGGTAACATAGGAAGGTAACTTCAGAGCTAAGCTAACAATGAAGCAAACAAACTAAAGTTAGAAGCTAACATTGGAAGCTAACATAAGAATTAATGTTGATAGCTAACTTTGGAATTTTACATAGAAGCTGATGGCTAACGTTGGTCATCCTTAGCTCAAATGTAAGAGGTGATACTGGAAGCTAACTTCAGCAGCTAACATATGAGGTAACATTAGAAACGAACTTAAAAAGCAAATTGATTTGTTGCTTTCAAGCTCACCTGGGAAAAGGCAGGACCGCCGGGCGAGGCGTCCTCCTCTTTTTCCTTGTTGCCAGGGAGAGCGGGGCTCTTGGCGAGCGGACTGGGGGTGGGGAACACCTCATCCACGGTGTAGCTGACAACCGGCAGGGTGCTCTGCGACCGCTCCCAGCCCGCTCCCGACGCCGTGACGCTGAGCGGAGGAACGGGGCTTGGCGAAATGGAGATGGCGGCGGGAGCAGCGACGGGAGGTTGCGGGGCTGGAGGCTTGGGCGCTCGCTGCTTGGCCGGCCTGGACAGCGGCGGTGGGTGGGGGTCCGACTCCGGCTCTTTGGAGGGGAAAGATGCCTCCTACGGACACAGTCAAGCGCTATTCTTAATCGGGCCGACTGTGCTTTTAGACTTTTGTAATATTAGTTTTAAAATTTGTCATGTAAAATTTATTAATTATTTTGTATTCATTTCACATGAAATCATTTGTTCATGTGTTTATTGTAAATAACGAAATACACTTCGTAAAATAAACATTTTAAAAAATTAGTTGGCCAAATGTATTCTTAATAACATTCAAATGAGAAGTTATTTTATTGTTTTCCCCACAATTTTATTGATTTATTCCCCACAATAGTAAAATATGTTTTAATTACATAATTTGTTAATTATAATTATAAATATTCAGATATAGATGAATTATAAATGTATTAATAAAGTATTTTAAAAGATTACATGCACATTCTAACTTTTATGGATATTCATTTTAAAAATCTAATTTGGCCATTGAGCACAAAAGCTGGCCCAACCCTGGTTAAAATCAACCCCCCCCCCCCAAAAAAAATAATCATGGATTATTATTTTAATCGAGCCCCATTTAAATGATTTAATTGACTTAAAAACTCCACATTCTGAGATATTTAAAAGTAAAAGTGGATTTACAGCTTCCTGACGGGCAGGACACAGCAGGTGAAGCTGGGAGAGACCACCTCATTCACATGCAGCTTCAGCACTGGGGCACCCCAAGGTTGTGTCCTCTCTCCGCTGCTCTTCTCGCTCTACACGAACGACTGCACCTCAACGCACCCGGCTGCCAAACTCTTGGAAGTTTGCAGATGACACCACTGTCATCGGCCTCATCAAGGACGGTGACGAGTCTGCATATCGACAGGAAGTGGAGCGGCTGGAGCTGCGGCCGACACAACCTGGAGCTGAACATGCTCAAGACTGTAGAGATGATCGTGGACTTCAGGAGGCACCCTTCACCACAGCTGCCCCTCACGCTGTCCAAGCTGCCTTGTGTCAACCGTCGAGACCTTCAAGTTCCTGGGAATTACAGTCTCTCAGGACCTGAAGTGGGCGAGCAACATCAACTCCGTCCTCAAAAAGGCCCAGCAGAGGATGTATAGTTCTACACAGCGGTCATCGAATTAGTCCTGTGTTCTTCCATCACAGTGTGGTTTGGTGCTGCTACAAAAAAGGACAAACTCCGACTGCAACGGACAATCAAAACTGCTGAAAGGATTGTCGGTATCCCCCTACCCACCCTTGAGGACTTCCACAATGCCAGAACTAAGACAAGAGCGTGCAAAATCCTCTCGGACCTTCCACATCCCGGTCACCAGCTCTTCCAGCTACTTCCCTCAGGCCGGCGCTACCGATCAATGCAAACTAGAACTAGCACACAGTCCAACAGGTTCTTCCCTCTTGCAATCAACTTCGTAAACAGCTAACCTACAATTCCATTGCAACATGCTGCCAATTTGGCCCCACAGTCTCGCCATGCTGCACTATTTGCATATCTCTTGTTGACCAATACTGGCCACTCATGCCAGAGTAGCATCTGCCCCATTTGCACACTGACTGAGGAGTATCTGCAACATTTGCACAATCAACATTGTCCCAGATTATCGCACTGCTCGTCACTTTAAACTGCATACACTCCTTGAGTGTATGCAGTGTATGCACACACCCAGATAGCAACCCTTTATTGCTCAGTGACTGATTTTGTCAATGTCCCTATGTCTCAAAAGTGTTGTCTGTCTGTTGTCGTACTAGTGCGGCCTCCAACTACCGGAGACAATTTCCTTTTTTTGGACATACTGTGGTAAATAAAGATGATTCTGATTTTGAAAAGCAGAACATCGAATTATCATATACTAGTGTGGTCTGAACCACATTGCCAGGTAATTGTATGTGAAACCAGCATAGAACCAAGATTACCCAAACTTGTTTTTGTGGAATTCTTGTATTACAAAGTATTGAGGGATTTTAGCTTAGTTGTGTGATGATGTCGTAATATTGGTCCAAAACAGCTTCCACCCCTGGTGACAAGCGTCTCACCTGGCGCAGATACGAGGGCAGCGGCTTCTCTCCTTTCTCCAGGGACTTGATCTGGCTGGGCGTCAGCGACTGAAAGTCGGCTTTCTCACCCTCCAGTCGTGACCGCTCGGCGCTGATCTTCCAGAAAGCGGACTCCTCCTCTGGACGCCTGCTCTCGCTCACTGACACCTTGGTTAGATACAAATAGAAATATAATATAGAATACCTTTTATACCCTTGTTGCATCTCATCTCCGCCGGGCAATTCATCCATTTTAGCGTTGAATTCAAAGTTTTTTTCCCATCAGGATTGGTGGTTGATGACATGAAAATTATATTGTAATTTTCAATGAAGAGAAAAATATAATTTTCATAAAAATTTGGACCACAATGTATACAAACACAGAAACCACCATGAGGCAAAAAGCATACAACACCTTGGCTCCGGTTACACTCTTGCCAAGCTGAGAGGAGTGCGGGGTCTTTGTGGGTTTGGGGTCCCCCTGGGAGACGGACACTCCCTGGTCGGGGCCCAGTGTCAAGCTGAATTCCATTTGGCTCTGAAATACAGCGACACGTCTATAAGCCACACCTGGACAAAGTACGGCCCGCGGGCCACATCCGGCCCGTCGCAGCCTTTATTAGTCAAAATAAATCGGAAATTGTGCACTGATTTTGATGTGCACAGTTTGCCCTGGTAATGATTTGGGAGTCCCACTAAGAACGACTAATATGAGTTACTGGTTTGCGCTCATAATGTCAGCACACTTTAAAAATCTAGAAAAATATGGACACTGAAATTCTTTTGGGGGTGAATGTTAAATATTGATGTTAATGTGTAGATAAGTAATTTGAATGCAATCATTAGGCAAAGTTTTTTTTTAATTTTGTTATTTCCCAATTATAACAACATATATCATGGCTACACAAGTAGTATCTTATTAAAATGATAAAAATAAGATCAAATTAATTGTTCCAGAAGATCAAATTAAGTTCACCTGTAAAGGTCACAGTGCATTTTCGGTTCATCCTTAAATTTCCTTCGACATTCTAGTATGCCTCACGTTTTATGAGTACCGTATATAAACATTTACACGACATAATAAAGTACAGAATATGCAATAATGTCATTGTACACAGATAAATTAATCATGATGTTTACCTTGGTTTCCCATGAGAAGGGGGACGAATGCTCATCTTGCCATGTAATATCCTGAACAAACAAACAAAACAAAAAAAGAGTACACACACTTTTTCACGTCAACTCCATGGTTTAGATTTTATAGATTATTTAGGTCTGGATTACAAATGATAATAAAATACCACAGTAATAGTGTTACGTGGCTAGCAGTTAGCAATAAAACTAGCAGGCGTTTGGCCTAAAAGCTCTGTGCTTTTAATTTCCTTAGCGACATTTTCTCGGCACCTCTTCCCCGAAATGGACGATCTTCTGTCCGGTCTGGATGAGTAGCTTGGGGTAGCACACCACCTCGTCCCGGTCCACCCGGTGCATGGTGTATCGGGCTCGAATGTGCGGGTCCATCAACCAGTTGTCGATGGCGTTGTCCTGCTCCTGCGGCGACATTTTGTCCCACGTCGAGCCGTGCTTGTTTTTTATTTTCTCCCGCTCCTGCATGATTTTCTTGGCCATGGAGTTGATGGAAGAGAAGTATTGGAATTTCTTGTCGTCCATGTTGTGGGCTTCGACCGACGCGGCCGCCATCTTGGATATCTTCCAGCTGTTTTTTGTTGTGGGAAGGAACACGTCAAGGAGGAGGCGGGGCGTGAAAGATTCAGAGGCTTCACGTGAATTACGGACTCTGCGCACTTCGCAACGTATCTGGTGGTATTTTTAGGGACAACATGCAAACGGTTAGGGTCGAAAGCAATAAAGCAGAGGTGGATAAACGTACTCACACCTCGTACAAGTGTGCCTATACTCATGACTTTTGGAGTTACGAGACGTTCTTGGGCAACAAGGACAAGCAAATAGTCGCGTCAGTGGTGCATTAGATTTACGAGTGTACCAGAACGCGTTGTGCGTTTACGTGACGTGTCCTTCCGCTTAAACCGGAAGAGACTGAAGTGCTCATCTGCTCTGAGTTGTGGCTTCTACAGAACCACCACTTTTTTTTTTATAACAACAAATAAATCAATTAAAGACACAACGTAAGTAGTCTCATTACTCAACAAACTCACTACAACCTTACATTTTCTTATTTGGGCCATGTGTCGACCCCTGCGTTGGCGCTGCTTTGGCTAATTTTAAGTAGAGAGCTTAGCTAACATGTTCGTAGATTTTGCATTAAATCTCGAAAATGTATACTTTTTTACGACTTTCCTGTCGTCAATGAGAACAACTAAGTTGTGTATGTCTGCACACATTCATGATAATAGGATTATATTCACATTTCTGTGTAATAAAATTAGGAATTCAAGACTTTATTTTGTTCTTCATGAAATATCAATATTTATGGTGGCGAGACACCTAAAAGTGGTGGTGAGCCCCTTCCTATTTTGTTTACTTCCTTCCTATTCATGCCTTACTATTCATCCATCCTATCTTCCAGCCATCCTTCCTACTTTCTATCCTTTCATCCTGCGTCGCTTTCTTAAATAAGTTATTTAACAGTCTGTATCTACTTTTGGCGTGCCATGTAAATTGAATGTGCTTTCTGTGAGCTGATAGTTATTTTCCCTCATGTTATACAACAGAATGGTGACAGACGTGCAGTTGGCCATCTTTGCCAACATGCTTGGCGTGTCCCTGTTCCTGCTGGTGGTACTGTACCACTACGTGGCCGTCAACAACCCAAAGAAGCAGGACTAGGAAATAATTTGGACCCTTGGGAGGTGAGTGCAAACTCCACAGCCACCGGTAAGACTTAATGGTAGGAAAGGACATGGGAAAGGTTTGGTAACATTCATGCACAGGAAAACCAGATTTCACAGAAATGTAAGATTCTCTGATCAGATGAAAGCGAGGTCAAAGTGTAGCCGAATGATGGGAAGAAGAGAAATATGGAATAATCAAATCATACCACGTTATGTGCCCAAACACTTCGGGACATTATTATAGCATGGGAGTGCATAACTGCTTATGTCTGATTACGTTTGAGTCCCTGAAAATTGAGATAAGTGAAAGCGTATGGAGGCCAAAATAAACTCATGATCCAAAGCGTACCACATTGTGAATGCGTTGGAGGCAGTGTTGTCACTATATGAAAGTATGTCTATTAATGGAATGGGCACACTGGTGTTTTGATCGTTTTAAAGTGAGAAGTACCAGTACTACTCAAAAGGTCTACTGTCTACAAATCATTGTTATGCTATATAAAGGAGAAAACTCAAATGGCATCAATTGTTTTTTCACTCCACAGATGGAAATCATCACCACCGCCCAGGAAATAACCCCCCCCCCTCCAAAAAATGATTTCCTAAATATTGTGCAGTAGTTTTTTTTTTCTAAATAAAAATGCAGAAAAAAAATATATATATCTGTAATGGTTTTATATGCAGTTACCTAACCTTTGAGCCAAGGCACCTACCTACCTTATATTAGAGAAAAATTTGCCATCTCACCATCAGAACAAAAATATTCCAAAATAAATATTAATCATCATTGACCTATAGCCACAGTAAAATAGCAATGTACAGATCACGAACAAATGACAAATATTTGGTCCCAAAATACTTGTATAGCATAATATTCAACACTTACTGGTCCACAGAAAATATATAATTACATGGGACACATATTTATTACACTTAATCACAGGAGGGGACATAAATGACTTAAAATTGATCAGCTTAAGGGTAGTTAAAGAGAACGTCTATAACTCATTTTTGTAACAATTGTCGGGGGTATTGCTTGAACGGAACCTGCCAGAATCAATTAAATCACACAATCTTCTGTACAACATCGAGTGTTTAAAGGAGCAGCATTAAAGTGGATACTTCTTAGAGGCAACATCTAATAGAATGAGGTTAACTGACAAGGTGCTCGTTAGTAAATGTGTATAAAGTGGTACCTGATTTAAGAGTTTGACCAAGCTTGGGACTCAATTTACTTGTCCCATTAAATTAATCCGTTCCAGCCCTGAAAACACCATAATGTTTTTTGTTACATACAAGAGAATGTAAAGAAATAAAGTAATCCCTCGTTTATCGCGGGGGTTAGGTTCCGGACCACACATGCAATAGGTCAAATCTCCAAAGTAGCGCTCACATATACATTTTTTTTAAAGCTGTATGAACATTCACAGACAATTCTATTAACCACTTTATATACTCTTAAAAACACCTTTAAAAAATGTAAACATACCACAAAAAATTGCACTATGAATCTGAAAAAATAAAATCAATGCACCGAATCCGCAATAGGTAAACCGTGATATAGCAAGGGAACACTTATAAAATGTAATTCCTGTGCGTACTGTAGTATTTGTGTATTGGGTGTGTGCCTTCAAGGGGCGTGGCCTAGTGAGTGACATGAACTGAAGCAGGTTAGTCTGCGTGTGAGCGTCTGGGTGCGAGTTGTGGACTACAGCAGCTCCTTGTGTGTGTGTTCTCATTTTGTCCTGTTGGAAAAACACTTGAAAGTATGGCTCTCCTTGCCTACATGTGCGGGCATTACAACATTGCAATTGCTAAATTTGTTAACATTTCAATCGAGTGGCAGCACATCTGAAGCTCGTTTGCAACACAAAGTAAAACAAAATACAAATTAAAAAAAAAAAAGACCAAGAGACTGCTCGTAACTTGAAAAATCTGCAAGTTGGGGCACTCCTTAAATCAAGGTACCACTGTATTTGTATGTGTTAGGGTGTCATAGTCTACAGTGTTTGAAGATAAAAATGAAGGTACTCTCTGCTTACACTCACTGTGGTGAAGGCACTTAAACCTGACAACGACAATACGACTGCAGTACACTGACTCAATACGGAAATATACGTGACACTCACTGGCCACTCCATTAAGAACAGCCGCACGATCTAATGACGGTAACTGCACATGAAACGGCTGTCGCTTTCAAAGTTAGCATTGTCTTTCTGATGAGGCGACACAGGTTGTTGAGGAAATGCGGAGTTCCCGGAATTGTCAGCACGGGGGTCGCTATTTCACAACATGGGCTCGGGCGGTGGTCCTCTTGTGGGCTATACACGTCTGCTGCTTGCTTCGCTCTTCGTCATCTGCTGCGGGGCATAAAAAAAATTCCGTAACTAAAAATGCATTTTTATGTTCAGTCGAGCTACACAGACGGGCCAATTCGTCGGTCACGTGATGCAATGCGGGCGTTGTCGGCCGCGCGACCTCGGGAGTATAAAGAGGCCTTAAAATCCAAATACCACCTTACATAAAAGGTAATCTGTCAGTTTCAAAGCTTAGCTGCATTAAAGGTCCAGTATAAAAGGTATGTCTATATGTAATGAATTGTATTAAAAATAGTGAAACATTGTCACAGGGTTAAAAACTCATCTACATTAAAAGGTTGTAGTGTTCGCTACGAGTCACCATGCAAACGAAATACCACCTTAAATAAAAGGCCCTTTTATCGACGAAAGTTCTAAAAGGAAAAAAAATTCACTGCATCAAAACAAGCATGAAAGCAATGGCTTATAAAGGGAAACACATTGTCATGGGGTCATAAATGAAACAACATTGAAGCTGCAGTAATGTACTTTCCACAACTGGCCATCATGCCATCAAACCGTTAGCTAACGGATCACGACGTTACCTTGAATGATTACGTTGGTGCGGCTTTTAGGGAGACGCGCCGCGGCACCGTCGGACGCCGCCGCCTTCCTGTTGCGTGCGCCCGTGTGTGGCTGCAGCTCGCACCTGCACGGGCGACACAACGTTCAAGTCCACAACGCGTCACCATTCTGACATACAGTACGTTCATTGAAGTTAGCCTGAACTTATGACTCTTACTGGCTTCGGCCATAAATGTGACAGTGGTATTCGTAGCGTTAAAAAAAGATTCAACATTTTATCGAAAATGCTGATGATACTCTTGAGTTTAGAGTGTCATCAGCATCTTGCAACAGAAATAGACTGGAAGAGTCACAGAAAGGCAAAGAAGTTGACGTCCTTGAAAACTCGCATGGATCAAAGCCGCCTGTTGTAAATTTTGCCGTTCAGCTCCTTTTGAGAGAACAGTAAAATGTGTAGAAAAGTATTGAATAAGGTAAAATTATGTTTACCTGGGAACGTTAAGTGAATTTTATGTTCATCCTGTAATTTCACATGAAAGCCCAAAATCCCAAACTTTTTGTGAGTAGTGCAATAGAAATAAAATTATGGGACTCACTTGCTAAATTTGACCGAGGCCAAGATGTGCTCAGGCCCACAGTCTTTCGCAGTCTGTGACAGATGAAGAAAACAGTAAAAACTCCATCCAACACCAAATGATTTAATTACGTATGAAAACTAGTATACTGGAGGCTGACCGCTGCGGCCAGACGGTGGCCGGCGTTTCGGTTTCCTCTTCCGCCTCGGCCGGGACGTGCGGGTAAAGCTGGTTTGCACCAGGCTGCCGCCGAGCCTGCCTGGAAGTCTGCAGGGCCCAGGCCTGCCGAGCACACATGGAAGGTAAAAAAAACAAACCCCAAAAAACAGCAAAGCGGGAGTAAGAAAAGTAAGGCGCTTCACAAACACTTGATTTTTATTTTATTAAAAAGCAGCACAAATTAACATTCGAGTTGTCTTCTAATGACAATTAGCACCACGAGGCCGAGGAAAAGGCACAAAAACTTTACGTTGTTAAAAATGAAAGTTTTAGTATCAGTAGCTATTTGCAAAAGTCACAGTGAGAAGCTTAACTAACAAGTCCCACAATGGTGTCCGTGTGCCAGTAAGATGGCTGCCCCGTACCTTTTTCACATCATAACTACATCAGGGTCCAAACTTTTTCCCACTGTGAGGCGCAGAGAGAAAAATAAAAGGGAGGTGGGGGGCAAAAAAGTCCCTCATCTCAGGTTATCGAAGGAAAAGGAAAACCATTATAAAAATTTAAAACAACTTTTAAAAAATTAAAATGAGTCATATCTTGTAGCATATTTATTTTTCATTTTAATTAAAAAAAAAAAAAAAATCCTATGACATCTTTTGACATTTTAACTTTTACTCAGAACCTTTTGATGCGGGCCGTTAACAAATGAGCACTGGGCTGCAAATGGCCCTGGGCTGGACTTTGGACACCCATGACTTAACTCCTCTACAAAATAATATTATTTGCTAACAATCCAGCATTGAATACATAAAAGACACAGAGTGGAGCTCCTACAAGCAAAATGGGGCACTCACACGCGACACGACAAGATAGCAGGCCACAACATTTAACATAACTTTTAACAAAGTCTTCCTGCATTGATGGTGCAATTTAAATATCTGGTTCTGAAACACTCAAAACTCACCAAGCATCTTATAGGCGTTTCACGTATGAACCACAAGCTCATTGAGCATGTTTGCTTAACTAACAATGCTAATGTTGACACAAAAGAGGCCACCATTACGAGTACTAATCATGATTTTGTTTTGTTGTTTTTGAAATACCTTGACACGCATGTACAATCATGTACAACCTTTTCTTTAATGCACACGATAGTCTTGTTACCGCTGAACAAGACAAGTTTATATTTAGTCAGCAAGAGAACAAAACTTACAGAATTCAACCACGTGCACTAAAAGTGTTTGCAATTCAGCCACAATAGCCCAGGTAGCTGAATAGGGGGGGGGGGGGGGGGAATTAATATTGCTACCTGTTATAATGCTTGCACCCCTTTCCATTTGAAAATCTCAACTGTTACAGGGATAAAAGCAGTAAACCTAATTAACTATCCTACTAACTTTAATAATATAATGTTCTTATAAATCTACATTGTCCAATGATTACTTTTTTCTCAGAAAATTACTAATTTGCCACACAAAATTACAACATTGTTTCCACATACCCTGAAATTATGTATTGTCAGTCATCTTTATAAAAGTAATATTTATCCAAATGTATTCCCTTTCATGGAATTTAAATTTTAACTCCTTTACATTTTTGTTGCGCACCCCATTTGCAGCTTAGTTCATCTTTATATTAAATTTGAGCTAAGAAAATAACACAAATGTAAAAGTTTTCACACCCCTCAAAGTACTGAATTTTTATACATTCAAATCTAAACAGTTTTACACAACTGCACAATAATAAACATGGAACAACTGATTAACTATACTTAACATTATCTAGTGCTTTATTTATTAAAGGTTGTTTTTTGTATTCGCATTGTCAAGTATAATTTTTATCTTCGGTAGCTGCTAGAAGATAACGTGATCATCTACTAATATGGTAGTTAGCACCAGTGATGTTGGGAACATGGAGACCGTTACACACGCACACACACACAATTCAATGATTCATCGACTCGATAATTTAGTCCTTCGTCTCCCTAGCGGGGGAGTTGTTGGCGGGCGGTCCCCCCGGGAGGAGGCGCGGGCTGAGCTTGGAGAGCAGCCCGGGCCGGGGCAGCGCTTGCAGGGGGGGCAGGAGTGAGGACAGGCTCGGGGGCTGCAGGGAGTACACACCTGCCATGCTCGAGGAGACCGCCGCCGCCGCGCACACCGACGACGACGACGACGAGGAGGAAAGAAGGAGTGAGGGTGGCGGAGGGGGGCGGGCAGATGCGTGGCTGTTGCCGGGGGAACGCAGGATGGTGCGTTGGTGAGGAGGCGGGCGTCTCTTCTCCGCAGTTTTGGCGTCTACGGAGACAGACAA
The DNA here is from genome assembly GCF_024500275.1 of Phycodurus eques. Lineage (NCBI taxonomy): Eukaryota > Metazoa > Chordata > Actinopteri > Syngnathiformes > Syngnathidae > Phycodurus > Phycodurus eques. Next base: position 13,861,085 of record NC_084542.1, read on the forward strand.
ACATGCAGGACCGGGAGTGGGTGGCAGGAGGAGGGGGGCATGTGGAAATCCATGCAATTGACGTTGCGCTAAGCCACGCCCCGGAATTGCAGACCGGCCAATCACAGCACAGTGATTCCTCTTACTGATGAATGCAGGCTCCGCACAATCTGAGCCCCTCAAGAATCAACACCGTTGTCAGATCCATGGCAACCAATGTATTTGTGTTATCTGTAAAAGAATGCTATGCTATTTTTAGCATGTGAATAAAAAATGCTAACATGCAACCAGAGAAGTGTTTGGGAGTTTTATTATGCTTGTGCCTCAGGTCAGGTGACCAGCTGCTCCTGGACGTACAGAAGCGAAAGTTTAAGAGGGCGTAAAGCCTTTTCTATTACTGCTCCCCAACTCAGGAATGACTTCCCTCCTCGTTTCATCTGCGTTTGTTCTTAGACTGCAGACGGTGGCAGCCTCATGTTGAAAGCTTGTCGGTCTTAGCAACAGTAACCAAAGGTGAGGGGCCCCAGTCTTAGTGAAACATCAGTCACGAAACGGGAAAACGGCAACTCACCCCGTACGGGTCCGGCAGACTTGTGGCCGCGGCCTCGCCCGCTGCCGCCATCGTGGCTCTGCGAGTGCGCCCGCGGCGGGGGACACCCGAAAGTGAAGCTGGGCGAGTTGGGCATCTTGGGGGAGGGCGTCAAGCTGCCGCTGCTCTGGCTGTTGCAGCGCAGCCGCACGAAGGAACCCTCGGACGGTGGGTCGCTCAGACCGCTGCCACGCCATCGCCCACACATACGGGTTTTAAAAGTGTGTAGAACATTGTGGCTGTGTTCAGAGTAACTCCCTATCATCTATTAATTACTCCTCTGCTATATCGCAGTTCATCGTTTGCACTTCCATTTATTTGCATATAATTGTTGTTGTTTCTTTTACATTATACAGGCAAGTCAGAATTTATATTTGCGAGCCTTCGTGTGGTACCACGTTGTGCTACAACATGCGGGGCAGCACTGAGGTCTACTGAAAGAGATGAAGTGTAAATAACAGCAAGAAGAGCAGGCAGAGAAGGTCCACAACTATGCTCCAGTAACAGTTGTTTGAATATATGCCTGTGAATATTGTATGCTCTGTATGTCTTGCTGCTACGTGTCTGGTAAAGTAGCAGCTGGTTGAAGGTTTATAATTAGTATAACAATGTTCATTCCCATTAGCTCGTCTATGACATTTCACATAATATCTTAGCATTAAGGTAGCGGACTTTCGTTAGATGAAATGATATGGTTTGGTTGAACATTTTGCTGTCAGTTCCTCTTATTTGGAGAAGCACTAACGAATACTTTGACATGCATTTTCATGTTTGAATGGGTGTTAATGAGTGTAAATGTATTCAAAGCCTGTGTGAGGGATACAAAAATGTTTTTTTTTTTTTTTTTTTTATATGCGACAATAACGAGGCGTGTCATTTGACTGATGTGTAAACTACACAGTACACTTTATAAAAATCCTGAAATAGGGAATGAGTGAACGATTCCGAACACAGCCCGCGTCACGTGTGTGCGTGTACGCGCGTGTGTGAAAACTCACTTGAGGAAGGTCTTGGGCGGCGACGCCTTGCCGTGTTGCTGCTGCTTGGCCGGCGGGTTGGTGCCGAGGTGGGCACTCTGGGCCTTGGTGCTGCGCACGTGCTTGAGCACCCACGCCCGCAGGTTGCCCAGGCAACTGTGCTCCGACAGGACCAGGCGGGGCCACGGGTTGCACTCGGCCATGTCCAGTGCAGAGATGGCCACGGCGCGCCCCACCTTGTGGGGGCGACAGTTGGAGCTGAAACGCTACCGTAGCATTCTCCAGACACTGTGTACCAGTGTGTAGTATGACATCTAAGCTTGATAAAATACTATTAGGCAATACCTTGAGTCATTTTTAAAACCACAAAACTACGTCTTCGGCTAGCTCAATGCTAAAAGTCACTGCAAAACACCATAGACAGGCTAACAAATAGAATGGATAGTCGCTGTCTTATAACTCACTAAGCAACGGTAATTTGAACACAAACAGTATTTTGTATCTTTTGGAAAAAACTACTGTGTCTTACTGAGCTTAGTTGTGATGTCTTCATGTACTGTATACTGCCTCAAGGCGCACACACAGTAGCTCAATATCCATTGAATTAAAGCAAGAAATGTGGCAAAAAATTGTTTAATGCTTTACATTCTCTAATTATGTAATTACTGGATGATTTCACAAAGTACAATATCATAGAAGTTTGTTTTTATGATTAAAAGCATTTTATTATGTTTGGTCGATGTCATCCTACTGTACCTGTTCGAAGATTTCTGGCGTGTACTTGAGTGGAAATGTCGGCGTGAGAGGGGGCGTAGCCCGCCCGTTGTCATGGCATGCAGCTGGGACGGGGTTAAAAGCCTTTCCCGTGTTGTAGTTGCACTCTAGCGTGTAGCTAACAAAACAACAAAGACGTACTTAAGGTATGATCTCTAAATATGAATGTAACGGCGTCCGTATATTTCACCTGTGCAGGATTCCGATGGCTTTGTGAACGGCGACCCGTCCGCTGCCTTCCTTCGATTGGCCGTCGCGTTTGTCCCGCGCGTACATGTTCTTCTCGGAGAAGTTGCAACCCAGGAAGTCGAAGTGTGGCGAGTTGATGGCCATCAGCCTCGGGTACAGCATGTTCTCCACCTGCGCACACGAGAAGCACCGCAACACTTCATTTTCGCTCATCTTAATTTCCCTCACGGGACGAGTAAAGTATAAATAAAGTCGATCGATCGATCTGCTCGGTTGCCAACACCTCCGTGGTGACAAATATGACATCACTGCTACAAAACAAATCTAATTGCTATAATGGATCTGGGCACCATTTTCAAATAATATCTCCTTATAAATGATTGATAGGTAGGTATTTTGTCTTAAAATGACTTTTCTCAAATTCCAATTTCTTTATTAGAATTACTTTGTACTAAAATATTTATTTCTTTAGTTTTTTGTTGAATACATTTTTTTCTGTACAATTACAATTTTTTTTTACTTTTTAATATTAAAATTACATCTTTGGCCTGAAAGAATTGTGCCTTTTTCTCAAAATTCGGACTTGTAAAAACTACAAGTAGACTTCTTCACACCTTTCCCCAAAATATTAGCTTTTTAGTAAAATTCTCTCTCAAAAAAAAAAATTCTCTTTTTTTTATTTTTATTTTTTTACTAATTCTTACTTTCTCATAAAATTCACCCTTTTCTCATAAATTGCAACAATTGTCTTCCAAAATATATTTTAAAATATCTGTCAAAGTAAACTAAGTTAAACTTTTATCTAGTGAAATAGTAATATATTCTCAAAATATTACATCTTTTATGGGGTAAAATTCAGTTTGTTTGCATAGAATTCCAACTTGTAAAAATGATTTTTTTTTTTTTTTTTTTACACAATTCAATCTTTTTTTTCTTGCAGCTTTTGCATTAAAATTCCAAACTTTTTCACATAAAATAAAATTTGTTTTGTAATTTATTTATCATAGTTTTGTTTTTAAATAATTCATTTTTCACAAAATTTCAACTTTGTTTTCCCCCCATGACCAATACTATGTTATTATTTTAAAAGTTTAAAAGGAGTGGTTTCTGAAAAATGACAACTTAATTCTCAAAATACAAACTTTTAATAATTCTCTCTCTCAATATTACATTCAATATGTCCTGGTAAAATGTTCCGCTTTAGTTTACCTGGTGGCTCTCATCAGGCAGATTGTTTCCGTACATGAAGCAGCCCCGCTTGGACGCGTGACCGTGCAAGTCCACATAGTAGGCCACGCCTCCCTCCTTTGGCTGAATGGATTCCCGATCCTCTCCCTCCGCCTGCGCTAGTTTCGTTGCCCCCTCTTTTGGAAGCTGTGGCGGTCCACCTGGCGGTGGCGCAGTGGCCGGGACGATCTCCAAGGAGCCGGACGAGCTGCTGATGTCGTCCTTCGCCGTCCACCCGTTCTCCTCCGTCACCAGGGCAAGCTCGGGCTTGGGGAGAGTCGCCTCCTTCGCCGCGTTGCGCTGGTTCAGGGTGACTTCCAGGGCGGTGAGGGCAGGAACTTCGTGCTGATCGGCAGACTCCACGTGAGGAAGAGGGGCTTGGACGTGAAGGGAAGGCGCCTGGGCCTCGCCGGGTCGCGCGTTGTTGTGCGTCGTACGGCTGCGCAAGTGGTGGTAGAGCAGCAGCGTTTTGGCAGCGTAGATGGACGGGTGCAGCTCAGGGCTGGGATTCATATACTGCCTGTTCAGGTTCACGCCCCGTGAATCAGTCCTACACAATAATAATAACAGCGTTTGCTTTTATGACATCACATTTTTACTTCTTGATAACTACAATCTTTGCCAGGATATTGCTGTACAGTGTCATTTGGTACACATGCACAATACGAGTTCCAATACAAAAATGACCTTGTCGTGAAATTGATTTTATATTCTACACATTGTTTTTAAGATGTTTTTTTTTGAAGACTTGTTTCCAAAATATTACTTTTTCCTCTTTATTTCTTCCTAAAATTGAAAAAAATGCTCATAAAAATTACGACCTTAACTTAAAAAAAAATATATATGTTTAAAACTCCTATCAAATTTTATTTTTCCTCATGAAATTACAACTTCCTGTAAGGAAAAAAAACAAACTGCTTTAGGAACGAAGGGGGAACGTTGTTCTGACCTGTAGTGGCCTCTCACAACGCCATCCGGGTTGAGCATGGGTATAAGCTTGAAGACGAACATGTTTCTGAGCGCGTGGGCTCGCGGGTCGTCTTTCCGCAGAATAAAGTCCAGGAAACCGTTGAAGACGAACGAGGACGGCGTCTCTCCGGGGTGCACGCGGCTGCTCAGGAAGAACACCTGCAAACACGGGCAATGGACTGACAATGTCTCCTAGACAGCAAGGTATAAAAATGGACGTGTATTCGTACCTTTTTGTTGTCAAAGCGGTGAGGTCGAGGCGTGTCGGCGTCTGGGAAGAGCTGCGGTAGACGCGGCTCGCGCTCGTCCCGCATGCCGCTGCAGTTGGTCACAGTGAGGAGGTCCACGCGGTTGCCGTCCAGAGAGCGACACAGCAGCTCACGCCGGTAATAAACATCGTCTGTGGGGCTGACACACGCAGGGGACATCAGGACCATTTCTCTTGTCTCGAGACATTTGTTAATATTCATTCATTCATTCATTCATTCATATTTAATACAATTTTTCCTCAAATGTAATGTGATAAAAAACGTTTCATAAACTATTTTATTCAACCTTTATTGATTGAGGTAAAGCAATTGAGAACAGATTTCTCATTTGTTTTTACAACAAAGTAAAATAAAAGCAAATGTAAAGACACAACAAACAGTACAAAGTGATAGAGGCAGAACACTATGACTTCTATCTTAAAACATACAAAAATGAATATTGTTTTGTAAAATGAATTTCTTTTCCAGCTGGAAAAAAAAATGGTGGCTTCATTTTTATTTTTCCTTTTTAAAAAAAAAAAAAAATCGGCATTGTTTCCCCAAAATATTAGTAAAATTCCAACTTGTTTTGTGAAAAATGTATACAATCTCCAATTTTGACTTCAGTCTTTTAGAATTCTGACTTTGTTCTCAGAATCAGACTTTTTATCAATCTTTCGTAAATGTATTCCTTTTCTCCTCAAAAGTACAATTTTCTTGAAACAACTTTTTCCTCATTAAAAAAAAGCCTTTTTTTGATTTTTCCTAATATTTTAAAGAGGGAAAATGTCATTAATTGACATACAATCATATTGGTCTTTTAACCACAAAATTGTATGATTTTTTTTTTTATATATAAAATCTATTCTCAAAATATTAAAAATGCACAAAACTGACTTTTTTCTCAAAAGTTGACTTTTTTTTGTCAAGAATTTCATTTTGTTTTTGTAAATTATGAGACCTCCCACCCCCCAAAAAAAATTCTTAAAATCTCTTTCTGTTACTTAAGTTTTTTTGGGGGGTGTTTGCGTGTTACCTGTCAGAACCGAGCTGGGTTGCGTCACAGTGGCTGTCGTCCAAGCATTGCAGCATCTCCTGGCACTCGGCGTACGAGAAAGGGAAGCAGAAGGAGAAGAAGGTGGTGGCACCTCGAATCTCCAGCAGACGGTGAGTGAAGGACAGGATGAACTGGTTGCGTACAATCTGGAGAACAAGAGGAGCAAAAGCTAAATCATTGTTAGTATTAATAATATCACTGTTCCTATTTGATCGGTGTGTGTTTGGTACCTCGGTAGCGGGTCTGTCTCGGATCCTCTCCCACTTATTCTTGCCGGGGGAAGTCCGTACGAGAGGCGTCATGCCTTGACTGTAGAGTTTCCTCTGGTTGTTCATGTTCATCACGTTGATCTTAAGCAGCTTGCCAGGCGCCACGCCGTGCACGCTGAAGTGGAACCACGACCTCAAACACACACACACACACACATTTATTACAGAAATATTACATCTTTCATAAAATTTTAACTTTTGTCTCATAAAAATACAATTGCAACGTTATACCAACAAATTAATTATTAAAATGTAGACTTTAAAAAAAAAAAAAAAATTTATGACTTCTTAAATTGTTTTTCCATTTGTTTTTGTAAATTTAGCATTTTGGTTTTTCCTGGAAAACTGAAACCAGTCGCAATTTTTCTTTATCATAACATTTGGACTTTTTCTGAAATAGAAAAATCTCTTGGTAAAATGTTTTTTTTTCCGAAGAAAATGAAGCCTATCTTGAAATACTGAGTTAAAAAAAAAAAAAGGGTTTTACTCTGAAAAATGTATGACTACTTCCTTGAAATATTCCATGGAATTTTTGGGTACAATTACGTTTTCCAGTAAAATTGTAACTTCCTTTTGTGTGGGTCTTTTTTCTAAAAAAAAAAAAAAAAAAAGGACTTTCTCGTAAAATTAAGGCTTTATTCACTCCCTAAAAAATTACACCTTCACTCTTGTAATATTTCCAACTTTATTCATTTACAATATAACTTCATTCATGTAATAATAAGTCACTGGCGTCAGGTGGAAACCTCATAGAAATCCAAAACCATCACTTTTCAGGAAACTAAAAAAATGGCACGTTTGTTGAACCATTAATTAACGTTGCATCGTCAAAGACATCATACCATTTTCAACACTTTAGAAAGAAAGAAATTGGCCAAATCTGGACATGGAAGGTTTCGGCCCGACGCCAGTGCAGTGTAGTCAGTCACCTGTTGCCATTCTCGTGTTCCGTGCCGGCACAGTCAGGCTGCGTCCACACGTTGAACTCGTAGTCGGGCAGGTTGGCGGCAGAGGCCGCCCCCCCTGCGTGAGCGCCGCCGTCATTATGGGGGCTCGGCGTGCGCTTGGTCATCCTCTCCACACGGGCCAGGTTGCCCGAGTCGAACTTGGAGCTGAACACGATGTTGCCAAAGCGAGCCTCCATGACCGAGAGTGGAGCTTCTTCTTAGTACGCTTTCACATGCCACAAAAGCTGATGAACCCTAAAAACACAGAAAAAGAAAAACCGTCTATAGGAGGAATACTTCAACTTTGAAGTTCAAGCTTAAGTATGTGCTCTATACTTTCTATTTTTCTGAACTACTAACATTTTTGTCCTCATCAAATTAAGTTGTTAAATTCCAGCTTTACTATTTATAATTATTTCTCAACATTAATTTTGTAGTCTTGCATGGCTCTCTCTTAGAATTGCAACTTAATTTCTTGCAATATTTATCTTTTACTCAAAATATTACATAGAGAATTACAAAAAAAAACAACAGCACATTTTCGTGCATAAAATAATTCTTTGTAAAATACTCTCTAAAAACATTTATTTCAATTTTATTATAAAAATATGACTAATGACTAATATGAAAAATGATAATATATCTTCATTCTGTGCAACGTTATTCTCAAAACATTGTGATTTTTGGGAACAAATGTTTGACTTTTTTCCCCTCCATTTCAAAACTGTAACTTTGACAGTAACATTTAAACACTTGTAACATTGTCTTTTTTATGTATAAATGTCATTGTTGGCACTGGAACCGGTGGGTGCAAGAATATAAACATAACAGCGACACCCAGAGGTGGGCGGACAAACTACAACACTGACCAAACCACACATTTCTCGGCAACAAACACTCAATTATAGAAAACACCTATCACATGAATGTTTGAAAATGTGACGAATGTGATTGCTTGCCACTAACCAGCTCATGCTTATGCGGCAGGGCACAACAATGGCCCAGGTTCCGTCCCACCGCCGCCGCCACTACTACCACCACGACGCACAGCTGACCCACAAAACAGACTCAAGACATCGGTGGTGAATTAAAGCCTTTCGCACTGTCCCATCCGCCGGACAGGACGACAGCAGGGTTTGATTTTCATCCGGTCCGAGTATTAAACATCTGCCCTGGATGCTCCGTTAACGTTCAATGGCCCCTGAACGCCACCTTGGCGTTACCAAGCTACAGGGGACAACTTAGCCACCGAGCTGCTAGCAAGAAAACACGGTCGCTTTGCTCCAAATTCACGGCGTGTCTCCTCCACATCGTTGCTGAATATCAGCTCGAACGTGTCCTCAACGCCGCACAATTAAAATTCAACCTCATTAACTGTGCGGTCGATCGACATCCGTATGTTTTGATGTCAAGTAGCTGTCCTGTCGTTTTTTGTTTTTTTTAACTAGTTAGTCGCTCCGCCTGAAGCATTCAGGACCTCCTGTAAATGTGAAAGCGCACCTGCGTGCTGCGTTCATTGGCTTCGTGAAGTTTTTGTAATTATTACTTTAAAGAAAAAATAAGGCGTTACTCTTCTAAACAAATATTCTCCTCATTATTTTATATTTGCAGTAGTGGCAGTACATCATGGAAAGTTGGCCAAATCGCGTACGTGTGTTGCGTTCACAGACACTGACATGTAAATATCAGCCTCTTGTTGATTATTTTATTTGATTATTTTAGTTTTCCATTATTGTTAAATTAATTTCAGTTCTAAGTTTTGATCAATTTGGAAGCTTCCCCATTTAAAGTTCGCGTGCTTACCTTTCTCATGGGATGTTTTTCATGTCAGGGTCCCGGGGGTCGTCGGCCTTCTATTCTGTTGTTAACCAGTGCGACCAAGTTTCCCCTTGACGTAGCCACGCTGTGTGACGTTTACGAGTCACACGCGAAAAACGTTGCACTGTGAGAACGTCGGTTACCATGGTAACAGAGTGACAGTCTTAAACGGTGACGTACCTCTACTTCTCAAACACACGCATGCCCACACACCCTATTGTCTAAATTTCTACACGTTATTTATTTCTTCCTGGTGTTTAGTAATGAATTTTTTTTATTGTATTCAGTACATTTTTTTCATTGTATTCTAATGCCTAAAATGGCAAATTAGCTGAAGCTAGTTTTGTACTATGCATCACATGTTCCCTTTTTTTTAGTTAGCAAAGCGCAATGGAGAGGAATACACAATATTTCATCTACCCAGAAAATAAACAACATTTATTATAATAATCTACTGTTGCAGGGTTGCTTGGTTTTGTGTTTTGGTAAGGCTAACTCATGTTACCTAGAAGCATGCAAGCAACTCAAACTAACGTTAGCGTTTGGTCTGGCCGACTGCAATTATAATTCACAGAGTTGGTATGTGAGTGACGTGTTTTAATCTTGCGACAGTTGACATTTCAATAGTCAAATTCTACCTAGTGATACGTCCATGGAACAAATGTAGTATAACACAAATATTACAACAGTAGTGCGTAGGTTCGGGTACAATATTAAGGGGCCACTGCCGCCCCCCCACCCCCCAGTACCGCCACTGCTAAATCGTCTATACGTTTGAATGCGAGCTTGAGTTTAAAATAAATAAATAAATAATAATGGAGAAATTTTAGAAAATTATAAAAACTGAAATATGTATTATTTACAAGAAATGCTATTATTTTGTAACTGCTGATCATAAAATTTTACATGTCGATTTCAATGCAAAATTACGAAACACGATTACTAAACGTGATCTATTAATGAATTCGGAGGGAGCGACTCCGACGAAAAACAAAACCCTAAAAGAGTATTTTCTCTTGTACAAATGTTTCGGTCTGTTCTTTAGTGAGTTTACCGGAAACTAATGGATGCGACCTTGTGGTCATCCGGGCTACAGGTGTCGCTAGTGAGCACAACCCACTGGTGGTGTACCTCCTCCTTTTCCAGGGAGGAGCCGCCCGCCCAGGCCGAGAGTGTTCCGATCTCACGTCAGCCGGCGTGACCGACGGCGGCTCCTCTCTATGATCACTCGGCCGCTAAACCTAAACCCCGAACGTTCGGCCGGCACAAGGAGGAGTTTAATCGTCATTTGTTGCATCGCGTCGCGACGGCGGACTGCTCCACTATGGCTCTTCTGTACGAGTACGTCACGCAGGAGCAACTCGCAGGCTTCGACAAATACAAGGTAGCATGCTAAGTAGCTAGCCCACCCGTGGATGTGGATGTATGTTGGTCAAAACGCTTACACACTGCTCGGGTCAAATTTGACCCCTTTTAACACTTGACAGCAATACATTACAAATGTCATAAATGTCATTGTTTCTGTAATTCTGATTCAGAACTGACAGATTCCGAATTTTCCCAAAGTGACACAAAATACTTAAAAATGTAAACATACCAAAAAATAAATAATTAAAATCTGACTTTTGTACAGGTATATTTATTTTACAAAGGATTTAAATACAAGTCTCTGATTTAAAAAAAAAAAATAATAATAATAAAAATGTTGGAAATCTTAAAACTGTACATAGTGTAAATGTCTTATTTTCCAAGGCACAGTGGTTAACAGTTCTCAAGAAGGAGCTTGGAAAAGCCAGAGAACTGTCTTTTATTTCCCTCACATTTGCACAGATTCCCACAGAATAATGATCATGCATACTAAACAGTCAAACAACTGTAAGGAACAGAAGTCATCTAGAGGTCACAGGTGGCCTTGACCTGTACAGGCATAATGATCAGCACTGGCAAAAACAAATACCTTGAAACCCCAAATACACTTTTCCTTTCCTCTGAAACATTGATTGAGTGTTAATCATCCGTTAATTAATTTCAGACAGGCTATTAATACATTTTGAAAAGGGCTTCATGCACCTATACCACTTGAGACTGAGTGTGAGGTCGACTGCAAGTACTTACAATTTGAGTACTTGCCAATACCGTTAACTTGATAATGAAATTGCGTATTGCAATTGAGATGTAATTGTTTTATTCTATTTTTTTTAGGTTGTAATAGAAGGATAAATTCAATAAATTAGAACAAAAACGTATATATTTGAGAAAAATGTATATTTTTGAGATTTGTTGCAATTTTATGAAAAAATGTGATAAATGACAAATATAAACAAAAGATAAAAAGCCAGTATTTTCAGGATTAAAGTCGTATACTAATATATAGTCGTATACTAATATACGACTAATATACGATACTAAAGTCGATACTAGTCATTACTTTTTGAGATAAAAATTCATATAAAACCTTAGTTTTCTTCATATTTATATATTTTTAAGATAACATTTTTTTTAAAGTACATTTTTAAAGTTGTATATGTTTGAGATAAAAGTCATAACAGTATGGAGAAAAAGTAGTATATTTACGAGAAAGAAGTTGTATATTGTTTAGCTAAAATGTTGATAAACCTGAATATTTAATTCTCCTAATGTTGTTGCTTTTTTTGGCCTCATTTATATAACAGTTGTGTCTATTGTTCACTCGGTGAAATTGATGAATCGACCATTTAAGGTTATTATTTTACTATACTCAGTGGAATTTCTGCTATTTCATATTTTATGTAGGTTTTATTTTGTCAATTGAAGACAGGATTTTTAAAAATCAATAGTCTCAGGCGCTATAAATGTGATCGCGACTTCCCTAGCCGTAATTACTTTCCTCCCCCTGGGACGTTTCTCGTAAAAGCTTTTTAAATATCACACTCTGAGACTTTGGGGAGAAAGATCTGCAGGGCGAGATGAGCATGGCAAATGCAACCGCTCCTTTGCTGCATTTCGACGAATTGAGATATTGATAATCGGCAGTTTGAGCTCATAAGTGTGATCGCATGGCGTGGTGTGGTTTCCACATCCTTCCTGCTACCCTCCATAATTAGCACAGTGTCCCCACGGTTATTCTGCATCTTCCGCTTGTAAAGTCTGTTATTGACTGTACTGAGTGTCATAATTATGCCCAATAGTTATTGCCTGTGCTGTGTCGACGACGTGTGCTTCTCGTGGTGCCTTGACTTACGAGTGCCCCAACTTTCAAGTGTTTCAACTTACAAGCCATCCTTTAGTCATTTAATTTTTTTTTTTTTTCGCTGTGTGTTGCGAGACAAAATTTAAAGTCGCAGCGAGCTTCAGATAGGCTGCAGTGAAGTGAAAAGAAATGGAGCTATCAAGGTACTGCAACGCCCTCGTATGTGGGCAAGGAAAGCCACAGTCCGGTCAGACGTTTATTGAACGAGACAAACAGTCAAACACAAATACGAAACGAGAAAACTCGCAAGGAGCTGCTCCAACTCAATTTCGGCACATCTGCCTCACAGTTCTGAGGACCGGGGTTCAAATCCCGGCCCCGCCTGTGTGGAGTTTGCATGTTCTTCCCGTGCCTGCGTGGGGTTTCTCCGGGTACTCCCACATCCCAAAAACATGTAGGGTAGGTTAATTGAAGACTATAAATTGCCCGTAGGTATGTATGTGAGTGGGAATGGTTGTTTGTTAATATGTGCCCTGCGATTGTCTGGCAACCAGTTCAGGGTGTACCCCGCCTCTCGCCCAGAGTTAGCTGGGATAGGCTCCAGCACGCCCGCGGCCCTTGTGAGGAGAAGCGGAACGGATGATGAAATGTATGTATTATGACACGCATAACAAACATACCTCAATAAACACATACATTACGCTAATCCTACAGAATGTACACTATATTTACACTTTATAAAAAACGGTTTATTTCTCTATATTCTCTGTGAATTGAAAACAACGCTGAAGAATTATTCCATTTGGAAAAAGATGTCTGCATCACAAAACCATTATCAGGCAATGTTTTAAGTTACTTTTTGATATTATTAATTGTCACTAAGTCAAACTCGTCACCCTTTGAGGAATGCAATCGTATGCGCAACATGGTATCGGCTAGCTACAATTCATTTGGGAATATAATTGCTACTTGATTTGCATTTTATTCAACTGTCCGAATATTTCCTTTTCAAAACACTTGTGTAGCTACACGATTTAGAAGACGTCCCGGGAGCGTAGCATGATTTCGTGCAAGATAATGGTTTGAACTCCCAAGTTCCACTCTTCAACCTTGTGAACGTCATAAACTTAGCGCTAATTCATTCTGTGACTCCTTGAAATGAAACGCCTCCCTCCACTGCAATGCGATGAATCCATTGCAGCCCCGGAACAATGTTAATTTATTTTTTATTTTTGTGGTTAAAAAAAGAAATGTAGTACAATATCGAAAAAGTGCAAAAACATCATTCGTAAACCAAGATCCCACACCGCATTTTGCAAATGTATTTAAAAAGCTACAAACGTCTGTTACGACAGTCAATAGATATCAGTTTCTGTTCAACTATAACACAAGGAAATAAATTACACAGGCAGCCTAGGTGTGTGTAAGTGTAGGTGTAGGTGTGTGTGTATGTATGTCACAGTGACAAATAATGCCACTGAAAGTGTGTCGTGTGTGTGTTTGCAGTACAGCGCCGTGGACTCCAATCCTTTGTCCGTCTACGTCATGCACCCTTTCTGGAACTTTGTGGTGAAGGTGAGAAACACATTGTGTGTGCGTGTCTGAGTGTGTGTGTTTTGATACCTGCTGACACTCCTCACAGTGTTGCATCATGTTCTAAACGATAGTCAACATATTTGGCCTCTGCTGTACGCCAAGGTGGTTGTAATAAATGTTCTTTCTGACGTGATGCAATCATGTGTGGCGCCTTTCACGCAACGTGTGCTGCTTGCAGAGCAGATGTGGCATCTGTAAAGCTGCCTACTGTTGAATTTAAAGCGAGAGTACGGAATCTGACCAAAAGTGACTAAAGGAGAGCAATTGGGCAAGAAACAGTGTTTTTTGGCAAATAAAAATCAACAATCATTTCATCAGACCGCAAATTATATTGTAACATCCTTCCATTTTGTTTACCGCATCACATATATTTTAAATTTGATTTGAGAAGAACTGAAAAGGCCTCTTGGAATTTATTAAATAAATCATTTTTATTATCATACGTATTTCATTTTATGCTTATGTATTATGTTTATTTAAAAAAATATGATTACAATATTTTGTACATTTGTACAAAAGGCCTCCTTACTTCATAAACACTTCTAATAATAATTACGCATCACACACACATTTTTAAAATCATATTATTACCAATTAGCAATTGTTAAAGAATCATATATTTTTATTTTTTTTAACCCTTCATCATCATTATGATCAGGCATATCTTTGTCTTGTAATTGTAGTTTCTACCAAAGTGGTTGGCCCCGAACCTCATCACGTTCACCGGCTTCATGTTCCTGGTGGTCACTTTCCTTATGTTGGCCTTCTTCGACTTTGACTTCAACGCCTCAGGTCTGTTTACCTGGACCAATAGTAACACCACTAACAGAAGACCAGTGCACACTATTCCATGACACTTTCATCACTTTATTGAAATGCCGAAGTTCGTTGAGGGTAACTATAATCACTAAGCCTCCGAAAGATGGAATATATCCCACCGGGTCGTCACGGGGATTTCCAAGGCGTGGTGAGAAGCGTTAGCTCGCGAGCTAAAGGGGGGGGGGGCTCGATCGTGGTATCACCGCCTCGCTTGGTCTTGTGTGGGTGCGTGGGTCCATGTAACAGTCAGGTCACACCTGACATTTTCATTCCACTCCTTTCCATAACACAGCGCGTGTCATTTCAGGAATGAAGCAACAACCTTATCGTGTGCGTCCACTAAGCTACATTTTAACTTTGCATGTGTGCGTTTCAGACGCCAAACATCAGCACGTGCCTAGCTGGGTGTGGGTGATGGCGGGGATCTTCAACTTCCTGGCCTACACACTCGGTGAGCGACCGCGTTCGCTGCCTCCTCCCCCTCGTCCGTTTGTTTTCGCGCACACCGTGACGCCATCTTTTTTGCAGACGGCGTGGACGGCAAGCAGGCTCGTCGCACCAACTCCTCCACGCCACTCGGGGAGCTGTTTGACCACGGGCTGGACAGCTGGGCCTGCATTTTCTTCGTGGCCACCGTCTACTCCATATTTGGGCGCGGCCCCAGCGGTGTGGGCGTTGCCACCCTTTACTACATCCTCTGGGTGGTGCTGTTCTCCTTCATCCTGTCGCACTGGGAGAAGTACAACACAGGGGTGCTCTTCCTGCCGTGGGGCTACGACATCAGCCAAGTGGTGAGGCTGAGAGCATTTCAGTTATCATGAGCAAAATAATCACAGTGATTATGGATACATAGAAACTTCAGATGACTTAAAGACATTAAAAAATTATGGTCAATAAACGGAGCGGCACGGTGGACGACTGGTTAGAGCGTCTGCCTCACAGTTCTGAGGACGGGGGTTCATTGCCCGGCCCCGCCTGCGTGGGTTTTCTCCGGGCACTCCGGTATCCTCCCCCATCCCAAAAAACATGCATGGTAGGTTAATTGAAGAATCTAAATTGCCCATAGGTGTGAGTGTGAGTGCGAATGGTTGTTTGTTTATATGTGCCCTGTAATTGGCTGGCAACCAGTTCAGGGTGTACCCCGCCTCCTGTCCGATGATAGCTGGAATTGGCTCCAGCACACCCGCGACCCTTGTGAGGAGAAGCGGCTCAGAAAATGGATGGATGGATGGTCAATAAAAGGTAAAAGTAATGTTTAGTGTTTATCAATCCATTTCATAAATCATTTATATTTCACATTGTTTTCTGTCCGTTTAACTATAGTTACTCTCTATAAAACGGATTATTTTGTTAACATTTGTGGGTGTCTGGAACAGATTAATTGTATTTACATTATTTCCTATGGGAAGTATTGCTTCCGTTTTTGTACAATTTGGTTTTAGTCACAGATGAATCACGAAAACTAAGGTTCCACAATATTTTGAATAAATAAAAAAAATCGACCCAATGTACTTTTTGACAAAAATTGTAAACGGCAACAGCCAAAGTGAATTTTCACATATGCAAAACTCCTGTATTAATACATTCATCTAATTAATTAGCGACCTTGTTGTTCATTACTCTCCTTTTAATCAATCATTTGACAGAATGAACAATGCTTAACAATTGAGTTAGATTCTGGTGGATAAATAAACAAACAAGAAAGATCAATCAAAGCTGTTTGTTTTCCATCAGGCTACTACATAAACAGGTTTTAAACTAATTGTCATATTTAGGAATAAGATTTGAAGCTTAATTTCGAGCTGACAATATTTACAAGACTAATGAATTCAAATTGGCTGCATTCAAGCTTGTTAAGGTATTTTTGTCCGTGTGAAAATTTTCCCTATTGTGGGACTAATAAAGGTTATCTTGAATTGAAAGTTAGGAATACTTGCACTTTATGGTTCATTTCCTCTTTTGCCTGTATTACGAGAAGGAGTACACGCAGACAGACAGTTTTGTTCAATTTCATTCCTACTCACCCGCACGCTGATGTAATGGCACTTGCCATGTGAGCGCCGTGTAACTAATCCCCTTATCATCTTCCAGACCATCTCTCTGGTCTACGTGGTGACGGCGGTAGTGGGCGTGGAGACCTGGTACCAGCCCGTCCTCTTCCACTTCCTCTACAGAGACCTTTTCAGCTTCATGATTGTTGGTGAGGTGCACATGTAAAACACAGCAGTAGTGTACCGCCAAGTCCTGACACTGACCATTTGACCCATTGAGAACGATTACAGCGCATCGGAAAAGTATTCAGAGCACTTTTTCAATTTTTTTTTTTTTTTACAGCCATATTCTAAAATAAATTTTCATTCATTCATTATTTTTTTTACTGTGCACATAATACCCCATAATGACAATATGAAATATTTTTTTTTGTAGATTTCTGCAACCAAAAAAAAAATGTGGATGAACTTTGGGGGCTGACTAGTTCCGTCTGCACGGAAGCATGACAACAATAATTTTTTTTAACAAAAAAGGCTTACTCAAATGTATCATTTAACTCGTTATTGTCTAAAAAACATCCAAACTTTAATTCTTGTGGCGACATAATGCCGCACGACTCCCACAGCGTGAGGGAAGAGGCGGAGTTCTGCAACACTTCTCAGACAGTTGAGCATTTAAGAGAGTCAGTAGATTTGTTCTCAAGCTGCATTCAATACTTCAAATTGGTTAATAACGCGTGAAAATAACAGATGACACGATAGTATCCATTTGTGGAATAATATGAAATTGACCATATTTGGATGTACGAGGTTTCCGCCTGACAGCGACAATATGTTAAAAACTACGTAACCATATGAGATGTAGCAGGTTCACCCTTTAAGTCCTGTCTTGGTGATTTTCAGCTTGTTCCTTCACTGTGACGTTACCCATGAGCCTCTACAATGTCCTCAGGTAGTTTTTTATTGATGATTATTTTTTATTTTAAATGTTTTTTTTTTGTCGCCGTCCCTAATTAGCATGTGGCTATAGCACGAGTGTGACTTAGTGTTCTGTCTGTTCAGGGCGTACCGCAGCAACTCGCTGAAGCACGCCAGCTTGTACGAGGCCCTCCTGCCCTTCCTGTCGCCCGTGCTCCTCTTCATCCTGTCCACCACTTGGGTGCTCTTTTCTCCGTCCAACATCCTGGAGCTGCAGCCCAGGCTCTACTACCTCATGGTGGGCACGGCCTTCGCCAACGTCACGGTAGGTGTATCTCCACTGACAACAAAGGTGCCTCAGCGCCAGGGGTGGGCAAAGTACGGCACACGGCCCACCTGTAATATTTCTTGCGTTCATTTAGGCTGTTTTTTTTCCTCCTGAAGTTGGTTGGCTCAAATGTATATATTTGTACAGTATTTTTCAATTATCTATTTATCTCATTATCTCATTATTATTATTATTATTTTCAATTATCTCATTTATCTCAATAAAAATGGTACATGTAAAATTGTAAAATTTACTATTTTACATGTACCATTTTTATTTTGTCACCGGTTACTCAAAAATATTCTTGTGAAATAAATATATACATTTAACGTTTTATTAAGTAGTTGGCTAGTTTATGTATTTTAAATAAAATAAAAATTATCAGTAAAAGAACCAATTTTACATTTTTATTATATTTTATGAAATAATTTAATGTAAATCATAAAAAGACATTTTTAAATAAACAGTTTTACACCTTTAACATTTTTACCAGAACATTAATTTAATTGTAAATAATGAAAGAAATCACAAAGAAAAAAAAAAAATACAAAAACTTTTAATGTTATTTTATTAGATAATTGGTTAATTTATCTATTGCAAATGATAACATCAAAAACACTAGTAAAATAACCAGTTTTACATACACATTTAACATTTTGGAAATAATACAAAAACAAATTAAAATTAAAATAATTTTATGCATCGTCACTGTTGGGCGGAAAGCCATCACGTCCAGCACCCCCCCCCCCCCATAAATTGATACTGTTGGCCAGTCCGCGTTTGTTATTGTTTTACAAATTATTGACCAATTTAAAGTGTTGAAAACGGTTTGTGTTTTTTTAAAAAAGTGATGGTTTGGCACAACAATTTGGGTAATTAAACATTATTAAAACATCAAACAATGAATGAATTATGTAATTATTAAAATGACAACGATTTTACACATTTAACGTACACATTTGAACAAATGACCACTTGTCCCTTTCAAAAATCAAATGTGGCTCCCTGTTTGCTCAGCTGCGATCTTCGTCCTGAGCGTTAAACTTTTGAGTTTTGCCATGATTATCCTTAAGTGTTATGCTTGTGTGTGTGTGCGTGCGTGTGTATGTGTTGCAGTGCAAACTGATCGTGTGTCAAATGAGCAACACGCGTTGCCAGGCGCTGAGCTGGCTGCTGCTGCCGATGGCCGGCGTGGTGACGCTGGCCGTGTCGGGCCTGGCGCCCGACGAGACTCTGCTGCTGCACGTGTGGACGGCCGCCGTCGTACTGGCGCACATACACTACGGCGTGTCGGTGGTGAGGACACGCGTGCGCTACGATACACACATTCACATTTCAAATCCATTTTTCCTATTGAAAATCTTTGAAATGCCGTTATTGTGTTCCTTGCCCCACAAAATCACCACCAGTTAAAATTGTAATGGGTCACTATTTGGCAGGTATTGAGGTGAATTTGGGAAAAAATCACTTGGCAAGTGTTTATGTATTAAAACCTTGTGTTAAGCACTTAATTGGGAACCTTGTGAGGGTCTGTTATTTGTGTTCAGTTATTGTAGTGGATAATTATTTGGCAAGTGTTGAGTTCTTGTCAGAGATCATTATTTGGCAAGTGTTTATGTATTAAACTTTGTGGAGGGTCATTATTGGTGAGTTTACAGTTGTGAGAGATCACTATTTTGCAAATGTTCAGGTATTAAATCTTGTGGAGGGTCATTATTTGGCAAGTGTTGAGTTGGTCATTATTTGTTGACGAGTATTGATTTATATATATATATATATATATATATATATATATATATGTGTGTGTGTGTGTGTGTGTGTGTGTGTGTGTGTGTGTGTGTGTGTGTATGTATTTTTTTTAGACCTCTTTCTTATCATTGCGTGCAGGTGCAACAGCTCAGCAGCCACTTTGGCATCCTGGCTTTCTCGTTGAAGAAGCCCAGCAGCGATTGACAGGAGGACGAACGAATCGGCTTGAAAGGAGCAGAGGTCTAGACTCCCCCCCTTTCCTCTCTGCTCAGCAACATGTCACGCTCATCACCGCGGTAACCGTATCCTCTCCATCCAGCGAGGACCGCCCCAAAACACATATACACACACACAGCCACTCAACTTTTTGTGTGCGTGCGTGTGTGTGTGTGCGCGTGTGTGTGTGTGTGTGTGTGTGTGTGTGTGTGTGTGTGAGTGGGGGACTCGAGGGCCTCCAGCTTACCTCATTGGAGGATTGATGCAGTGTTCAGCCAATGGCCACCAAAGTGTTTCCTAAGGAAATGTGTTCCATTTAAGGGCTGGAGAGCCAATTCACACACACACACACACACTCACACACATACACTGTCTGCTTTCAGGCAGACACACATTATTACGATATTATGAATGTATAATAATATTAATAATAAGCCTTGATGAAACCGCCACATTTTCAATGGCATTCTCAGAACATGAAAGTTTTATTTAACCTCTTTGGAAAATTCATCAATAATTTTAAAACGATCATTATTAATTTTGTGCGGTGGGTTTTTGGAGGTAGACCAGACTAATGGATCCTTTACGGCGGACAAGGTCGAATCCACTTTACGCTAATGGTGATCGGACGCGGGTGATACAGGGAAGTGTCGTGTCTTTCACGCCGATTTGTTCTTGTTCTTTTCGTCATTATTGTCGTTGGGTCGCCATGGCGACGGTGGCCGCTTGAATGAAGAGTGCGTCCCAAACGCCGATCGACGGCGCGGAAGCACTCTGAGGGGAGCGACCCCACGCCGCCTGGTTTCTTATTTTTTTTATTTTTAATTTTTTTTATTTTATCATTTAAAACAAAACCTTTTCTAAAAACTCGTCTCGGTTTTGCGAGCGATCGTGCGCCTCCTCCCGGTCAGGATGTTGTCTGCGTCTGTGGAGTCTGCAGATCAACTAGTAATGCCTGGCGATCGGGACGCGAGTGTTAAGGAAAGCTTGCATGCGTTTCAAGCACATTAGAGGAAGCTCAAGTGTATGTCCTTACATTATTTGTGTCTGTCTTATATTTCTTATTTTGATTAACGTATGTAATGATGCACGTTGTTGGTCTCTAATAGTCTGTGTGCTTGTTTGGGTGTGTGTTTGGCCTCTTGAGCGTAGAAAAGGAATGTGACAGACCTACACCGGACGAACACAAACAAATGAGTTTATATAGTGAAGTTCATGAGTCTGTGCCATCAATACGTGGCTGATTTATGTGGTGCTATTCACACTCCATCATAATAATGGCTAAAAAAAAAATAATGTCCACGAAAGTTATTTTTTCCCCCTTAACCACTATGTTGGACACACCCCTTATTTGTTTTTTTGTTTTTTTTTTAAATTAAAAAGTGAAAAACAATGAAAATGCCTGAAATGCTTTATACTCCAGATCAATTCCTGAAAATATCTTAATAAATACTACTCAAACTGGAAATACTGGACAAATGTCATAAAGTAGTAGTAGTAGTAAAAATAATGTCAAGCCGTGTTCAAACTCACAAAGTACACACAAACCACACGAGTGCCGGTATGACATCTTACACTAGAGGGTGCAATACCCGTGGTGGTCGGCAGGTCGCGCTGTAGATCAACAGTTGATGGGGCGCAGCTCATTTGGCAAGTTCAAAAATTTATTTTCGGGAAGGAAATGGGGGTCATTATTTGGCAAATGATCAGCTATTAAAACCAACTGAAATGGTCATTATTTGGCAAGTGTTCAGAGTTTAGGCTTTGTCTTGCGTTACGTGCCCCGCTGCCCCTCTGACTTGACAACGTCATGGCCAGGGCCAACAAGATGGCGCCGCGGAGCCGACGTGACCCCTCCACGCGCACGCGCACGCACACACACACACACACACACTCAATTATAAATGAGCATAATTGGAAACCAGACACGCTGCACACAAACACCCGATTATTGTCATCCACTTAAATGAAGAAGCAGCAGGCGCCAATTGCGACCTCAATTATAAAACCCACACACCCAATAGACACTTAATTAGGTACACTTGGATATTGGGCCTCCAATGCTCAGCTTTGATTGGTACTTAACCACAGCAGTACCTTGATTAACAAGTGCCACGACTTACCAGTTTTCCCAATTACGGTCCATCACGTGGTTGAAATTATGATGCGTGTGCTGTAATGCCCTCGCATCAGATTAGGGTTTCAAAACAGCGTTAGGGTTTCAAAGTAGGGATCCAAAATAGGGTTGGGGTTTCAAAACAGGGTTGGGGTTTCAAATTAGGGTTTCAAAACAGCTTTAGGGTTTTAAAGTAGGGTTTCAAAACGGGTTTAGTGTTTCAAAGAAGGGTTGAAAACAGAGTTAAGGTTTTAAAGTAGGGTTTCAAAACAGGTTTTGCATTTCAAAGCAGGTTAAGGGTTTCAAACAAGGGTTAGGGTTTCAAAAAGTAGGGTTTCAAAACAGGTTTAGTGTTTCAAAGTAGGGTTGAAATCAGGGTTAGGGTTTTAAAGGAGGGTTTCAAAACAGGTTTTGTATTTCAAATTAGGGTTCAAAACGGTAAGGATTTTAAATTAGGGTTTCAAACAAGGGGTAGGATTTCAAAAAAAGGTTTAATGTTAAAATTAAGGTTTCATAACAGGTTTAGTGTTTCAAATTAGGGTTTCAAAACAGGTTTTGTATTTCAAAGTAGGGTTTCAAAATTAGGGTTCAAAACAAGGTAAGAGTTTCAAAGTAGGGTTTCAAACAAGGGTTAGGGTTTCAAAATTGGTTTATTGTTCAAATTATGGTTTCAAAACAGGTTTAGTGTTTCAAATTAGGGTTTCAAAACAGACTTAGGGTTCCAAATTGTAAAAAGAAACACATATTTTCTGGTCTTACTTGTTATTTAAGGGTCAAACTAGTAAATCTATTTGGTGAAGTACTGAATTCTCAGATGTCGCACGGGAAATGAAATTGTTATCTTACAATTTTCTAAATCACTCGAAAATTCTGAAAACTGAAGAAAAAAATTCTGACTTGTTTCCATCATTCTTCTGCCCTTCGGAGGTGTACAATTATGATCAGCGATTTCTGGACTGCGCCGAGACAAACGTCCTGCGGCGCGTGTTGCGTCACACCAACATAATGGAATAGAAAGAATCAGAGTCGTACACATCTATTTACTCATGTCACAAATTCTTTTACCGAATTGTTTTACCGAGAAGTCTGTAAATTAAGGTCTTGAAAAAGTATGGAATGTTGAATTTTCAAATATGTAGGAAGCCTGTTTTGGAAACAGCGGGACTTTTGTTTTTGGGGGGGGGGTATTTTGATTCTTTTCGTCCACTCTTGGTTCTTTTCCCCCTTCCCGAACGAGACCTTCAGGTGCTCCTGTTGCGTGACCACGTCGATTGTTGCATGCGTGTGTACGCTATGCTACTACGGACACCTAAACATTACGTACTACATGCATTATTCATGTATTTTCCATAGTTTATTTTTTTTTTAACCGCTTATGTGCGTGCAATCCACAATTTATTGCCTGTGACAGGCCACTTCATTAGGGACACCTTCGCTGTTAATGTGAACTTTCTTTTTTTTATTATTATTATTTTGTATTTTTTACGTTTATTATTGCGTTTGCAGTTTGTAGTGGTCTACAAGTATACATGCTATCGTTTAGTCTGCAGCCAATTGTTTGGTGTGTGTGTTTGTGTGCAGAGAGGTAACAGGAGTGCGTTGGTATACACCTGAGTGCCTTCAATCTGTCCTAACAGCGCATACCGACACACGCGCACACAGAGTACACACAATATCTCATATCAAGATGAATTATTGAGCAGCGTGCTAGCATGGCTAACAACAGTCATGTCCACAGATGTGACTTTGAAGCATCAGAGAGAGAAAAAAAAGGAAGCTGGAAAATGAGTGGAAAATTGAGATTATTCATGTGTTGGGGTACAAGACGCCACCATATCAGACGAGGAAGAGTCTATTACAGAAAAAAAAGTCACTTTATTTAAAGGGAAAAAGCTGCATTAGTTTGTTGAATTTTTACTTTTAAAAATGCTTTTTTTTTTTTTTAAAGGTCCCTTTCCGTCAGAATAATTTTTTTTTTTTTTGCAGCACAGTTAAAAAATAAAATAAAAAAACAAATACAATAAAAGAAAATTTAAAAAAAACACGTTGTGTAAAGCCAAAGTGATTAACATGAATCACTTCCAAATATACAGCTAGCTTAGGACTTTGGCTCCATTTAAAACCTTTTAATGAGGATACGTCAACTCAAAGTTGTTTGGCATCACAGCTTTTTTTGTCTTACACCTTTTTTTGTATTTCAAAGTAGGTTTTTTTCTTTTTTCTGAGTCACTGTTGTGTATGAACAGCACCGACACACAAATGTTGGGTGAAGTCGAACTGGCAATTTGCCGTAACAAAGGCGGGATGCGTATGAAGTCATGCGTCGCGCAACGTGACAGGAAGTAGCCGAAGTAGCTCTTGGTTAGTTGACTTTTCTGAAAACAAAAAAAACTTACAAAAAATAAATGTCACTAAAGAAATTTTTTTTGAGAGAGAAAAGTTGTATTTATTTTTTACTTTATGATTTTTTTTATTTGAAGGAAGTCAATTTGTTTCAAGAGAAAAGCCATGTTTGGCCATGTATTTTTGTTGAGAAAAAAAGTTTCGTTTTTATTGAAAAGAAACCTTTAAAAATAAGTAGTATTAAGTTTAGTTTTTGAGAGATGTATTTATTTTAGGAAAATATATTTTAAAAGAAAATATATTTTTTTCAAGGAAGTCATTTTTTTTCAAAAGAAGCATTTTTGGGCCTTTTTTTTCCTCACAGAAAATTATTTGGGGGGGAGAAAGAAAGTTCCGTCTAAGTTTTCTTTATTGCAAGAAAAAAGTTTTATTTTATAAATTATTTTAATAATTTTTCCAATAATTAAATTCTAATTAAAAGGCAGTGCATAAAGTAGAAAGAAGTTAAAAATAAAGTTGATTTCCCACCCCCCCTTCAATAAGTCATACTCTCAAAAAAGTATAATTTTACATATACTTTTTTAAATTTTTATTATTTTTTTTACCAAGTTTTCTTTTAATAAAAGATTTTCTAGAGTTTTTGGGGGGGAGATTATTTTAGGGAAAAAAAAACAAAAAACCTTTTCTCAATTTTTCTCTGTTTTTTCTTCCACGGGATGCCGCTTGCGTGTGAGAATTCCCGCGTCAGTACTCCATGCTCGGCAGCTTCCTGTCCGGAAGTAGCGGCAGACTGAGCTCCGTCATCCGTCGTCGTGGAGTCGAGCGGAGCTGGGTAACAGAGTTCCTCTTAGTTCCCACAGCGTGTTTCTGCGAGGCGAAGGCGGGAGTTTTGGACCCGCTCACTTGGAGTCCAGAGGGCCCCGATGGGGTCAGGCGGACCCACGAAACCTTCCTGCCTCGGCCGTCATTTAGCCCCCGGCCGCGTAGGTGTGGCAGCGTGGTGGGCGGAGCTCTCTGCGTGGACTCCAGGTGCATTCTGGGAGAAGCGGCGCACTTCTGCGGCACAGCGAACCTCAGGACGGCCTCCGGGGGACGCCCACCGCCGTCCGACCCCGTGCTCCCGATGAGCTGCCGCGCCGGTCGGACCGGCCTCGAGGCGCCGCCGTCTCCCGTTGGATCGGCGAGTGAGGGGGCGTGGCAAGGGGCGGAGTCACACAGGTGCGATGCGGTGGTTTTGGGAGGAGAAAGATGGACCACTTGGTCCTTTGTTCCCAACACTACAAGGAGAGGAATAGAAATCATTATCATCCACATTATTATCATCATTAGTTCCAAGAGTATTATTGTTATTATTTTTTTTAGAAAACCCACATTTTAAAAAAAGTAAAAAAAACAAACATTTCTAACAAAGGTTAGTTCTTGAATTTAAAAAAAACCTAAAAAGATTTAAAATGTTTTTTTAAAAAAAGGTTAGCCGTATTTACGTTTTGAGAAAAAAAAAGTTGATTAATTTTAGAGAAGTGAGGTTTTTCATTTCAAAAAATTAAGAAAACAGTATTTGATTTATTATTTAGGAAAACTATCCATTATAGATTATTTATTTAGTTTTTCCAAAAGAAATAATAACTTAATGTGTTTTATTATTTTAAAAAAGTTGTAATTTTTTTTTTTAAGAATTTTTATATAACCTTTTGGGAAAAAGTGAATATTTTAGAAAAAGCTATTATTTTTTGGGGAAATAAACCAACCATCCATCCATCCATTTTCCTCCCCGCTTGTCCTCACTAGGGTCGTGGGCTGCTGGAGCCTATCCCAGCCGTCTTCGGGCAGGAACCACCCTGAACCGGTCGCCAGCCAATTGCAGGGCACATAGAAACAAACAACCATTCGACCTCACATTCACACCTACGGGCAATTTAGAGTCTTCAGTCAACCTACGATGCATGTTTTTGGGATGTGGGAGGAAACCGGAGTGCCCGGAGAAAACCCACGCAGGCACGGGGAGAACATGCAAACGCCACACAGGCGGGGCCGGGGATTGAACCCGGGTCCTCAGAACTGTGAGGCAGATGTGCTAACCAGTCGTCCACCGTGCCGGCAAAAATAAACTAATTAGTGAGATTTTTCTCAATAGAAAGTGTTTTTTTCCCCCCCTTCTTCTTGATGATGTTGTACCGTCAGGAAGCGTCAGAGCCTCCGCGGTGTACGAGCTGGCGGCGGCGCCTTCATCAGGGGCTTCCGGTGGTGATGAGGGTGTGAGAGGGGGGAGGAAGGAAGATGGCGCTCCATTGTCATCATCATCATCATCTCGTCGTGACGGCTGCTGGGCTCCGGTCCCATCGTGCCGCCGCTCTGCCGTTCGTCTGCTTGCCGCCTTTTTAACCATGGCGCGGTCGCTCTAAAAAGAGGCGGCGCACCGTAAAGGTAACTTACTGACGAAACAAATGAGTGGCTCACAAAATAACAAACTGACTGACTTATGTACTGATGAACTAACTAGCCGAAGTAAAAAGTGACCAACTGACTGACTGACCTCGGCGCATCGGCGGCTCCTCTTGATCTTGGCGAGCAGCAAGTGGTAGGTGGCCATGACGGCGGAGGGCCGGTTGTGGGCGAGCGTGCGCGCGACCTCCGCGGCCGAGTAGCCCAGCGTGCCCGTCATGTACGCCAGCACCGAGGCGTCCGCGTCTTCGGCGCTCGGCCTGCACGCCGGGGAAGACCGATAAGTAGCCGCGTGCTACATTGCTACGCTAGCACTTTGCGCATTTGGCCGCCGGGCCTTCGGTGGGGACGAGCCTGACCTAATTCACCTCTTCATCGAGCATCGATAGAACATCGCAATTATAGAAACCGTCTATACTGTCTCAAAATGCGATATAACAGCATCCAGCTTTGCCACGTGCATCTTCTGAAGCGGTTCACAAACAATATTTCGCTAATTACAAATTACAAATGATGGGCAAAACTGTTTCGAAATGCAAAGGTGAAAGATTTGTTCCCCCTCCTTCGAAACACTTTCTTCTTCCAACTTGTTCGACCGTTCCCACTAAGAATGTCAAAGCAATGATGTCACCGCATTTTCGAAAGAGCCCCCCGGCCCCTCGCAGCCACCAGGGGACGTGTTCGCATCGCGGCTAGGCTAACGCGGCAACTTAGCCGTGATGACATTTCAACACGGCTCCTCATAAAAGCCTTCAAGTTACACTTGAATACACAAAAGCTGTCCCGCTGACGACCACAACAATTTTCATTTGCCTTCATTTCCTTCTGCTCAAAGTTCTCGTATTACAAAACTCACAATGCAATAAATGTGGGACTTTTCTCCTCGGGAACCGAAAGGAAAAATACCGACGTTAACATGAGGATATGTTTGTGTGTTCTCCTTGTTATTTTTGTGTGTGTGTGTGCGTGCATGCGTGTGTGTCAAGTGGCAGGCTGTGCACCTGGTACCTGGTATCTGGTACCTCTTCATGCTATCACGTCGCAATTATAGAACCTCAACACAAACACGCAATTTAACAGGACTGTGCCACATTCATCTTCTGGCAGAATCAATAATTATCTTAATAACATGGAAAAACACGAAGATTGAAATCTGGACTGACATAGAAGGCTTTTGCTGGCCCCGACTCGACGGCATGTTGTCGCGCGAGAACGAGCGTAGCGGCCTCTCGGCGTAGCCCTCGTTGATCCAGGGCCCCTCCGTGGCGGCTCGGGCGCCGGGTCTCTCGTCGGGGTCGGCTTCCAGCAGGGACAGCACGAACGTCACCGCACCTGCGAGACGGATGACGAAGACGAGCAGCGAGGCCAAACAATCGAAAATGCGGCCGTCACACTCGATGTCTCACAAAGAAAAATCACCCTGTCCTCGCGCCGCACTTTGTAGCTTGCATCAACGCATACGGTATTACAAAATGAAATAAGTAATTAACCAACCAATCGGGTGACTAATTTATCAGTCACTCACTGACCAACCGCCTGGCAGAGGAACTAACTCACTGACTCACTCAGTCAGTAACTGATGGGTTAACTCACTAACTCACAACTTGCTGAGGGGCAAAATTCACAACATGCGCTTGACCCATGAATGCACAATACAATTTCTTGTATTCTTTTCTGTGACTCTTCCAGTCACAGCGTTTCATCAGCAGGTTGCAACACAGATACAGAGGGACTGGAAGAGTCACAGAAAGGCACTCAAGTGGACGCCCTTGGAAATATTCATGAATCTACTACTGGGAATTTTGTTGTTCAGATCATTTTTGGAGAACGGTTAAGTTGTACAAAAAGGACTGAAACGCTGAACAGTTCAAAAGTTTCCAAAAGGTCAAATTAAGCTCACCTGTGAAGGTTCTACTACATTTTAGTCTCAGTCTGACATTTCACGCGAAAGCCCAAATTGATCGCGAGTCGTGTATGTTGTTGCGGACCTTTGCTGATGTCACTCGGTATGTGTGCGATGTCGCCGTCCACCATCTTGTGGTGCAGATGCTTGATGTTGAAGGGCTCCACGGTAAACGGCAGCGTGCCCGTCAGCATGGCGAACACGCTCACGCCTCTGACAACACACACACACACACACACACACATTACTCACTAAGCAGCCACGCCCTTTAAAGGCACATATTTTTTTTTACATTGTCTTTTATGTTTTGCTGTTGGGGATGTTTTTGGAGTCTCGACTGCATGAATGGCATTTCAATTAATTTCAAAGTAGGAAAATTGATTTGCGACATTGGATAAAATGAGTTTAACCGCTTGGCCAGGGAATGAATTCAACTTTTACGTCAGGGTACCACTGTGTCTATATAATATGGAAACGGCGCGACTTACACGGACCACATGTCCACTTTGGGTCCGTACTTCCTGTGGGCGAGGAGCTCGGGGGCGGCGTAGGCGGGGCTTCCGCACTGGGTGCTGAGCAGCTCCGGA
The DNA here is from genome assembly GCF_024500275.1 of Phycodurus eques. Lineage (NCBI taxonomy): Eukaryota > Metazoa > Chordata > Actinopteri > Syngnathiformes > Syngnathidae > Phycodurus > Phycodurus eques. The sequence continues at coordinate 13,890,305 of NC_084542.1, forward strand.
GGCAACGACTCCGACCTCAGCGTGTTGCTCAGGCCGAAGTCTGCGAGCGGAAAGCAAAGAAGTCAGCAGGGTCACGTCCGACGCCTTCCGTCCAACGCCTCGCAAACGCTTGGCAACGCTCGACAGACGTACCCACGATCTTGATGTTGTTGTCCTCGTCCAGCAGGAAGTTCTCAATCTTCAAATCTCTGACACACAGCACAACAACACATGCATTATAGTATAACAATATCCACTTGAATCCTCCGCTGGCTGGAATATAGCTCACTGGGTCGTTGGAGGGCTTTCCCATGCCGCAACAACGAGGCGCTCTAAAGCAGCCACACCAGTGTGAAGCCCCTGTCCACACGCCGGCGGTCAATTCAGGGTTAAAAAAAAAAAAAAAATCCGTGCTTTTACCTCTCTCACTGTGACCTTTCTCAGGTCAACAACGAGGCACTCTAATGCGGCCATGCCAGTAGACTAGCCGAAGGGGAGATTTTGGCATCCTTAAAAACACCCATAGAGCTTCTGAAGCCAGCAGGCTAAATGAACATCTGCGCTCGTCATCCAGTCTTGGGAATCAAGCACCTTCCTTTCAAGAACCTTCATTTCAACAACAGATGCCGAGAAACGCGACAAAAGGAGACAAAGCCAGACGAGCGACAAAGAACCGAGGAACGCGCAAACGTCGCCGCACAGGGGGAAAACATCATTTGCGGTAAACCTCCTGAACGTGGGGGAGCGGGAAGTGCATTTAAGTGCAAAATTTCCACTTATTTCCATTTTAATCGTGTGAGTGTGTGCGTACGTGCGTGTTTGGCCATCGTTGAGGGACTTCATTAGAGAGGAAGTCAGTGATGTCGTGATGATGTGTGAATCATGGCGCCGGCGCAGCGTGATGAGGTCATTGCCTGGTAATCACATTCCCACCTTTGGAGGAGCCAAAGCTCTTAAAACCAAGCCTTGCTGCTATTGTGTGTGTGTGCGTGTGTGCTAAAGTCACACATTCTGGTCCACGCTGGAGTCATTTTTTTCTGCATTTGAATTCCTGTGTGTGTGTGTGTGTGTGCATTTGAAATCTGTACTTTCTACTTCTTACTTTGTGAAAATGAGCTTCTGACTTTTTTCAACCTCAGTGGATAATGACATAATGTAAAGACAAATACAATATTTACTGTCAATTATGTATATAATATATAAAAGTAAAACAAACAAAAAACTTTTAAGTAGATTTAAGAATCTTCCCTTTTGTATTTTTACTGAAGTACATAAAGGAGTTGAAGCAGTACTGTCACTTTTACCAGAGTATTTTTTTTTTAAACTTAAAATACATATTGTATTTATTTTTACACAAGTACATTGGTGTTTTGAGATAAAAGTTCAGTTCATTCCAGAACCACGCTTGCAACTCAAAATCATATCTCAGATCTTTTTCCCCACTGAACTCAATGGAAATGCCATTAATCCGTTCTAGCCTTCCCCACAAAACAAACTGGAAAAACAATACTCTATAATATTATCCTTTATAAAAACTGTAATGACATCATTAAATAGAACGTAAAGAATGAAACAATTTGTGTGTCATGATTTCGTGCTGCAATCCAATTCATTGTGCTTCTCCTTCTGGTGTGCCCACCCTGCCCACGGGGAGGCAGTATAATACACCAAATGCTTGCACAAACAAATAGTAATTCTTTTTCTACTGCTATTGTGTGAATAAGTAAGATGCTGTAATATTTTATCTTTTCTTCAGAGAGGATAAAGAATAATGTGCATTCCTGTGAGTATTGCTATTATTATTATTATTATTATTATTATTATCTGTTTACATGTGCTGCTTCAATGTTTGTGTTTAAATATCCGTTGCTAAATAAGTAGTTTAAATAGTTTAAATAACTATCAATGCTAACATTAGCATTTCAATGGCGTTTTGCATTGTTTGTTAGCACTAAGCTAAGCAGACTTTCCTAAGGCAAAGCGATGTGGTTGTTTTAAATTAAATACACAACGTGTAGTTCTCTTTGTTTTGTTTAGTTTGACACTAAACGTCAAGTGGGAGTGGCAGTAAACATCTCGAAGGCTCTTTTTTTTTTTTCTTTGATAAATGGTTCACTATTTGCCAAAATGCGCCCGATTGGGAAGTAAGTTGAATTGAGTTCATTGCTACCATAAAGTGCTTTTATCTCAAGGCACCTGTCTTTCTACTTAAGTACACAGCGTGAGCACTTTTGCCATCTTGACGCTCATGCATTTTGCGCGCGATGCGTTTGTTTGTGCGCGCGCGTCACCTGTGCACGACGCCACGCTGGTGGAGGTGCGCCACCGCCGACAGAATCTGTCGTGCGTATCTTCGGACTTCCTTCTCCGGCAGGCGCTTCCTGTCGCAGATTCGCTCCATCAGGTCGCCGCCGCCACACAACTCCATCACCATGTAGTAGCTGTTCTCCGTCTCCAGGGTCTACGCGTGCGCACGCACACACACAGGGTAAAGATTGGTATTGGTATTTTCACACACACACACACAAAAACAAAACAAAAACAAAAAAGAATCTGGCAACCTCCAGTAGGACGACGACGTTTGGGTGTCGTATCATCTGATGGATGTGAGGTTCTCGCTTCATGTTCTTTTGCACGTAAGAGTCCTGACGCGCTTTCTTCTTGTCAATCACCTTAATGGCCACCTCAACGCACACAAATAGTAAATACAAGGATAAGTGAGTAAGTAAATGCAGGTTGAAAGAAAAAGATTAAAAAAAAAAAAAGTTTGTAGATTGACAAATCAACAGAATTAAATGGAAACACCCAGAGAAAATACCCATTTAAAAAAACCTAACTGCTGTAACTAAATAAATAATTACATGAATTAATTAGTTGAAAAACATGTTAATTAAAACAATAAATTCCGGTTGACAAAAAAAGCTGTGGGTGGATTTAAACCAGATTTAATGGGACATTCTTGGAATAATACGGGAAAAAAATAAAAATAAAAGTAAATAAAAGAATAAATCCTGGTTGAAATAAATAAGAATGTGAATGTGATGGCTTAGGGAAATATAATAAAAAATATAGAACAATAATAACAATAATAATAAAATGACTCAATATGAACATTTAAAAAATAAAAACATAAAATAAATCAGTAAATTCAGAGAAACCCATGTGTATTCACCAGGGAGTCTTCTTGGGGGAAACAACACAAAAAAAATGCATATTGAAAGCGGTGCACTCAAAAAACACAAAATAGATCAATAAACATCCAACCATCTATTTTCCTTACCGCTTGTTCTCACTAGGGTCGCGGGCTGCTGGAGCTATCTTCGGGCGAGAGGACCGGAGGACCCTGAACCGGTCGCCAGCCAATCGCAGGGCACATATAAACAAGCAACCATTTGCACTCACATTCACACCTACGGGCAATTTAGAGACTTCAATCAACCTAGCGTGCATGTTGTCGGGATGTGGGAGGAAACTGGAGTGCCCGGAGAAAACCCACGCAGGCACAGGGAAAACATGCAAACTCCACACAGGCGGGCAGGGATTCGAACCCCGGTCCCCAGAACTGTGAGGCAGGTGTGCTAACCAGTCGTCCACCGTGCCGTATCAATAAAGAATGTGGTCTAATTTAGTGTTATTGCAATATATTGTTCCAAGTGGAGGTTCACATTCAAAGTTGAAAGGTCATCAGATGTAAACAGGTGCAGTGAGTTTGCTTGTTACCATGGCGACCACGGCGCCCAACGAGCTTTTGAGCACGGCATCACACCGAGAGTTTTTTAAATTCTATTTCTGAAACTGTGGTACCTTGACTTAAAAGTGGCCCAACTTACAAATTTACAAAAAAAAAAACATTTCAATGGGGAAATATAATTTAATATGCGATGGAAGTGATTGACCAGCTTGGTCACGGATTTCAAAACGGTGAGTGACGACACGGCCGTACGGTGTTCCTAATAAACCGAGCGGAGTGTGTAGATATCAGACCTTCTCCCCGGTGGCGAGGTGGAGCCCCTCCATCACCTTGGCGAAGGATCCCTTGTTGATCATCTTGCCCACCAGGTAGGAGCCCACCCGCTTGCTGTGAGGGAAGCTCCTCAGCAGGTCCTTGCAGGGGGCCGCCAGCAAGGCCGGGCACGCGCCCCCTTTTTCCTTCACTGCGGCGCCCGCCATCGGGTCGCGTACCCCATGGTGCGACACCCCGGTCGGTCGCTGAGGTGAGACGCAAGAGAGCGTTGGAGCTGCTTCCTGTTGAGCGGCCGGTGCATCATTAACTCTTCTCTGCTAGTGACATGCGACACCATAATTACGCCCCCCCCCCCCCCCCCCAAACCCGACACACACACACACGCCTTCTCTTCTGCACCGCTTCCTCGCAGTTACTCAGTAACCACTCAGACCCTCTTACTTCCACCTGCTCTTTACCAGTCGTGAGCCTTCAGGGCCACAAGTCCCAAAACCCATCGGAAGCACTCGCCCACAATTACAAGCCTGTAAAGTGAATTCATAGATTTGTGTCTAAAGACATTAAACATGTTTGTAGATAATTGCTGAAAATGTGTACAACTATGTAGTACTGAATTGCAGCGATATAATGTTAAACTGCTTTTCACCGTTTCATTCTTTTTGGCGGGGGCGTGGCTAAAACGGTGCCGAGTGACGCACTTTGGAGTCCGGCATGAGTCCGCTTCTTCGCCGTTATACGTATGACAACTCGAGAAGATTCATTCGGACCAGCAGTGTTATCCGGAGCGGCGTTAGCTAGCTTTGCCTACACCTCGAAAATGCATCTTCCTTCTGTACAGTCCACTGGCGTGGCTGCTTAGAGAGCCTCGTTGTCGGCCTTGAGTGCATGCACATCACAGTGAGGAAGGCAGAAACGCCAGGAGGCAGGAATTTTTTTTTTGCGTGTTAAAAGTCTGACTTGACAGCCAGCATGTTGACAGGGGCTTCGGGCTGGCGTGGCATTTAGAACGCCTCGTTGTCGCAGTGTGGTTGTTTTAGAGCGCCTCGTTGTCGAAACGGGAAAAATCCCTCTGATGACCTGGTGGGAAACTTTCCACAAGAAAGCCCCAGTAGAAGTATGTGGATGTTACATTATTTTATCCAATCATATTTTATCATGTATTTTTTGTGTTACTCTCTCAATACTCACTCATGGCTCCTGGGCCCCCTAGTGGCCGCAGGCTCCTAAGCAGGTGCCTATGCCTTGGGCCGACTGGTTGATACTTTTATGATCTAATAACTTTTTTTCGGACACATTCATGCAGAAATACAGATCATTCCCAATATTTGTTCTTGCAAAGGGATATATTTGTTTAAATTATGTTAATATCGTGTGAAAAGCGGCCGTTTTAAGGGCTACAGGATACAGTGGTGATCAGTGGGAAAGAGAGGTGAGGTTTCACGCTGGCGCCTGCCAATGAACTCTACCACCACGTGTGTGTGTCTGTGTGTGTGTGGGGGGGGGGTTCAGATTGCAGTGTCTCGTACTCGCTCACTCACGCGACGCTCCTATATGTCATGTAACATGAAACACACGCAAAGGCTGCTCTGATTGGTCCCTCACACACACAATACATAATCGCACACACACGCACACACATTTACTAATATATACATATACTTATGTATATATTACTTATGTTATTTATGTTTAATACAGATGTGTGTTTGACATTGATGCGTGCTCATTTTGACAAAAACATAACAGGTGTATTAACAGCATTTTTGTTTTTGGTTTTATAAAAAGGGTGAGTAGTTTCACTTTATTTTAGTTTGATATATTTTAAATATTGTTTTTTTTTAAGGACACTTTTATACGAAGACAAACACATATTGTACAGTCAGTAAAAAAAATTTTTTAAAGGATGGATGATGAAAGTTTGACCCTGGAAGAAATGAATGTAATTTTTCTAATAATTTCCTGTTATGTCTGATGGGAAAAAGGAATGAAACCCATGGAAAGAATCTTGTTCAAAGTAAGATTCCACAACACATTCCCTCTAGAATGTATTAAAACAAGGTTTTAAATCACAGCAAATTCTCTCATGATGTCTGATATAGTTATTATTATTACAATGACAATGATTATTGTTATTCATTGTTGAGTCAAACCAGACGGACTGTCACCGCTGCCCTCTAGTGGGTGGAGCGCCACAATGCAGCCTCCCAAGCGACGTTTTTAACACCTCCAAAGTGTGCCAAAAAAAAAGCACCTAGCAAAAAATGTAGCTGTTCCCCTTTAAACAACAGCGAATTATTTGCTGTCACACATTCCGAAAAAAACAAAAAACCCACACAAGGACTGTCTGCCTCCCTCCAAAAGTGCATTTTGAGTTGTTACATTCACTTATCTTTGAAAAGCTCAACAACCAGAGTAGAAACCAAACACATACAGAAATCTAGTTATAAAAATCTATACAAGTATGGGAAAAAAACAAACCTTCGATGTGCTGTGTTCATATGACTCTTACAAATAAAAACGAATGACATAAAAACTAATCCAGATTACAATTGTAATATTTTTGGTCGAGTTGGCCGTCAATTTACTTATTGCCACTGTGCAAACTACAAGATGCCTTTGTAGGTAATGAAGGCAATGACGTCATCACGCAACCGGAACACGAGCTGGCAACGCTGCATGTGATGTCACTTCCTGTCTTGGCTCCTCCTTTAGTATGTTGCAAAAATAAGCCTCCCCTCCCAAACACACACAAAATACATAGAAAAGTCAAGAAAAAGGAATTTGGGATTTGTGAGGAGCGACGAGGTGGGAATATTTTCTTCTGTTATTCCAGGAGGAAGCGGCGGCCATTGTGGTCAGCTGTGCATTACTGTGTGTGTGTTAGTATTTGTGTATATGTGTGAGCAGGTGTGTATGTGTGTGTGTGTTGAGTGGTGACAGGCGGCTCGGCCCACTCTGTTTCCTTCAACCTTCTGCAGTGTTTCCCTAATGAAAAGACCAATTAAAGTTAAAAAACAAACACACACACACTGGTATGCGTTGAACACACGCGCGCACACACTCTCCCCTGCTTATTAAACCAGAATGTGGTGCAGATTTGTGAGCGTGTGTGTGTGTGTGTGTGACACATGTGGGTCGGGCCGCCAGGAAATGACTGGTTCGCTTCACTCTTGTCATCACCTTCCAACACGTTTCTTTCACATTTCAATTTGGGGAGCGGCGCAGCGGGCGGCGCGCGTGCACAAACACACTCACCAACACACACACACGTGCACATTGTGTGCACACAAGGTCCACATTAGCAGCGATGCTGGTTTTGCCCTCACAAACATGCAGTGTGTTGACACTAGAAAATAGTGACACTATGTATTTAAAGTCATTAGAATGTGCAGGCAAGTGAGGCCAGCACACATACACACACATATACATATATATATATATATATATATATATATATACACACATATATATTGAATAAGTTCAGTTTAGAACAGTGAAAATCAATAGGGTTCTTGTCAAAATAGGACAAGCAGATATAAACTGGTTGAGTGTTGCAGGGGGGGGAAAAAAAAAATAATAATCAACTGGGTTCTTGCTTGTGTAGAACAAGCAGGTATAAATTGTTGAAAAAAAAAAAAAAAAGTGTCCTAGCTTTGGTGAGTTCCGGTTCCAGGGTGCTCGTCCGGCGACGTCAAAGTCCACTTTGTGCCGCCCGAGAATGGCGGCTTGTTGGTGAAAACGTCGCCATTCATTGACGCGACTTCAATGGCTCGACGCGCGCGTGAACGTAATCGGCCGCTCGTTAAATATTCCCGACACTAACGCCAAACACTCCCCCACCTTCTTCCTCTTCTTACCTCATTTGTGCCTCGTTAAAAACCAGTGGCGGCTTGTGATTTCGGTGCCCGGGACTTCGGTGGGGACAGCGCCGGCCCATATTTGTATAACATGACAAACATTGTCGATGAGCTACATCGTGCTAACCCAAGCTGACAAATGTGACATTGAATTGGTTAAAGAAGCAGTCCCATCACGTTACTACAGTCATTGGACCAAGTAACTCAAATGACATGGGCCAGCACTCCTGATTCAGAAGCGTCTGGGCAGATTACATTGACATGGCAACACAATGAGGCTGAAATCTGATTGGACTAAAAATTCTAACAGCCAAGACAGTAAATAAATAAAACAATGTTGTGGAACAAATGTTGGAATTTCAGATTGTAAATGTCGTTCAGTGCTCGTGATCGCGTTTAGTCCAGCAGAGAAGCGCGGCCAGAGGTGTTCAAAACCGTACCCTGAATACGCCGCTGCTTCTGCTGCTGCAGAACGTTGTCACAAGTGCTCAATGCCAATGAAGTGCTAAGTGTTGCTTTTTATGAGGAGGAAACGCACTGGAATAGCAGGAGTGCGCGTGTGAGTGTGTTTGCCACATCCGTGCGCGCACACACACGTTCACAAAGGCGGAATATGCTCTGAGTTACAACCTGTTCACTGATGGAACGGCCCCCTAAGCTTTTTCCTCGCTAACTCATTAGCCTTCATGTGTGTTGGTTGCATTGTGGGAGAACTATAGGATGTGTGTCGGTCAGAATCTGTTGCCAATTGCTAACTTCTAATTAGCTCGTGAAAACGAGCGCCAGTCCGCTACGCTACGTTGACCGATTCCCGTGCAGACGAACAAATGTTAGCATCACAAACACTCGATGTTGTCGTTTGAGTACGTGCGAGAGCGCGACCCATTTTGAAGGCGTCACTATGTCGAGCAAGAAATGGGTCCATTTTGAAATGTTAATAACTGGTTCACGGGTCAAATGAGTGGCGAGACGCTCTTTACGAGTCACAATCCGTCGTTATTGTTCAATCGCATTGAGGTACTGCTTTTGAAATTGTGCCACCTGCCGATGAAGCGTCCCAACGTGGCGTCACGGCGCCCGCGTTGGGGCGTCGGCACGCTTGGAACACCGGCAGCTGAAAAAGAAACAACAAGGGGCGTGTATACACGTGCGCGCACGCCACACACACATACTAAAACAAACGAACATACACGCGAACGTGCACATGCACGTAAAAAAGCAAGCAGACGTGAATGCACACACAGACAGACGCACGTACTCACACAAGCGCACACGTAAACACGCGCGCGCACACTCGCACACACACAGGAAATGGAATTAGCGGGGATTATTGACAGAAGCTCCCGGCACACCTCTCGCACCGCGACACCTTTGTTGTGACTTTGTGTCATAAAAAAAGTGTTTCTGTGTGAACGCCACGCCATAAAGTGTATCCTCCATTATTAGTGCGTGCGCGAGTGTGTGCTCGCGTGTTTGTGTTCATTAAGCACGTGTTATGTTGTTAATAGCACACCTCGTTGGCTAGCAAAAAAACGAGGCCGTTAAAGCGTCACACAACTGTGCTTGTGTGCTCCACAAAGACCAGCCTGTGTGTGTGTGTGTGTGTGTGTGTGTGTGTGTGCGTGCGTTTGCGCGTGCGTGTGCATAAGCACAAAACAAGTTATGTCCACTTGCATATAGCTATTAAAAATACAAATAAAAATAGCCGGGAGCATGCCAAAGCAACAGGTGGCGCTACAAAGGTCCAAACATTGAGGCCGTTTTAGCCAATTGGAAGCCAGAAAAAAGGCAGTTCAGGAAAAGGCAAAAAACCAAAACAAAGATAAGATAACAAATACAAAAGATACAGTAATACAATAGTACATTTTATTAGCTTTCTGCAAAGGCAACAGTAAAATGAATAAATATAATGACAAAATATGACAATAAGTTAAGGAATACATACATCTACATACATAAAAGTAATATTAACTCATAATAAATTAAAGCAAATACTGAACATTTTGTTTTGTAGAATCCTGAACAGAATTTTACCCAGTTACAAATTGAGTAATAAAAATGCAACTCATAAATAAATTGATAAAATGAACATAGTCATACATACAATTTGAGATTATGAGAAGTAGTTATTATTAATATTCCAGAAAGTAAAAACATATATATATTTATCATAATAATAATAATAATAAAAAGCAGAAATTCAGAAAATGTAGTCCAGGTAAAAGTTGTTTGTATACAATAGCAGCCTCTCGTTTATTTCCGCCAACATCTTTGATAGGAATTGGCTCCTTCCTTTATTGCTACGTAGCGTAGCAATAAAGGAAGGAGCCAATTCTGTGTATCTTTATGGTTTAATAAAAGTCATGAAGTGCAATAACCTGTATATGCGCAGCCTTTACAGGATCGACGTGCAAGGGCGTCACGCGACGTCGCTATGAACGCGCCGGCGGCCATAAGACGATCGCCGAGGTGCCGCCAAGGACCGATGGGAGCAACGCTATTTTCCATATTTAAAAGTAGAAATATCAGCGATCCAATCAGACCAAAGCTTATTAACAAATTCAATATTCATGAGAAACCGGGCCGTCTCAAACGGCAGGCGGAAAAGACCAACTAGAATAGCTTGAAGGGCACCCTGGACATTTTCAACCCAAATTATTGGGAAAATTGAATAAAAGGACTTCAAAGATCATAAAAAAAAAAAAGTAAACAAAATCTGCAGTCTTCAGTACGCTGTAACGTTTGTGTCAAGCGGCATCTCTCGTGCTTATCCTTCTCATTCCACAGCACACAGCGTGAACATCCCTCCACTCCGGTTGCAATCCCCGGCTACACAGCTCGCCAACGCTAACCGCAACTCGGCGCTAAGCCCGGCTCGTCTGCCTCCGTTTTTGCAAAAGCAACACTGAGCGCGAAATCTCACCACGTGTTAATGAACGCTCGTCTTTAATTTGAATGCAGTTTTTGGGCGGGTTTGTAACGAGCCGTCCGGCGCGTCGCGTTTCGACGTCGGGCCTTTTCTCGTGGTGCCAGCTGGCCGTGCTAATGCGCTAATCTGCTGTTTAGTCCAACCAGATGGAGGAGAAAGGAGGGTGAAAGGAAGTTACCTACAGAGATCTCCTCTCATTAACCGCGGCCTCCATTTCACACACTACCCTTCCTACCCCCCCTCTAAAATCAGGCTGGTGCACATCAAGATTTTTAACATCATAAACACCCTATAAAGTGAATTCAGAGATTTGCTTCTAAATCCATGATACATATTTGAAGATAATTGCTGAAAACGTGCAACGACAGAGGTAATTGTGGAGCTATAGCGTTAACTTTTTGCACCATTTCATTTATCCTGATCTTTCTTTGGGGGAGGGGGGGGGCGTGGCTAAAAGGGCTTCCATCATGCGTCGCCCCTCCCCCACTTAATAAGAACCGAGCGCCTTCGTTCACATCAGCACTTATGCGGTGCAATTGCGACTTGCTAGCTAGCTATGCCTACGCCCCGAAAAAAAGCATCTCCGCTTCAGAGAGTCAGCTGACGTGGCCGCTTTAGAGCGCCTCGTTGTCGGCCATGAGTACATGCACTCCACGGAGAGACGGCAGAAGAGGGAGCGTGGGGGAAAACAAAACAAACAAAACAAACAAACAAACAAACAAAAAAAACCACATCCAGACGCTCACACGAAGACGAACCGGCCACAGCCCTAACGTCACTCACAAGGCCACACCCCTTTAAAGACACACACACACAACACCACAGCTTATTTCAATGTGCAATAATTACAATTTATAAAACCAGTTTATTTCTCCTTTCATTCTATTTGAATGTTTTATGTTTTTTTTTTATTATCCAATGCAGTACTATTAATCTTTAATTTAAAAAATGTGGTGCTTTTTTGAGGGTCTTCGTCGCGGTAGCACTGCGCACACACACACACACACGAGACTGATCTGGAGTCAGCATGTGCAGTCGGCCTGCGTCCAACTTCCTTCCTCCTCCTCGCATTCCGCCCGCTTTCATCTCCAAGCTCGGATGCTTTTTATTGTGGCATGTGCAACTTTTATGTGGAGTCGAGAAACACGGCGTGTGATGTCTGCGCCAACCTAGATGCGTCACGTTAGCAGGAAACTCGAGCGCTGCGGAGTCAAATCTTCAAAAGACTTCTGTGTGCAAAAGTACTGGGACACCTCCAGGCAGTGAAAAGTCAAGAAAACGCAGACCTCGTTTTCTGGGAAGACTTTTTACAAGATGTTGGCGCATGTCTTTATGTCAAGGTGTTTCATGGGCTTGTTCTTCCACACCACACTTATCTGAGCACACCTTGATGGACCCTTTGTCTACGTTGCTAACAAGATACAGATTTAGGATCGCCAAATGAAGTCAGAAATCTGAAAACACTACTCCAAAGCGTATTCCTTGTAAATTCCACATCTTTGATATCGTTTACAAGAGACGTTTATTTGCCGCCTTCTGCGGAACCGCTCAGCATCTTTGAAAGTTAATTTAAATATGAAATAGTCATGAATGGATGGATCCAGAGGCCGTAAAAACCTGACAATGCATCTGGACGAGGGGCACGGCGCCAGGTAGCGCCCCTTAAAGAGACCAACCAACGCGGCACTGCTGTCGTGGCGCTTGGAAGGCAAGACCGCCACAAAGAAAAAAAAAAAAAAGTTGACACGAAAAGACCGTTGTCACGACGTGGCGAGCGCGGCGACAACGCTCCACTCACGCACGGAGACTGAGAGTGCGCCATATTTAAAGGGAATTTGATTGGTCGCGACTGAAGTCGGCTGTAAACGCTCCCACGGTGGGAGCGCGCCTGCCCACTAGACGATCCACCAAATTCCCCACACCAGTCTAACCTGCCTCTGGCATGCAGATTTTTAGAAGAAATATTTGAAGAAAAAAGTAGTAATTAAAAAAGAGGAAAAAAATGCGAATAGATTTTGCATTCCTTCTTGCAGTCAGCATCTTTTCCAGTTCATTTGCAGTGCTGATTTTCAGACGACGGGCGCGCCGCAGGCATCAAAAGATGGCAGATGGGAATATTTTCTCCTTTTCATCACTTGTTGCCCCCCACCCCCCCTAAGCCCCGTTCACAGTGTGGTCCCGGCCCTGCCCCCCTCTCCGGTTCCCCCCCTTTTACCCGTCTTTCATCCTATAAAGACTGAATCCAAACACTTCGACTTCCCCTACACTCATCTTTTATTAATCACATCTCAGCGCCACGTCCGTCGCCTGCTATGTGCACGCTCATGTATACACACACACACACACACACACACACTAAAAAAAAACGCCTCAAGTGTTTCATACTTGGTGTACCCCAGGGCTCGTTTAGGGCGTGAAGAGGTGTTGAAGAAGGATTAGCGCGCACGTACACGCACGCACACACGCACACTAAACACGTGCACGCCGGCAGGCCGGGCCAAAGCGGAGCGGATATTCCGGGCGTTGTTGTTCCAGGTGTGGAGTCATCGGGGGTCTCCATGCTGTGACCCCGTTATCCCGGGAAGAGGGAGGAAGAAACGCTGGATGAAAAACACATTTCTCGCCCGAGGCCGTATCACCGCCGCCAAAACGATGAGAAAAAGCCTTTGAGGCTTCGAGCGAAAGCAGCCAGGCGCAGAAAACGTCCCGTTGCTGCTCTTTTTTCACTTTTGCCTCATTTTGGTCTTTTTTATTTTGTATTTTTTGGTACTATTCAGTCATTCACACACTTTTAAAATGAGGCACCTACCTTCAACGACCTTTATTATTGATTTTATTTATATTTTCAGAAATTGTAGACTTTTTTTTAATGAATATGTAGTTATTTTTATACATTTATATATAAAAAACACCTATTCTGATTTTTTTTCAGAAAAGAGAATCTTTTTAAGAAATTAAAAGTATTTTGGGAAATTGTTTTAACAGGCCTACGTTTAATGAAAAAAACTTTTCTATTTACAAGACACATTTTTGTCTCTAAATATTATATCCATTTTTCATCTAACGATATATTTCATATAAAATATGTCTTTTTCTCCCAGATTTAAAATCTTTTCTAAAAAAAAAAAAGTAGTTTTTTCCCCCCTCTCGTACTTTATTTATTTATTGTTACTCGTTTCCGCATAATATTTAAATAAATTCTAGTCTTTTTTAAAAATAGAAATTCAATTTTTTTCCTTATACAATTAGGATTTATTTCCCTGTGTAGAATTACCAAAATTGCTAAAAAAAAATACATATATATAAATTTCCCCCCCTTTCTGGAAAGAAACATTCTAACATAATGCAAATTCATAACATACAGTTTCCATCCCCTGTTTTTGAAAGCCTGTTTTAAATGAACACAGAAGCAGCTCCTCTATGAAGAAACTTTCCATTTTTTTTTTTCCCAGTGGGAGACACCCAAACACCCCAAGTGCGTCCTGGCTCACGTCTACTTCATGTTTGAAAATGACGGTATTGACGACGACTGGGAATAAGCCACTAAAAGGTGGAAAGAAAAAAAAAAAAGAGGCGGAAGAAGGTCAAGATTTTGGGTGGGACAACAAAGTGATGAAATAGGCTCAAGGACAACCAGCATGCAGCCATTTTATTCCAAAAGATACGATGTCTTCACAGTGGAACTTACAAGTTTTGAAGGAAAAATGGAATATTAATGGCCAAATAGGACACATCACGTGGCAAAATAAGGGAAGGGATTTTGGCGGAAGAGTGTGGGACAGTGGGAGATTTGCACAGCAATAACATGTTTTAACGCGAAACTATGATGTCATAATCGCGAAGAATATGGTGTAAATACAGTACAGCATGTTTTCGTGGCAAAATGGAACTTCTTAAAGGAATAATATGATGTATTAATGTCAGCATATTGCTGTTTATGTTGAAAAATAAGGCATTTTTTTGGGTGTGTTTTTTTTTGTGTGTGATAATGTTGCCAAATGTGGCATTTTCATGGAGGAATATGTCATTTACATTGCAATACAGTGTATTCGTGTAAAAAACAAACAAACGCTTTCATAGACGAAAATATGAAAAGGAAATAATAATAATGAAGCAAAAAATGTCTAAATTAAAGGGATTTCATGCCCAAATGTGGCAAAATATCATTTCTAGTAATAGTTTCTATAGATGGCTGGCGTGTCCACTCTAGAGTGCCTCGTTGTTGGCAGTGAGTGCACACGTAACTTGAAGATAGACAAAACAGCATTTTAAAAAAAACATTTTTAAGTCCGCCTTGACAGCCGGCATGCGGATCGGGGCTTCGGGCTGGCGTGGCCGCTTTAGAGTGCCTCGTTGTCGGCCACGAGTGCGCAAAAATGACGCACCCGTTACAAAATATGGCGCTGCACATAAAAAAAATGTGTGCGTGTTGGGGTGAATTAGAATCAGAATATACACAGTTTTAATGGCAATACACAATGTTTTCCAAGGCAAACTATCAACCAAGTGGACCTGTTCATAAGCATATTAGTGGCACATAAAAATGAGGGCTAAGGCACGAGGTTGTCAAGGGAACACGTGTAACGTTTCTGTGCAGCTTTCAAGTCGGCGTTTGCCGTTAAAATTGAGTCATTACCACCAATTAGAAGAAGGTAAAAATAGGAAGTGGCCAGAGAAACACTGGAACACTTTCTTTCCTCTTTTTGCAACGTCCTAATAAAAACCAGTGCGTGTTTGTTGCACATTTGGACTCCCTCAACACGCCAATAAAATGGCATTCCTTCAGTGTGCGCTAAATGCTAGTTCGAGGGAGAGGAAAGGCAGGATTAGCCGCCAATTCGGAATTTTTGATGACTTTTTTCTTTGATTAAAAAACGTTTAAATGTCTCCAGTTGCGTGGGAGAAAGAAATGGGATGGAAATAAGCGTTGTTGTGCGCGTTTTAAGATCCCCCAACACCACCACCCCCCAAAACCTCAATTACGAGCTGCAGATGTTTGAGTTTTTAACATTGTGATTTTCACAGCATCACGAATATTGGTAGCGTTAAGGGCGCACGTATCCTTCAAAAGATACCATTTTGACAATGAGAAAAAAAATGAATTCGGAAAAATATGACCCTTTTCCTGAAAAAAAATAATAAAATCTAAATTTTCTCTCCAAATGAATGTAGAGATTTTATTAAGAAAATTACATGACATCTTTTTAAAAAAAAAAAAAGTTTCTGACTGAAACTGAACTCTTTTTCTAAATTCTTTTTTTCAATTCTCAAAATGGCATGACGACAAGGAAGCGTTTTCCTCAAACGATTGGGATTTTTTAAAATTAAAAAAATAAAATATTCAATCATTAAAAATACACTGAATATGTTCTAATCATATAAAAAAAAAAAAAGAAAAAAAGATTTTTTTCTTGAACAAATTGGATTTTACAAATTTAAGTTTACCCTCCCAAAAAAGTTAACATTTGGGGTAAAATTCCAAAAGAAATTCTGAAAAATGATGTAATAAGTTTACATTACATTTTTTTTTATAAGAGAAACAATAGTTTTTGGTCAAATTGCCATCACATTTGTGTGAAAAAAAGTTGTCATTTCAATTTCTTTCAGATTTGAATAGAAAAAAGATGTAATTGTATGATGAAAAATTCAGAATCACAAAAGTCAGAAACTTATTTGAAAAGTTTGTTAGTTAGAAGAAAATTATTTTTTAAAACATTAATTTGATCAATAAATGCTTTTAAATTTTAGATTAAATGTGTCATTTCAAACCAAAATAAAAAAACCACACGTTGGTGAATAATGTTACAATTTGAAGAGGAAAACGACTCAATTTCTTCTTTTTTTTTCTTTTTGTAGAACAAAAACAAAAATAGATGTAATACTTCCAGAAAAAGTGAAAATGAAATAAAAATGTTTTGTGACGAAAGTGTCTTCACAAAAAAAATGGCCCTTGTGTGGAAAACCTCTTTTTACGGTACAAACGGACAAACAACACCGTACAAGGATGCTTGTTGCCAATGTCTGTCGACGACGCATTTGTAGTTTTCATCTCAGGATGACATCATCGCCTCCTTTCAAAAGGACAAGCAGGTGTTGTTTTATGGAGGTGAAAACCTACAACCTCTCCTCTCAGAAAGTCGTAAAGAAACAACAGCGACGTCTCAGTTTAGTCACCAGCAGCGAAGCTTTCATTGCCGCCATTTTCCCTGCCAACGTGTGCGTGCGTGCGCGCGCGCGCGCGCGTCTGTGCGTGTGTACTCACTTCCATAGTTTCCTGTATGTGGGCCTCGTAATGAGCTGCTAAAGGTGCACACTTAAAAGGTGCGCTTCATCAAACCACTCCATTCATTGAATGTTAAGACTGATAGTTGTTCCTCCAGTAACACACGCACACACAGACGCCTCATTTTCTTTTTTCTCTCTGAGAAGTGACTTCCATTTTTTCTTTTTTAGAAATGACTTCCATTTTTGCAAACTATTATTACACCTCATTAAATTACATTTTTTATAAACAAAATCAAATGGACTTTTTAAAGACGTTTTGAGAATGAAGTTGCAATTGAGTTCCCCCCCCCCCTCGTCTTCTTTTTCTTCTTATTCTCTTTTAGACAATAAAAATGGTAATATTTTGAGATGAAAGTGGTCATTTTACGAATGTGTTTCTAAATTTTGAGAATAAATTTACAATTCTTAAAAGTAAAAGTTTACACATAGAAAGCAGATTTTAGGGGGGGGGGGCTTATATTTAGGGGAAAAAACAGCAATTAAAAAAAAAAGTAGGTTTTACAGGGAAACAATGTGACAACAAAGTCCTAAAAAAAAAAAAAAAAAGTAATTTTGTAAAAAAAATAACATATATCCAAACTGTTGAATTCTTTCTATTTCCTTCACTTTATTACTGTATGTTTTCATATAATACAATACTGTAGTGTGCTATTTAAAAAAAATATATAAAAAAAGACGCTGCTAAAGTTTTTGTTGGCGTCTCTTGCGGGGCCGAAACGAATCGATGGCACTTTCATTCATTTCAATGGGGACCGACGATTTGAGCTACGAATGCGCCGCATTACGACGGTTGTCACGGACTGAATTAAACGCGCAAGTCAGGGCGCCGCTCCACTTGAGTGTTGGGTGGGCGAGTGTGCGAGTTCGACGCCCGCCGGCCGCAGACCGACAACGCAAATCGGCAGTGGCCCGCTAAGCTAACCGAGCAACGGATCAAAAGTCCAATTGGACATTTTGGCAAACAAGCGAACCTCGTGAGTCATGGGCAGATCCTACTCGTAAAAAAAACAACAACATTATATATATATATATATATATATATATATATATATATATATATATATATATATATATATACATATATATATAAAATTTAAAACATGTACAAAATAAACATCAGCTGCGTCACAAAATGGAGGAAGGTGAACGCAGCCAGCATAAAATTTCGAGCAGTTTACTTCTTACTGGTGTGTTTTAGCACTTTAGTTACATAGTCAATTTAGACAGTCATTTAGTTGAGTTTATTTAGTTCAATTATTACTCAGCAATGATTTAGTACTTCAATGTCTAATGGGTTTCTAATATTTTGGCCCCCCGAAGTACAAGGTAACCCAAATTCGTGACATCATAATATGTATATTTCAAATGAAATGCTTTGATCACAAGTGACAATGAAGCGCACGACTTGACTGGAATTTGATTCGAAATCCTTTCATGTTTTGTTTTGTGTCCCTCTTGGAATATTCAAATGATGAAAGCACAATGACGAGGCCCGCAGGCTGGCCCGCGCCCGCGCCCGCGCCCGCGCCCGCGCCCGCGCCCGCGCCCGCGCCCGCGCCCGCGCCCGCGCGCGGGCCCGCAGGCTGGCCCGCGCCCGCGCCCGCGCCGTCATGGCCTCCTCGACTGGCAGGTGCGCAAACCCCGGAAGTCGTCAGCCGCCGCTCACGCTGATTGGTTGCTCCTTGGATATTTCTTCCGTGAATTTCTGCGGTGACGTTTCGCATTCAATCACGATAGTCGCGCACACGGAAAAATCTTCAAAATGTCGTTTTACTACATTGTTATTATTGTTGAAAGAGGAGAAAATAAAGGCTGTCGTTTTTGGAGTTTATACTCCATTTTATGGTTGCCAGATATGAAGCGGCTACAGATAATTTGCAGTCATTTTCATAATAATAACGATGGAAGAACATTGATTGGCAGTAATGTAAATGCCATTTATAATCACCAGCAATAACGTTATTTGTATTTTTTAAATTATTATTATTATTTTTTTTACTCAGTAATATTTTCCATCTTTCTACTTGGATGACACATTGAGCAGTTTAAAAAAATAGATACATCAATTAGCAATATCAACTATGTTAATAGAGACGAACATTTATAATAAACAACAGACTGCATGTTACAAGTCTGAAGTATATTCAGGGAAAAAATGTCCTTGTGATAAGAGATTGAATTGTGTGTTCCACTTCAAATACTTCATAGAAGTAAACGAACTTCTCAACGACCCATGTAATGCACGTGCAATTTCAAAACAACAACAACAAAAATGATTAACCGTGCTAACGGTCGAAAATAATTTCATAAAGTTTTTCTCACCTGCTCGCTCGTCGTGGAGGTCCACGTGAGACTTTGGGGACCCTTCTCACCGTCACTGAAGCACAAAAACACAAGAAAATCCTGCAACTGCTTTTATCATGACAAATGTTTTCAACTCACCTTTTGTAAATGTCTTTTTTCTTTCTTTTGAATCGGGGAAAGAAAAAACAAACATAAAAACCAACAACAACAATGCTACGTTGAACGCCACTCATCATTTTCATTGAACAATATTTGAATTATCTCACTGATGTGCTTAATGACAAATGGAATGTGACGGGGAAATGTCATATACAATACATATGTTTAAGACTTTGAGTTATAATAAGCATGTGGAAATAAAAATAAATAAATCAAGCTTTCCACATCATTTCCATATCATAACGCATGGGCGATTATATCTTATACATGTTACTATATGTATTATTTGGATACGTTTATGTTTTGTGTTTCTTTTATCTTGTTTTTTTTTTAAATCTCAAACGTGCAAGATTGGATGACAATTACACTCGACAGTATTATCAAGTTGACGCGTTAAATATTGAGTGCATTATAATTCATTTGACATATATATTAGTCAATAATATCATACCGAGCCTTTACATTATTGTACCAATTAAGGACGTTTATTACTTGCCACATAACATGCAAACTCTTCATCTTTCGTTTTTTTATGATATATTACGAAATTCATTTGTTGTTGTGTGTACTTTGTTAGTCGTGCAAGATGAATCAATGATTGTGCACGCGTGACTATTGCTGCTTTGTCTGTTTAATCCCCCCCCATCAATCTATCCATTTATCTGTAATTATGATTAGACGTGCACATTTCCCCATTTGCTCCTTAATAAATGAGATGAAATAATGTGCCTAATAATTTATCACTCACGTTCAAAGGCCCGCTACATCACGCGCATAATGTAATAAATACTGACTGCGGGTTTTGCTGCGGTGCTGGGCCAGCGGGCGTGGCCAGAGAGGGAACCCACTTCCTGAGTGGGCGCTGTGACGACTCCTGATTGGCTGAGCCTCGCTGTGATTGACGGCTCGACAGCCTCCTCCTCTTGATGACACCACCCTCCAAACAAAGTGCTGGACAACGGAGACGTCAGACCAGGAGAAACTTTGCACCACGGAACACTTGGTCACATTTTTTGGGGCCTCGCCTTCTTCTTCTTCTTCTTCTTCTTCTTCTTACCGGAGACTCGGTCGACAAGCAGCCGCCGTTGGGATCGGAGCGATGGCCGAGAAGCGGCGCTCGCCGTGCGCGCTCAGCGTCAAGGCGCACGCCTTCTCGGTGGAGGCGCTCATCGGGGCGGAGAAGCGGCGCCGGACGGCCGGGGAAGGCGCGACGGCGCCCGCCAGCCCGCAGCCTCGCGAGGCGGAATATGCCAGCGACGGATCCCGTAAGTAAAAACGGCGCAAATCACGAATGCCGACCAAAAAGTTGCCAACGAGACCGTCGGCTGCCATTCGTCGACATTATACACACGTTTAACTGCTGCAGCCATAGTTTGTGTGCGCAAATACGGCCCTTTATTTCCACCACTGACTCTTGTCACCATTCAACTTCATTCTTGCCGAAAGTCGCGCCGTGCAAACAAGACACGCAAGCTCGCTGCCGGTGCGTCAAGTGTGGGACAATTACGCTGCTTTATTTGATGAGCTTTCGGCTACAGTCGTAAACACGCCAATTAGCGGCAGGAGGGGGCGGGGGGGTGGAAGAAAAAAACAACCCAAAAAACCGAGTGGAGACTCGGAAAGCTCAGAGTCGAGGCCACGGCGCACGTGTCGCGTCTTAATAGAATAAGACATCCAATAAAAGCGAAACGCACTCATCAATGTGCGTCCTTATCGCAACGATCAAGAAACTCAAATGAGCTTGACAAATTTACTCTGGTAAATGGATGCTCAACATGTGCGCAAATTTGGGCCAGAATAGCTACTAAAAAAAAAATCGAGGTTTGATAAATATAAAGGGGCAACATGTTAGCACTCAATTGGCATAAAATAAGCGATGCAGAATCTATAGATTACAAAGATGATATTCAATTTCCCCAAATAATATTTGCAACATGCAATAAATGTGTGTGTGTGTGTGACAGAGAGCGAGGACGCGCTCGTGGCAAGCCCGCAGCCCGCGACCCTTGGCGGGGACGCCAGCGAGCGGGACCCGCGCGTGGACCTGCAGGGATCCGACCTGTGGAAACGCTTCCACGAGATCGGCACGGAGATGATCATCACAAAGGCCGGAAGGTACACACACATCGTTTCCCCCCCAAATCCTTTAAAAAAAAAAAAAAAAAAAACAAACCAAAAAAAAAACAACCATTGTTTGTGCACGAAAAAAAAAAAAACAATTGCTACAAAATAAAAAAAATGCTCAGTTTGTATGAATTCGTCGAAATGTTGATTCGTGCAGATATCATAATACGCAAACGCTAATCGAAGATTGCAAAGCGAGCATCATTGCCAAATGAGTGCGTGAACCCAACTGCGGCCTCCGCGTTGTTATTGATTGGTGAATGTGTTTCAAGCAGGCTGCGTTTGCTTTCCAGGCGCATGTTCCCTGCCATGCGCGTCAAAATGTCCGGCTTGGACCCGCACCAGCAGTATTACATCGCGATGGATATCGTCCCCGTGGACAACAAACGATACAGGTAAAAGCTACCAAGCACAAATATGACACTTTGCAGTCATTATTCTTGTTTTTTTTTTTTTTTTGTTTTTACGAAAACACACACACACACACACACACACACACACACACACACACACACACACACACACACACACACACACACACACACACACACACACACACACACACACACACACACACACACACACACACACACACAAAAGGCGCTGCATGCGCACAGTTGTTGAATTGTTCCTTTTGGACTTTTGACCTCAGCCTGATGGAAGGTCAAAGCAGCAAATGTGCCCAGAAAAAAAAAAAAGGTAAAAAAAAAAAAAAAAAAAAGAGCACAACAAAAGTTGCAAGTGCCTTTTGTTCGCATTCACGCGCGCACGCAACTGAGTGGCTCAGCAACATTTGCGAAACGTCGCAGTTATTGTGTGAACGTGGAAGATTCTTCTTCTGAATCGCACTACTTTTCCGACACGCTTCTGCTCCCGCATTTATTCACCAAATCACCAGATTTCGCATCGTCTCGTTCTCGCGTGCTCGAAGGTACGTGTACCACAGCTCCAAGTGGATGGTGGCGGGCAACGCCGACTCGCCGGTGCCGCCCCGGGTCTACATCCACCCGGACTCCCCCGCCTCCGGGGAGACGTGGATGCGGCAGGTGGTCAGCTTCGACAAGCTCAAGCTCACCAACAACGAGCTGGACGACCAGGGACATGTAATTCCATTATTATTATTATTATACATTCCATCTATGCATTGAGGTTTAATATCTCGATTTTAGAAAATGACAAAGAAACTTTGTTATGCTTTATTTCGAATTTTTTATGTCATCAAGTCCCATCTTAGAAATAAAAAAAATCACATCACGACTTGAATGGCACCCTGCAGAGTTTACACATCTATTACTGTTATTATTAATATTATAAGTCTATAAAAATAAATACTAACTGCCTGTTATTAATAATAATTACGACTAGTACATTAAGATTGTTTGCTGTATGTTGAATAATATTTTTCTAATTTGAAAAGCTATCCATAGTAGTTTTTTTTTGTACAGAAAATGTTTTCATGTATTTGATATTTTCAATATTTATATCAAATTTCAAACACCACAAAACAAAACAAACAACAACAACAAAAAGACGTGCCGGCGAAAGTACATTTTATAACGGCGCTCTGCAGAGCTCAAATCTCCACCAAGGACACATTTTTTAAATATCAAATAGCCTGATTTTTAAATTTTATTTTATTTTAAAAAAATATGTATTTCTTTAAATTCTGGTCCAAATTAGGATGGTTTGGCCTCAGAGGAGGTCTGCATTCCAATCATAACACTTCATTTTTTTTAAAGCACATTTTCCTCAATTTGAAAATCACATAAATCCTAATTTGACAAAACTCAGGCAAATTTTAGACGTTTGGCCTCGGGCGAGATCCGTAATCCAGGAGATTACGTTTTTCGAAAACCCCGGCAAACAAGATTTTTCTGCTTTTCTGTAAAATCATTTACCATCAACTTCAGAGAAATGTAAAACGCAGGTGTAAAAAAATTTAAAACTTGATCTTTTGTTATGAAAAAACAAAAACAAACCCCCCCAAAAAAACACCTTTTTGCTGATCTGCTAGTGGTGCCTTGAAATGCGACTGACTTGTTCCATGACCACACTCCTATCTCAAATCATCTTTCCCCAATGAAATGAATGGAAATGCAATTAATTCGTTCTGCCCCCGCCAAACTCACCAACATTAATTTTTTTTCATGAGCGAAATTGCACTTAACAGTATTTCAGTGGATAAAAACAACCTGGAATAAAATTTGCTCTCCACATAATCTGCAAAGAGGAGAGCACAAAACACAACTGCACCGAATGTTTTGGCCTTCGTTGTCCCGCGGTGGGGCGGTTGGCAAACTAGCTCAAGGGCGCGTTAGCCCCACCAACTGGTATTGCCCTTCTACTGCAAGGAAATCAATGTGAATTGATGACGGCAGAATGTTGTAAAGTTTGCTGCCGCCCTCTAGCGGTGGGATTCTGAAGCGCATTCGTATCGCAAGAAAAAAAAAAAGGAAAGTTTTTTTCAAGGCACATTGATCTATTTCAAATGTGTGTATGAGGTAAAGCTACATTAAAAAAAAATATATATATATATTTTTTATGATCTCTATATTATGGAATATCCTCTATTTTGGGTGAATCCGAATTGGATCCCTGCAATAAACTGCTTCACTGTAGAAGTACAAATAAAAGCATTACAGCCAATTAGTGTCAATAAAATCTGAGCTCACTCAAAATGAACAATTTGCTGACGCCCAATCCAGATAATCCTGCACTCCATGCACAAGTACCAGCCGCGGGCACACGTGATCCGCAAGGAGTGCGGTGAGGAGTTGTCCCCGGTGAAGGCCGTGCCCGTCGGGGAAGGCACGCGCACCTTCTCCTTCCCCGAGACCGTCTTCACCACCGTCACCGCGTACCAGAACCAACAGGTTCGTACCTTCTCGTCGCCGCCGAGTCGCCCTCGCCAAACAATTTCAGTAGTAGGATTTTGTCGCAGAGTTGCCAAGGCTGAAAAATCCTCAAATTGTTCAATTGTGTGTCATTGTCATCAAATGAAAAGCATGTCACGCCACATGTTGTGACTATTTCAATTTATTCTGAAAAAAAAAGGAATTAGGAGGCACATGATTTTCAATTGACATCCGACAGCTGTCAATGAAAACCACGCATCTCCACATTTTGCGACTTTTCAATCATCCCCAAAAACAAAGACATTTGGAAAAGCATTTCCCATTGGAAAGGGACAATAACATAGCTGTCGAATGACAAGCATGTATGTCCAAAGTGTATGACATTTTTTGGGGGGGTAATTCACCTGAAAAAACAAAACAAAACAAAAAAATGTCCCCAAACATTTTTCACCATTCAAATGTTGCGCTGCCCTCGACAATCGCACACTTGGCAAATGCCGATTAATCGCCACTGGGCGATTTCTCTCTCTCTCTCTCTCTCTCTCTCTCTCTCTCTCATTTGTAACTATCTGCTCTCTCCCAAACTGTGTTCTGACTGGCGACATTTACAACAAATAGCACAATACAAACAGCCACAGACGGGATATTTCAAACTACCCTGTTGCACAGAAAAAGTGTTAAAAGACATTTACAAAAAAAAAAAAAAAAAAAAAGTTAAAATATCAGAGCCATCCAATGCAAACCACAACTCTAGAAATGTTGTCTATTGAACTAAAAAAAATAAAGCCACTTAGTGATAAATTTTTCCATTGGACGGTGATGATATCATAGCTGTCCAATGAAAAGAATATACCTCCAAATGTTGTGACTTTTTGTCAATTTATCTGAAAAAAACAAAGGAATTTGGAGATTGATGTTTTTCATCTTACAGTGACAATATTATAGCCATCCAATGAAAAACATCTATCTCCAAATTTGTGACTTTGCCTATTTGGCTGAAAACCAGGGATATTTGGAAAATATTTGGAAAATTTTACATTGGACAGTGCCATAAACCTTTGCAAATGCGCACTCATTGTTGGGCAGCGATGATATGTCCCAATTTTGTCACTCGGAGCAGTGCATCATTCCCAGAGAGATGAAGGAAAATGTCGACAAAAGTCATTGCTGTCCCACGAAAAGCACGGCAAATTTGGGGAGTTTTTATTCCAAAAAAAATAAACAAACTCGCTGTGGAGATGCATGCTTTTCCGTGAACACGTTTTTGCTTAATCCTGCCAACACACAAAAAAAGCCCCTCGGTAAACGTAACGTAACGGTGGACCTCATCTAAATGGAGAGTAGGACTGAACATCTGACGTTGGATGTGGATCACGATGTTGAAACAAACGTTTTTTGACTGGGGGTGCGTCACATGTGCGCCTCAGCAAACACTCTGCTTCAGTTTCCAAAATGCCAAGAGAGGAAAAGTGTCATGTTGGCGCGCGCAAGCGAGGTTTACACAAACACAAGACTATTTCTGCTGGCATGCTGTGTCTGTTGTCATAAGATTTGGGGGAATTTTCCCTCTGTTTCAGATAACCAGGCTGAAAATCGACAGAAACCCTTTTGCCAAAGGCTTCAGAGACTCTGGAAGGAATCGGTGAGTCGAGACCTTCACGTTACCCGGCGCAACTGGGTCATGTTTGATATTCTTGCTTGCCTGCCTGTGTGTGTGTGTGTTTTTTTTTTTTGTCACGGCTATTTCAGTCTGATATTACGGGGAAAGGAAAAAGCGCGGCCTGCATTTATTTATCCTTCTCTCACGGGAACTGTGCGACGGGGCCTCTAAGAACGTGAAAATCCAACCAGAGCGGCACTAATCAAGTCTTACCGCAGCGGCGTTCAGGAGATTGAATTGCCGAGTAGTCGTCATTTTGTCACTTCGCCAAAGTGACGGGGGGTGGAAGATCAGATCGCAGCCACTGAAACAAAGCAGCAAAAGAAGTAGTTCAACTCTTACAAAACATCACATCAGTACGCAAAGAGCTCCAAAACTTCGAATAATATCAAATAATAACAGTATAATAGTGACAGCAATTGCATCTATGAGAATCACAGATACTGCAGCGTTAACAAAAAAGAGAGAAAAAATCGTTCCAGAGCCACAGCAAAATTGAAAGTACTTCCCTGGAATAGTAGCACAAAAAAAAAGTTAAACAAATATCCAGGGTCTACGACAACATGACAAAAACGTCCTCTACTGCCATCGAATGTTGCGTATACAGTATTTGTACACGGCGTGTTTTCTACAATTTGGAGATTTGTGTTTTTCACTGGACTGAATTTTGTCATTAAAATTGCAAAATGTCAGCCAAAAAATAGAAGTGGGGAGAAAAAAAAAAATCCTTCCTGAATCTGAAACCGCAAATTTTCATGCAAACTTTCTTTTGGCCTTCAACCAAATTTCCTCATCTACCATAGCAATGAAAAGCACGGATGTTCAAATTTTGTTTCTTAAATCTACAGAAAATTACTTTCATTGCATTCCAGATAAAAAGAAAAAACAACAACAAAATGTTGTCATTATAGTAGTAAAATGATGGCAATTTTCTTGGCCCTTCCATGGGTGTCACAATTTTGTGAAACTCAATTTAAAGTCACTTGTGTGCAGTTGTTTAGTTACCCAATCAAAGTAATTTTCATCGGGATTAAGTCAAACTTGCGAAATGTGAACGCACGCACTTTTCACGGGGCAGCTTGTCTAAATTAACCCCGTGGGTGTGCGCATATGTTTCGGAAAGTGGGGGGGGGGGTGCTTTCATCCTCACGCTAACAAGGTCTAACAGAGGAGTCGCATTCGGCCTCCACGCCAACCCACCTCGGAGCATGACGGGCGGGGGGGAGGGGGGGGGGGGTATATCCCACCTCATAAATCCTCCCTGCGGCTTCCTGCCTCCTTGCTCCTGATTGGCCCATAAAAGCCGCGTGAAAGCAATTACCTCGGAGCGCCCGGCTGGCAGCGGCCAACGGCGACGTGGCGTTTATGCCCCCTCGTTACCTGCGCAGACAGAGCGAGAGAGCAAGATGGCGGCCAGGCGCTGGCTTTACGAGGTGGCGTGGCTAACCTGATTTGTGTTTGCAGGATGGGCCTGGAGGCCCTGGTGGAGTCGTACGCCTTCTGGCGGCCGTCCTTGCGGACGCTGACCTTCGAGGACATCCCCGGTATGGCCAAACACGGTACGCCATGTTCTTGATTTTTGGAGAAACAGTGGCACCTGAACTTACGAGTGCGTCATCTTCCGAGTTTTCTCCGGTCCAGTAAATCCCCGCTATATCGCGGTTCACGCTTCGCGGTCCCGCTATTTCGGGGGTTTTCTTTATTGCGCAATACATTTAAAAAAAAAAAAGATTTAAAACCGGTTAAGGCAATTGATAGTATAGGTCGTCTCTCCGGGATACAAACACCTCATTTTTTGTACCGTATGTGTTATTAATTTGGATATTTTCAAATTTTTTTTAACCATTGCTCTTGCACTCTCTCTCTCTCACACAATATATTCAGCGTTTAAATGTGTGTGTATTGTTTTAAAAGTGTGTTTTCACTTATCGCGGGGGGTCTGAAACGTTTACTGTAACAAATTGTCGCTTGGTTTTGCAAGAAACTCAAGTCCGAAAGTTAAAATCAAAAGGTAGATGATCTCCGAATTGCAATAAATCTCGTGTTAAATACAATTTGTGTTTGGGCAGGAATCCCAGGAGCCCACGGAAGTGTCGCCGCATCACCCCACTTGCTATCGCCCTCGCCGTGCTCGTCGCCCTTCCAGGTGTGCCCCCTCAGCACGAGCGACTTCACCTGCAGCCGCCCGGCCCTCCCGCTGCACCGCTACGCCACGCCTACGGAAACCTTCCCGCCGCCGCGGGGCCCTGCGTCCTTCGAGGGCGACGCCTTCTGCGCCCTCCCGCTCCCCACGTCGCAACTAGGCTACCTATCCGGCCCCGCCCCGCAGGGCTACGCCGGCCTCCGCCTTCACACGCCTCCCTATGGCCTGTACGGCTACACTTTCCCGCCGTCGCCCCGCCTGGCCGCCAGCCCGGACAAAATGAGCGCCGCCGCCGCCGCCGCCGTCAACCAGCAGAGCTCCCTGCTGGGCTCGTCCCCTAGCGGGACGCTAACTGACAGCCTGGGCGTGCTCGGCGCCGGACAGCAGGGTTTTATGTTCGACTCTCGGACTTTGGGGCTCGCGGGGAGTTCGCAAGTCGCCGCCCACCTGGGCTGAAATTGGTCACCGAACATTCGAGAATGACACTCAGGAGTCAGGAACGCTTCAAACATCGGATGCCGCTACAGCGTGCCGACAAGGGTGAGCTGGAGCGTATCACCGCTGACCTCCGGGCGAGAGACGGGGTCCAGCCTAGACCGGTCGCCAGCGAGTCGCAGTCGAATGAAGCCATCGTGTGACGATAAAAACATCCATCCATTTTATAAAGCGCTTTTCCTCATTGAGGTGAGTTGGAGCCTTTCCAAACTGGCTTGCGGTTGAGAGGCGGAGTACACCCTGGACTGGTCGACAGCCAATCGCAGCGATAATACAACAACTGGGGTGAAAACTGGGAGTTATTATGGAAGGAGAAGGCCCAGTGAATTGAAGGGAGCACTTTGTCGTTGTTGGGAAGGAGAAGCTAAACTCCGGTTGCTTTTCAACGAACGAGATACAGTATTTTGCATCATAATAATATATATTTACAAAAAACAAAACAAAAAAAGAAGTGACAAGCATCGACTGATCCATCTTTCAGGCTGGACTGACGCGGCAGATCAAAGTGCCCAATTCCAATTGAATCCCCAGCTCTCATTTTATTTGTATTTACCTGTAAACAGAACAGTACCCCATGCGGCTGTCGACAGATTGACAAAACACAGGCACGCGCAGCACATAACTCCACGAGCGGTGACAATACATGAATAACATAAATGTTACATAGTGTTTAGTTGGCTTGAGCTGACACTTCCCCACCTTTGATTTAAGTCATGTCCTATTTTTACAACAGTGTGAAGCATTAAAAAAAAAACCACACACACACACACACTGCATCACTAAGCGAACAACAAAAACAAGGGCAGTAAGAGTTTTATGAGTTATTATTAGTTTTTTAAAAAATATTCTTTGGACCGGTCCATTTTCTAACGGGGGACTGGACATTGCTTACCAAAAGCAGCAGTGTTTTCTCTCACCGCAGTAGTTTGTGGTACGAAAAAAAAAAAAAAAAGTACACCCCCTCTATTTGCCCAACCGCTAACAGAGAAAATCCATGAGCAATTGACATTCATTATAATTTCCATGACCCCCCCCCCCCCACACCCCCACAAAACCCCCGAATAAGTGGCTGATCGGGTAAACAAACGTAAATAAGTGGGGGATCGGGAAAAGAATCCCGCGAATAAGCAGGGGTTTCCGCGAATAAAGGGCGATAGGTCCCCCAAAAATCTGTGAATGCCAATTTGCTAATATGCGGGGGTCCACAGTATATGCATCTAATGTCGCACATTGAGAACATATTTCATAGTATGTGCTTATGTTGTAGTTTGGTGTTTAGTGTTTATTTGCGTCGTTCGGGCAGACGCAGGTGTGTATCTGTCACCCCTGACGTCAAGCTGGCATTGACGGGCGACTATGTCCCAGCTGCGCGTGTTATGCTGCACACGCTTTGGCAGATATCCCCTACGTCTCGGATTTTGATCCACATTTGGAACGCGCCCGATTCCCATCTGAGCATATCCGATTCCGTGCGTTTACGCTGCCGCGACGCATACTGTATCCCAACTGCGCCGCTGGTTTTCCCATCGCTGTTCGGAGTATTCTGATGACGTCGAGTTCGCATTGACAAGCGATTTGGAATGATGTCACTTGAACCATAGGGAGAGGCCGGGGGACCCGTGGCACTTCCGCACCTGCTCTCCAACCTTGAACTTTTTCATTTTCTTTTATTTTTTGTCAAAGACTCCTCTTACACGCACGCTCTTGGCCCAATCGTATAATTCGCACACACGAACATTTATTCACGGCAACAGCTTTTGCACGCAACTAATTTAACTGACTGCACACGCAATTGTTGACGCGTCATAGCAGCTTTTTGTTTCATCTCAAATCAATTACATCCAAGGTTTACCATGTTAACATTGACTTGTGGTCGGTCTTAATGTGCGCTGAAGACACGAGCAGGTTCCCACCAGAATCTAGTCAGTTTGAAAACAAAGAAAGTGTCATCAGTAGAAATACTTTATGGATTATAAATAAAGGAGGGCCGGCACGGTGGACGACTCGTTAGCACATCTGCCTCACAGTTCTGGGGACCGGGGTTCAAATCCCGGCCCCGCCTGTGTGGCGTTTGCATGTTCTCCCCGTGCCTGCGTGGGTTTTCTCCGGGCACTCCGGTTTCCTCCCACATCCCAAAAAACATGCGTGGTAGGTTGATTGAAGACTCTTAAATTGCCCGTAGGTGTGAATGTGAGTGCGAATGGTTGTTTGTTTCTATGTGCGATTGGCTGGCGACCGGTTCAGGGTGTACCCCGCCTCTCGCCCGAAGATAGCCGGGATAGGCTCCAGAGCGCCCGCGACCCTGGTGAGGATAAGCGGTAGGGTAAATGGATGGAAATAAAGGAGGTCCTCGGTTCACGACTGTACTAACCTCAGTTACCACCCTACTTACCATTTTCCATCCGTAATATATTTATAGCCTATTTAATTGTGTTTCAAACAAATATTTACTGTGCGGATGACTTTAGTACTGCATTGGCATCGGTTAGTAATAGAACATGGGAGTGATTCTCAAAGTGTAGTACGAGTACAACTCATGGTACGTGGCCTCCCTCTAGTGGTACACGAAAGAATCACTCAAATACAAATAAATGAAGCTTGACTGAGTGAAGGAAGCTTGTAGCAATGGATACCACCAGTTTAAACCTTTTCTTTTTAAATCCAGTACATCAAGTACAGTAAATTTTTTTTAAAAGTACAGTTCTGTTGTATTTAATTTTTAAGTACAGTACATTTGCATTTAATCTTGTCGAACTGTTTGTTTTTAAACATTTATGCAAGTACAATTTTTATTGAACTTATGTCATGTGCAATACATTTAAATGGAATCAGTATTACAGTACTTTTTTTTTTTCTTTTCCTATATTTAAGCGCAATGTTAATGTCCAAACTGTGCATAATGTTATAGTGGCTTACAATGATAAATATACTTTTTAGGAATAAAACCGCTATCATTTTTTGATGAACACCTAGGCCTACTATGTTAATTATTTCAATGTTGGTCATTATGATGGTACTTGGAGAGCTGGGTATTTTTTGAGGTGATACTCGATGTAAAATGTGGACTACGACAAAAAATGTGGTTCATGTCGCTTCCGTAGGAATGCAGTTACTTTGTAAACCGAGGACCCCCCTCAATTGAAAACAGAGCTCTCAAAATGTTGCCATTTTCTCTCTGGTTTACAACGGAATCTACGTTGGTTACGCCTCTAACTAAGCGTAGACTCAAATCTCAACATGAGCGTAGACATACGGCGCTACTCATTGACAGAATACTGGGGGTCCTCGGTTTATGGCGCTATACTACAGCATCTTTAGTGTCGCGTGTCCACCTCATTGCTCCGTGTAAAGGGGGCAATGGACATTTTCGTACTTGAACACATAGCTCTACAGTCTAATGACTACAGCGAGAGGATACAAGTGATGTATACACGGGGAATACCTCGCATATACGTGCGCAAACACACACTTCACGGGGACGTGTCACATCTGGGAGGGGGGCGAACGCATTCCAAATGGCCACGACGTGAACCTTGACATCTCCAGTCGACCAGCCCAAACCCCGATCTAATTCCGACCGAAGCCATAAACAGGCAGCGTGGATAAAAGTGTTGCGTAACGGTGTAAGCAGACACCCCGCCCCCCCCGCACGCTCGCTCACATGAGAGCGAGGGCGTACGCCAAGGCGGGTGTGAAGGTGCGAATGTGTGTGGCAACAGGTGGTTGAGAAGTCTCAAAAGGTCACGCTGATCCCAGAAAATCCCAAAGAACCCCCACCCGCCTCCTTCCCTCCTCCTTCAGAGGCATTCCCCTTCGATGAGACCACAAGTCAAGTTTCTCGAAAACGTGGAGGTTAAGTGTTAAACGCGTTCATAACGTACGGCAGTTAATTGCACAGATGTCATTTCTTCATCAAAAGCCCTATTGGAATATAAAATTGGGTAATAGGGTTAGTCTTGCCAACTCGAATGTGTTATTCTAACTTGGAAGGGCAGTAATGGAGTCCACCCAAACGGCTAACGGAGCCAACATTGTACCGCGAATGACTGGACAAACCGCTGCAGTTCAAAACATAAAAGAAAAAAATAATTAAAACAAAAGAAAAATACTAAATTCCCCTCAATAATTAAAAATAATCTAAGATTGTTGAAAATAACTAAATCATTATTAATCATCAAAATAAATAAAACAGAAATATTGAATATAGTCTACACACCCCTGTTCAAATGCCAGATTTTTGTGGCCTTGAAAAAAAACAAAAAAAACAAAAAAAAAATCAGACCAAGATAAATAATTTCAAAAGAGGGTAAAGAACATAGTTGCACAAGTGTGCACACCCTCATAAATGTTGATGTGGCCGTGTTCAGAATTAACCAATCGTGTTCAAACTCATTAAATAGGAGACAGCATACAGTTGTTTATTTTTACATTCTCAAAAAGATATATACATATATTGTTAATTCAATTAAGTTGTACAGGTTATTGGTCACATTAATGGTGGAACGAGTTTTGGAATGATTTATCTTAGCCAAATTTTTTAAATACCACAAAAACCTGGAAATTGAACAGGGGTGTGTAGACTTTTTACATCCACTGTATAAAAAAAATCTTACTAAATTTGAACGAGGCAGAACAACATCTATGAAGTACATAATGCTCAATTAAATGATACTTCGATTACAGAATGTACGGGTGGTAGCGTTAGCACAATGTAGCGCTCATAACGGGACTGTTTTTCGACAAGCAGCACCATCGGTGTCACAGGACAAACCGCTGTCATGCCACATTGAAAAATACATAAATCATTTAAAATAATAAGAAACAAAAAGAATGTAAAATAAATCTGGCTGGACGGGTATGGGAATATCGTTCTAGAAAAAAACATTTTTAGCCAGCTCATGTACAAACTGCTCTTAAGAACACGTCGCCCACTTCATCCCGTTGCTCGGGCGTGGCCTCTCGAGTTGCCCGCTGTCAACGTGCGGGCGAAGGGACGCTGACGAAACGAGCACATGTGAGGAGGAGGAGGAGGAGGAGGAGGAGGGGAGCTTATTTTAGAAAGCATGGAATGGCCGCCTTGTTGTTCCTGAGTGACAGGGGAGACGGGACCCCTGCGTGCTACATGCACGTATACACACAAGAACACGCACACTTGTATGTAGAACATAAATTACAGGGTGGAAGCCCTTTTAAAATGTGACAATATTTGTATAAATTATTAATGGAGTCCGACAGGATATTTCTATACACACACACACACACACACACACACACACACAGTGTGTCGGTGGTCCGGTGATCTTCAACCAGGGTGGGGACACGGAGACTTGTCCATAACCAGGTGCCGACGTGACTAATCTGTCACGCTAGCTGCGGAGAGCAAGTTAAGGGCGCGGTGTCGGACTGTGGGGGGTTCACAGCAAGGGGCAGTGTGTGTGTGTGTGTGTGTGTGTATAACTATATAACTACTGTCAAGGCCAATTTATGCATAATGTGTAAAGGCTCTCTCTGTATCTACCGTAGAGCATACATTTAAGTTTAAGATACTTCTACTAAAATTGTACTGAATCGGTTTTCTAATGGTCAAGCCAATTGCGGTTATACATCAGTTTAGACTTTTGTGCGTATCCTAAGCTACTGTCGCATCGAAATGACAATGAATTTTTTAAAACACACCGAAATTGTAATAAATCTGCTTTTTAATGAATTTGCTGATATCGTCTCACAATATGATCGATTGCGCCAATTTTGTAGCTTTGAC
Source organism: Phycodurus eques (assembly GCF_024500275.1). Taxonomy (NCBI): domain Eukaryota; kingdom Metazoa; phylum Chordata; class Actinopteri; order Syngnathiformes; family Syngnathidae; genus Phycodurus; species Phycodurus eques. Next base: position 13,924,820 of record NC_084542.1, read on the forward strand.
CAGCATTCTGATGCTCTTTTCAGGGCTGATTTTTATTTTCAACTTTAGTTTCAAAATCGGGAAAAAAAATGCTAACACTGTTAGTGGCATAGCGCCACCCATGGTGGTGGAGGAGGACATGCTGACATGCGTTCAAACGTCTTGAAGTGCAGTTTGAAAAAGACTCCGAAGAGTACGACTGCTCCCAAACTAGTGAGAAAGCACATTCCCCCACTTTCCCCCCTTTGAGGGAGGACGCCAACATCATCTCTCAACACACTAGTTTGCATTTTCATAAAGGCCAGTTGTGCGGTTTTAGTCTCGCTTGGTACGGAAGTAACCATTAGCATTACGGGCCTCAGACGCGGTGGGCTCGGTTTTGCGGCCGTCGAGTCCGTGACTGAGCATTAAAAGCGGCAGGTGAGGTCATTAGTAGGCAGTGGCGGAAGGTTCCGGAGGGCGTACAGAATCAATAAACCTGCACATGTCAGAGAAAAGTTGAACTACTCATGCAGTTGTATTTAGATAGTACCAAGACTAAAATGATTTCAAAGCACTTTGGGTATGAATGAGATTTAGGAGCACATTGCTCAATTAAATGAGCCAGGAGACGAGTAATTCAATACTTTGAAATAGATATACTGTGTCAAATTGATGTCTTAATGTCTTGTATACAAATAGACCACCAATCACGTGTGAAACAACCTAATACATTTTAGGGGGAGATGCCCAATTCCAAAAATGTTCCTGTGAGTGAGCTGGTCAGAATTTTGTCAAGGTGCTACTGGATAACGTCAACAAGCTCAGCACGGACGTTTTCCAAGCGGGAACTCTTTCTCGACCAAGGTCTTCAGACTCCAAGTGCACCTGTGTTTTTTTGCGGGGGGGCGGGGGGGGGGGGGGGGGGGGGTAAAGGCCGACACCGTGGCCGCGGGTGCGCCGAGGATCAGTTCACCGCGTGAGCCGTTAACGGCTATTTGATGACAGTGGCGAGAACCCGAGCCCTGGCGCCGCCGTTTACAGCTGTTAAGTCTTTGTCAAGTCAAGCGATGATTTACGGCGCGCCACCCACCACCGTCGCATCCGACTCGGAACCGCGAGGGAGGATAAAATATGGTCATTTCATCTATTTTGATTCCCCAAAGCTACGCATCTAAGGTGTAGAAAATGGACAGTTGTTTTTTTTTTTTAGGAACGTGAAAACACCTGACCAACGCACCTGCTACTACAAAGGTAACCAAGGGCAAGATTCCATGTTTAACGGCCAGCTAGATATCTGTTTTCGTGCCATCTTTCACCTTAAAGTCGTTGTATACCCACAAAAAAAAGGTCATGACAAAGAATGTGTCACTCAAGTCGCACCAACTTTAGAGTTTCTACTGTCGTCATGCGCAAAGTCACGGAAGATGTAGAAGAAACAGAAGAAGACGGAAAAGAGCAGCTGTCAGCATATTCCACATGACTTTTTTTTTCTTTTTTTAAACACTTCTTGGCGACACTTATTCCAAAAGACAGGAACAGGAAGCCATCACATTGTCTTCAAAATTACACCCGAATTTGGGAGGTAAATGTTTGTGTCTTAAAGTTGCACCAAATTTCGAAGCGTTGGGGAATGCTCAAAGCCTCAGCTCATGAGGTTTTTATTTTAAAAAATATATTTGGCTTTTGCTGAGGCCTATTTCAAAAGAAGGCACCGTCACAAAAGGGCTAAAGCGTACACGCCGGAAGTTACATCTCATTTTACATTTTTATGTTTCAGAGTTGCTAACCTCTTTTTGAGTTTGTGACATTTAACATCGCGGTTTACACAAGTAACATCATTTCGAATGTTCAACTGTTATTCAAATTACATGGCCTGTCCATTAAATAAAGGTTAGACTAATATTTTCTTATTTCCTTTACTTCTTGTGTGGAAAACAGCAGTCATGCAATAAATCTAAAGTTGGATAAAACAGAACCAACGGAGACTAAATGCCAACATCGATAAAGCCGCTGCATTAGCAGTCTCAAAATCTGTGGATCATATCTCATTGTAGCAAGCCGACAAATAAAAGTTTCCAGAAAGCTGAAGTTCTCCGCTGACTTGACTCGAGCAGGAACAGAGCCGGAACATTCCTGGGACTGTCCAGCTCGCATGCTTTGACTATTTTTAGATGGCAGATACGACGGATACGGCGGAAAACCGCACTTTGAATAGGAGAAGTACAAGCCAGACAGGAAGTGACTGGGAAATAAAATCACAAATAACATCTTCACTTCCAGCAAAAGGAAGTCGCTTTCGAGCTTTATTGACTTTTACTTTGAGTGTGCTGATCCAGTCTTGTCCACTTTACGCTATAAGGACCAAAGTATTGGGACCCTCAAAAAGCAGGAAGTGAAGAAAATGCTGCGTTTGCCGCTACATCAGTTTCCACACTTCCAGATTCTGGATGATTTTGGAGTGATTATGTGGGGAGTTTTGTCTTTTCGTGAGGTCAGAGAGCAGGCCTGGTTAAGTTCTTCCACACCAAACTCATCCAAGCATGCCTTAAAGGATCTCTGCAAACTGACAAGGGGCCTTCCTCAAAGTTGGACGCATACCATTGTCCAAATCTTCCATCCATCCCTCCATTTTCTGAGCCGCTTCTCCTCACAAGGGTCGCGGGAGTGCTGGAGCCTATCCCAGCCGTCATCGGGCAGGAGGCGGGCTACGCCCTAAACTGATTGTCAGCCAATCGCAGTGTTCAAATCTTGTTAAGATTAAGATTGAGTGACAATTGTATTGTTGAATTCAATGATTAACCAGTCCTCCACCCCCGTTGGTGGCAGTCGTCCGAATTGATCATTAAAAATGGAGACCTAAGCCATGCAATATTAGGGGGGTTTGTTTGGACGTTTCACTTTTTCGTAACCAAAACAAAGCCTTATCGTGATCCCAACACCCACGTGTGTGTGTGTTTGTCTGTGTATGTGTGTGTGTGTAGGTCATTTATAGCCGAGCAGCTCATCAATCTCAATAGTGCGGAGCAGTGCAAAGAGCGGCTGTAACGACAGACATGATCACCATTCAGTGGACGAGTGTAAACGGGAGGAGGGAAGAAAGATGATGAGGAGGAAGAGGTGAAGGAGCGAACGTCGTGAAAGGTGGCGGGGGAAAAGAAGGATGGGGTGAGAAAAACAGAGCTTGCAACTTGTTTATAATACTAGGTGACCGTAATGAATGACAGCTAAGCTTCTGCTTGAGCGCATCGGAGGTGTAACGGCAGAGCCGCCATTCATCCGCCAACCACAAAAGGTACTGTCACACCTGTTACGGCTCTGGTAATACCTTTCTGCGTCGGTGAAGTTTATGTAGAACCGCAAAAATGGCACAATGCCCGGTTCTGGCTTCCCGCTATCCCAATATTCTATCGCTACAATTGAACCTTCCTCCACGACCGAGTTACCATAGAACATGCGGAAATCCGCTCGGTCACCGGTGCACCCTTTAACACCCACCGCTGTGAACAACAAAAGAGTCATTATCAAAACACTCATTAGCAGGAAGTGACCGTCTTCGCTCTCTGCTCACCACGCATACCACCACCCGCACTCTCCGTTGCGGCAGTTTTATTGTCCCCATTGTTCCCAAATTCACCTTTTCAGTCTTCTGGCCTAAACATCGCGAAGACTCTGCAACAAATAATTCGACTCAATTTATTCATCCCAACATCATTGTTTAAAAAGTTTGTGAGGGAAGCTCTACACGATTGCTGCACTTGTTTCTAACCGATTTAGAACATTTTAATCACCGTGTGCTGTGATTTAACGTAACGTATTTTCACATATTTGTGCTGCTTACGTAGAAAAGCAAAACAGTGCAGAGAGTCGTATGAAAATGCCTGCGTTTACAGTAACCAATAAAATCACACCCCGGTCCAGACTTTGTGCAATCCCCTTACACGCAGCCGCCATCTCCCAGTTACTCCTCGGATATAACCTTGGAATTTGTCATTGCACGCTGGACACACACATTGGACGGGGTCACACGCTAGGACGACGGATCACATTCTGCCGAGTGTATGTGTGTGTTTTGTGTACACGCGTGCGTATGTGAGGGCAGGGGGTCGGTCAGGGAATATTTGTCAATGAGCTGTGAAGCCGTGCTGACACGAGACAACGTGTACAACAACAAAACGTCGCAAACTCCCACGTACATAGCAAATATTTACATGGGGGAAAAAAAACCTCAGAGAGTTCATAAATCTGTGTTTCAGAGTTCACAGATAAACAAGTTCACAACACTGGCCATTAGAAAGAATATGGGTGCACACGCTGTTTTTATACGGTCGTGTGGATGACAGCAGCACTGTGGACGTTCAGGTCGTGCGTGGACGCACAACTCGTTTGTTTTTTGTTTTGTTTTTTGAGGCGGGAACAAGCAGGCGCACATCAAAGGAGGGCCGAATGTTGAAATGTGCAGCCGCGCGGTGTATATTTTGCCTGCCGCTCGCAGAGGCGGGTGGTAGCGACAGCAGCTGCGGGGAGACGTCACATGCGCCATTCCTCACACTTCAACAGCCAACGAGAGAGCGATTTATGGACGCGGGGAGAAGGACACATAAACAGAAGCGCCGGCGCTGGAATAAACAAAGGCTGGAGGAGATGATGATGAAAAAGACAGAAAGCAAGAGGAAAGACAAATATACAAAGGAGGGGGGAGGAGGAAGTGACAATAAGATTAAATATTCAAACACGAGACGGTTAAATCATTTTTTTTTTTTTTTTTAAATAAAAGGAATACAGAACCTCTGGCTTTTTCTTTAGCTTTTTTTGGCCGCAATTATTCACAAAGGAGTGCAGCGTTCCTCATACATTCATGGTTTGTTATTTGCAAATTCAACCATTCGCAGGCTTTTTTGGGAACCTATCTTGGTGCCAAGCTTCCTTTTGTCCAGCCATAGCATTGTCTAATGTAAAATTAGTATGGATTGTGCTCATACGCAAAACTTCCTACAGTACCCCTGCTGTGCGTCTAGTTTGCTCCGCTTGTAGGACCCTACAGCTATTGTGAACCTACAGTGGTGTGGAAAATTACGTTTGTTTCTTTTTAATAAAGCAGCTGACCAAGTGTGTGTGCGTGTGTGTGTGTCTGTGTGTGAGCGAGAGAGTGTGAGAGAGAGAGAGAGAGAGAGAGAGGAGAGAGGGTGCACGTGTGCTGGTTCCTGGGTTCCAGGGCGCACTCTCCCATGACGTTCATGTCAACGACCCGAAGACGGTGTCAACAGAGGACCCTGTTAGATCCAGTCAACACACACACACACGGCCTACAATGCGTGCATGTGTGTTGTTGTGATGGATCCCCGGGGGCGCTCGCTGATCGACTCGTCAGCCTGCCGTGTTTGTTGCCGTAGGGACGGCGCTATCGCTGCCCGCTACCACCCAGGAAGATCTGTCAATCACGGCCCACCACGTAGACAACTTAGCCGAATGTTATAACAACATTATCATCAAAAGCTAATGCTGCGCACGCTAATCTGGGCCTACGCTGTAGCCCTGCTTACTTTTCTGTTTTGACTCAAGAGTGCTTCGGCTCCCTTAAAGTGGTTCTGTAGCTACCAGTTCTTTGCCTGAGAAACTCGGCGTGGGCGTTATTGTAAATTAGTCCCACTGTTGCATCACGATCTGGCAAAAAAAAAAAAAAAAAGACTTTCAGAAATCAGCAGACAGCTGAAGATTTACTTGGTTGTTAAATTTCACACTTGATGCAGGCACTCCAGAGACAACTATTGTATACAAACATTAAAAAGTAGGGATGGGTGGGCACGGGCCGATACCGGCCTGATTTGAAAGTATCGGGTAAATGTGAATGCTGCTGATACCTGCCATCGATACTTGAGGCAAAAAGAATCTGAAAGAGAAGAAGTCCTCCTCGCCTGTAGTTGGCGCTAGACTGCGGCTGTTTGACACATTGACGAATCATCTTTGTGCATCAGTACGAAAGCAAGGTCTTTTCACAATAATCTGTCATTGTGTTAATGGAATTTTATGACACACGCCAACTCAAGTTTCAATGTTGCATTTAAATTAATCGTTTAAAGGCTGAATGAGACAAACCAGTTCATCGCTACAATTTAAAGCAGATGTTGCTTCATCGCACGTTGGCCCGGAGGGGAGAGAAAATTAGCCGTATGGAATTTCTACATGACAAGTGCCATCCTAAATCATCTTTACCTCTGCTGACACGCTGATGGATGACATCAACACGCATACACATGCGCACACACAAAGTGGCGTGCTAAAAATTAGTGTTCGTCTTTGAAGGCCGACTTCATGTTATTGCCGCATCACGGGATACTTGTTGATGTGTCAGCGCGCATAAATATCATCAAAAAAAGAGCCGGGCAGAATGAAAGGAGCAAAAAAATATATTCAATAACTATGTTAAACAGTATTTATTCCAGATAAAAGACACAATTTCAACAAGTACTGAAAATTGCAAGAAGAAATCTAATTTTGTTCAAATAACCCCACAAATTGTTTTCTACTGATTAGTATGCATTTTTTGTTCAAAATACAATTACATTCCTTTAAAAATGACTGCTGATTGTAGACTTTTTTTTTTTTTTTGCTTCAAACTGCGTTTTTCCATTAATACAAAAAAAGATAATCTTATTCCAGTAATTGTATAAAATGTTCTACGAATTCAACACATTACCTTTGTACAAAAGGCTACTAAATACTGCTGACTGTAGTTGTCTTAGCCATCCAGAAAATATCTTACTCTAACCAAAAGCACATGAAAAAAAAAAAAATATCCTAAATTCCTTTGAAAATTAATACTGACTGCAGACTTTTGAACCCCAACTTAATTTTCCGATTAATAAAGAAAATAAAGCTTATTTTATTCATATAACACCACGAAATGTTCAATTCTAGTCATTAAAGCGTGTTACTTTTTCTACAAAATTCGAAAACATTCCTGAGACAAATTACTGCTGATAGCAAACTTTTTATCTTGAAATGATTCAATCTATTCATACAAACGGAAATAACACAAATTGAAAAACAAAAGAAAAATGGGAGCTAATCTTTTTCAATAACTCACAAAATGTCTGTTTTCTTGTAAATAAAATGTGAATTATTTTTCATGCACAATCCCACTAAATGCTTTTAATTATTGCTGACTGCAACCTTTTCAGTGGCTTTAATTTTTATTTTTATTTTTTAAACCTGAACACACAAGTTAAAAGTAAAAATTAATCTTATCAAGTAACAAAATGTCAGCTTTGAGCTAATTACAATGCATTATTTTTTTTGTAAACCCTACTGAATGTAATAAGAATAACTGCTACAATATATGCTAACCTCCACAAATGTCTGTAATGAGTTCCCTTTAGTGAATGACTTGCTTATTACTTATTCTTCATATTTTTGAGAAGAGTGCAGGAGTCCCTTAATGAAGTGAATTAGGCAGGGACGGTGTGCAGGGCGGCGGGTGGCGGGTGGGGTAATTAGGAGAATCGGGCCTTAATCCCTCTCCTGGGTCATCTGCTGGGGTCAGGCCTAAAGCGAGAAAGGTCACAGAAACATCCGGCCCACTGCATTAACGACGCCTTCATACTGTAGACTGTGTGCGCACGCGCGCGTGTGTGCGTGCGTGCGTGCATAGGAAGAAGGGGATTGGGCTCTCTTTATAGTTCAATAGAATCTGTAGAAAGCCTTTATAGGAGCATCTGTAAATGTAGTGTCATGTAAACAAACATGTAACAGATGTTAGCGCGTGTGTGACTGATCACTTTCTATTGATCAGTGATTACGGTGCATGGACGGGATTTACTGCATGGGGCTGAGCACATGCTCAAACACATCACAGCAGCTACTGTAGCGCACAAGGGGCAAATGTGCACGTGTGTGACCGGTCGACAAGGACGGGGATTAACACGCGCGCACGCTCGCATGCGTTTCACGTGCACACATGTTAGCAAATGGGGATACGCAACCATGAAATTAGAATTGAAGGACTTAAAAAGACGGAAGTCAGCAGGAATTTGTTTTACAGTCATTTAGTAGGAATCGGTACAGAAATCAATGCACTTTATTAAGTAGAAAATGGACAAATTGTGTGGATTTCCTTCCATAAGAGTAGCATTCTTTTTGTATTAATAGATACTAAAAAAAGAAAGTCTACACACCCCTGTTCAAATGCCAAAAAAAAAAAGAGGCCAGGACAAATCGAATTTTGAAAGTTTTTTCACCATTACTTGGACCGATAACAATGGAGATAATGTGATTGCACAAGTGTGCACACCCTCTCATAACTGGATATATGGCTGTTAAGAATGAACCGATCGCATTGGAACACAGTGAAGACCGTCCACATCAAGCGACGAAAATATGACGCAACAGAGACATTCGCAAAAACTGGTCGTACGAGAATGCAAGGTATGTTGGTAAGGCTAGTTTTCTTTTTGCATTAATGGGAAAAATACAACTTGGGGGCTAGAACGTTTAAAAGTCTAATTCGTCTTAGAGGAACTAAGTAGGTTTTTGTTAAAAAAAAAGTGTGCTATAATTTTAAGAATATGTATTATTTTGTGGAGTTACTTGAAGGAGAATAGCTTATATGCAAGGGAAAGTTGCGTATACCGATATGATTTTCAGTCATAAGAGCCCGATGAGGAAAACCATAACGACAATGCAACATCTGCTGAAATCAGTTCACCTTAAAAGATCTGGAAGGTTCTCCACAAATCTCTATTAAGCCCGCCTAACCCACCCACATTGCCCGGAATGTTACCAGCGGTCCCTGGCAACGTGCGTAAAATGTCCGCCAAGCCTAAACAAGTGTATTTTGACTGCTCTCA